>NC_134095.1:127862337-128184837 GCF_000715075.1 Nicotiana tabacum
TATTACTGTTTGCCGACCACCTTATTACATCATGCTGAAAGAAAACAAGAAGCTAGACTAAACTATAGTCTATGAATTACAAAATCTTATCTAGATCTTCAGCCATGCTCTTGTGTCTCTTGTTGCTTTGATGTCTTGGTGACTTCTCAGGTATTTTTTTACCTCTGATTTGTCTTGTATTCTCCCTTGATTGCCGTTCTCGAACTGCTTATGTCCTTCTCGGGAGCTTCGCATTATTTTTCCATTAAATCTTGAACTGCCTTCCTCTGCTGGGGATTCTTGTTGTTTCCTGCTGGGGATTTCGGCTGTATTCCTCTATTATATGGGCGGGCTCCCAACTTCAAAACTTGAAATTTAACAACTGAAATGTATTCCTCTGTTATATGGGCGGGCTCCCAACTTCAAAACTTGAAATTTAAAGACTGAAATGTATTCCTCTGTTATATGGGCGGGCTCCCAACTTCAAAACTTGAAATTTAAAGACAGAAATGTATTCCTCTGTTATATGGGCGGGCTCCCAACTTCAAAACTTGAAATTTAAAAACAGAAATATATTCCTCTGTTATATGGGCGGGCTCCCAACTTCAAAACTGGAAATGCAAAGACTGAAATGTATTCCTCTGTTATATGGGGGGGCTCCCAACTTCAAAACTGGAAATATAAAGACTGAAATGTATTCCTCTGTTATATGGGCGGGCTCCCAACTTCTTCACCTTTGAAAAATAAATCGTCATTCTGTTCTTCAGGGGGGCTCCTGACCTCAACAACAACTTCAAAAATAAATCACCATTCCTTTCTTCAGGCGGGCGAGATTTCAAAAACTTCAAAAAATAAATGGCCATTATGTTCTTCAGGGGGGGCTCCTAACCTCAACAACAATTGAACATTGATAATCTTAAGAAAACTAAAAAAATGACTCCCTTTTTTTTCAAATTCAAACTTCTTTTTTTTTTCAAATTATCCTAGGAGAAAATTCATCAGACTATGTTTTCTATCTTAGGAGAAAAATTCATCAGACTAAGACGTTGATCCTAGGAGAAAATTCATCAAACTAAGATTTTGTTATATTATCTTGGGAGAAAAATTCTATCGGACCAAGATTTTGACTCTAGGAGATAAATCGTCAAACTAGGTCCATTTTGTTGTGATCTTAGGAGAAAGATTCATCGGACTAAGATTTGATATCTTAGGAGAAAATTTCATCGGACTAAGATTTGATATCTTATCTTAGGAGAAAAAAAAATTCCATCGGACCAAGATTTTGACTCTAGGAGATAAATTATCAAACTAGGTCCATTTTGTTGTGATCTTATGAGAAAGATTCATCGGACTAAGATTTGATATCTTAGGAGAAAATTTCATCGGACTAAGTTTTCTATCTTAGGAGAAAAATTCATCGGACTAAGATTTGATATCTTAGGAGAAAATTTCATCGGACTAAGATTGTATCGGGAGGGAAATCCATCAGACTAGGACTTTTTATCCTAGGAGGAAAATGTAAAGATCAAAGATTTGAGAAACTTCTTTGTAATTTCTTCTTTTCTTTTCTTTTTCCCTTGCACTGCTTTGTTCCTGTTTCAACTCTCAAGCAAAGAAAAATTTATCAGTTTTAAAATGGTGGCCAATTTGTGGCCTTGCTGGGGATGGCTTCCTCCTTTAAAAGCTCATGTTGTCTTCCCACGAGACTGCTGGGGATAATGTTGTTGGTGAATTACTTACTTGCTGGGGATAATACCACTGGGGGAGTGTCCTTTCTTCCCCTCCTTCAATTTTTTTTTATTTTCTCTCAACACTGCTGGGGATAAAAGTGTTATCATCTTGGGATAACATTGTTGAGGATAACGCTGCTGGGGAATTTTATTCCTTCAAATCGGTGCTTCATTCTTCCGGAAGCTGTTGGGATGATAATGGCTTTTGCTTTTCTAAACACCAGTTTTATCTCTTTGTTCTGTCCGCTGGGGATACAACTCCTTTCATTAAAACTCGTTATTTTCTTTCTTTCAACACTGCTTGGGATAACACCGGTTCAATACCCACTTCCCTTAAGACTAGTGTTATCTTTCCTCTTCCCCATGTGGATACCTGATTTCCAGAAAATTTTCAAAATGAAAAGAAAATTTTCTGCCCCAGTTTTGATAATTTTCTTTATGGCATGCCTTTCCGACATCAATGCCATTTCCTTTAAGATTCGACTGTGGTGGTTGGTTGTGATACCCCTACTAGGGATGGCTTTTCCCTTTCTCCTTCCCTGCTTTGCGTTCCATTACACTATCAAAACTTGCTGGGGATGATATTATTTGTTGGGGATGATATTATTTGTTGGGGATGATATTCCTGCTGGTCTTAGAACGACTTGACCTGCTTTGCGTCGTTCGGCTATCTTGAAACTTGGGCGATAACTTCTGACCTTATTGTCGATTTCTTATTCACCAACCTCTCAACGTTGTTTTCCATCTGACCATGTATCTTTTCCATGACAGCTGATTCCCCTTGAGGATTTTGCAATGTTTTGCTGATAAACCACTTTCTTTGTTTATTCGTGTCACTGAAAACAACCTTTTCTGTTGGGGATATCCCTCTTCCTTTGTGGCATAGCACGGGAACTAGTATTTCCCCGACCTTTTAGTCTCATATGAATTTCCCAAATCATGCCCATTGCTCTCCGCGTTGTTCTTTCTTGATTTGTCCACGGGCCTTGGCCTTGAGGTCTATATCCTTCGATTTCGGCGAGGATTTCCCTCTTGACACTCGTCCATCCTTTTGTCAATTCCCTCTTGTTGGGGATATCTTTCTTGACACTGGCCTCGCGCTTGTTCCTTGCTGACTATACCACTTGGATGTACTAGTCAGATCTCGTCTTGCATAATTGGAAAGCTGATGGCAGATTTTGAAGTCATTTCTCACTTGTTCTGACCAAACAGACTCTACTGGGGAATTTGAATTTTTATGAAAGGAGAAAGATAAAAAGGAACAGAATAAAAGACAAAGGAAAGAGATGACTCTATAATGAGGAAACTATAAAATAAAAACCTATCCAATGCGGATACCAACTATAATGGTCATGACATGCACATATGGCCTATCCTCCGTCGTTAATCGCCTTTCACAACTTTCGTCTGGTGATTTCCATCTGATTCTCAATCTTTATTCGACTTGTAGTGCCCGAAGGGTTTTCACTGTCAAGCCTCTCTCATTTTGGTTTTTCTCTCAGCTTTCATCGCCTTATGGTGCCCGTGAAGATTTTCACCGATAAGACTCTCTCATTTGTATCACTTTCCAACTGGGGATTGGGGTGTTACCGCTAGACTCCCTCATATTTCTTTTCTGCTGGGATCAGAGTCTTTTCTGCTGGAGATTAGAGTGTTCACCGGTAAGACTCTCTCATTTGTCTAACTTGGCATTTTTTGAAGACTGATCAGAAGGTCTTTCTTTTGGACTGTAATGTAGGATTTTGGATAGACTAAAAAAAAAGTTTTTTAAAAGCTCAAAACAAATCGATTTGGGTTCAAAATTTACAACCTTCGGAACCAGATTTCTTTACATCAAGCACAACTTCTGCCCCAGTTTCTTGCTTGGGAATTTTTATTTTTGTTACACTATGTTACACTATGCACACCATGCACACTATGACCGAGCCGTGAGGCGCCTACGTATCCTCTTTGAGGAATCAGGTCAAACGTAGTTCCCAATTCCTTTGTTTTCTTCTGACTTTCTTTTGTTTTTGTTATCATTTTTTCTTTTCTTTTCTTTTTCTTTTCTCTTTTGTTGTTTTTGTTGTTTTTGTTGCTTTCTTTTCCTTTTTTTTTCTTTTTCTTTTTTCTTCCACGTTTGCGTTTCTAACCTTTGCTACTGATTTCGAACGAGGGGTATGCAAGAAAATAAATAAGGCTCAAAAGGGGTAACGAAGGATAAAGTGTTTAGGTAGCAGAACAAAATGCCTTCGTCATTCCAGTCTTCAAAACATGCCAAGTGGAAACAACACAATTAAACAAAGATTTGTAGCCTCTTCTGATGGTGCTGGACTTGACAATTATATTCACACATTTGCTTTTTCATTTTTCATCTCTAAAGCACCATTGGGCAACACTCTCACTCTCATTATCATGAACGACCCTCATGTCAAATTGGCGAATCTTGCCTTTAACGGTTTTCTTTATGTTTTACTTGCCCCAGTTCCACATGACTCGAGCTCCGAATAATCTCAAACCTTCCTTATTTCCTTTAAATGTTCCGATCATCTCTCAATGGTTTTATGATTAAATTTAAGATTAGGCCCAAACCGTGTGCGCATGTCATGTCACTAGAATCGGCGCTGAACAAAATGATAAAAGAACTAAACAAAAAGATGACTGGAAATAATAAAAGACCGGATTTTACATTAGACTAACAGTGAAATGGTTTGAATAATAAAACAAACAAAAACAAACCAGAATAAAATCCCGAAACAAACCTGGACAAAAATAAACAAACCGCTATGACAAAATGGAAAGATAAGAAAGTTTGACACAAGACAATATTCAGATTACAACCCTAAGAATAATCCGAACAACAGAAATGACAACAAGATAAGCCACCAAAAGCTTCTTTCTTGCTAACCAAGGAACGGAGCGTCCTCCCACTTATTAAACCTGGCATCTTAGCCACTGAGCTTCGCATCAATATTGCCAAGACCATTACCAACTTCAATATCATCAACCTCAGTCAACAAGTTCCCAATAGGATTCGAGTGCTCCCTGTCATCAGGCCTCATCCCCACAAAGTGTGCATCATGATGTGCAGGTAAAGGCTTCTGCGCGATATTCTGGGTGTCACTATCTTGGATCACAATCAGATTTTCCTGGATCATCCTTTCTATTTCTCTTTTCAAATCCCGACAGCTTTCAACATTGTGCCCCTGGGCATTGGAATAGTATTCACACCTTTTAGAAGGGTCAAAGCTTCTTGCACGTGGGTCCACATGATTTGGAGGAATAGATGCAATCATGTCATAATGCTTTAACTTCTCAAATAAGCTTTCATAGGACTCTCCTATTGGTGTAAAATTATCTTTCAACCTTCGTTCCCCTTTATACCTCTGGCTTGGATATGGGTTATAGGGCACCTGAAAATTTTGTGGAGGCTTCTGGAGATTTTGTGACGCTCGTGCTCGCCTTATGGGGTGTTTTGGTGGCTGGGCAACATACTGAGGTGGAACAATAAAGTGTTGTGGGTTATGAGGGGGATAATACTGCTCAGGGGATTCATAGAAAACTTGAGGAGGCTGCTCATACCTTCGAGATGTTCTCCTAGGACCTCTTCTCGACCCTGATGTCATCATGATTTCTTCAATCTTCTCATTTGTGTCGCTAAAATTATCAGACTCAACCCGGATAGCGTGAGTTGCGGCTTTAAAAACTGCTTCACTTATAATTTTGCCTATCTTAAGACCATTCTCTATCATTTCTCCCATTTTGATTGCTTCCGAGAAGAATTTGCCAACTGCGGACATCATGTTTTGAAAGTAATCTGGCTCTTGCTCTTGAAGGAAGACAATTATTAGCTCGTGGTCATCCATGGGTGGCTTAACTCGAGCTGCTTGCTCTCTCCATTTAATGGCATATTCCCTGAAACTTTCACTTGGTTTCTTCTTCAGGTTTGAAAGGGAAATGCGGTCTGGGGCAATGTCGATGCTGTATTGGAACTGTTTGACAAAGGCCTGTGCCATGTCATCCCAGACATACCAGCGAGACGTGTCTTGATCCATAAACCATTCGGAGGCTACTCCCGTAAGGCTTTCCACAAAATAAGCCATCAACAATTCTTCATTTCTTCCCGCACCTCTCAGTTGATTGCAATACCTTTTCAGGTGGGCTATGGGATCTCCATGTCCATCGTACTTTTCAAATTTGGGAGTCTTGAAACCAAGTGGCAAGTGAGCATCGGGGAACATACATAGATCTTTGAAGGCAACACTCTTTTGACCTGCCAACCCTTGCATATTTGTCGACCATTTTTCTAAGCTTTTCACTCTTTGGGTCATTTCTTCCTGTACCATCTTTCGGGCAGGCTTCTCAATCTTTGCAGGAAGATCAAACGAGTACAAGTGGTACTTAGGAGAGTGGTACTGCTCTTGTTGTGTCGCAAATTGTGACTCATGACGAGGCTGTCCTTGACCACTGGCCCATGTTTGACACATTTCGGTCATTTGCGGTTTAAGTATTCTATTTTTCTCCAGCAGAGTAGACTCTTGTTGAACCCTCTGACCCTGAGTCTCTTGAGCACTTGTAACAGCTTCGATGTCAGTTATCATTTTCCTTGGATCTTGTGTTTCCATCTTACCACAAACCGACCACCTCAACTTTCTTCATAATTCAAAACAAAACATGTTAGAATGGACTCAGTCGGTCCTTATTACTATCAATTTTTTTTTTTCATTTCTGCATTTTTTCTTTCACTTCTTTTTAATGATGATCGAACATGATGTGGGTTGCCTACGTATCATGTGGGAACATGAATCAGATCTTGCATAGTTCGGAAAGATCAGGAATAAAGTAAATAAACCAATTTTTTTTTTGAACTTTTCGAAAGAAAGACATATAAAGAAGAAAGAAAATATTTTTTGGATTTTGATTTTTCTTCAGCATTTTGGCAAAGAAAGACTTCTAAAGCAGAAAGATTTTTTTTTCTTGAATTTTGAAAGAAAAACTTTTAAAAAATAAAGAAAATATTTTTGGAATTTTATTTTGAATTTATGAAAGAAATGCTTCTAAAAAAATATTTCCGAATTTTGAATTTTCTTTTCAATTTTCGAAAGAATGAAAATATTTTTGTATTATTTTTTTTTGATTGTGAGAAGCAACTAAAAGAAATTTTTTTTTTTGTATTTTTAAAAGTTGGGGTCGCAAAGAAAAACTTTTCTAAAGAAGGAAGTAAAAGAATTTTTTTTTTTTTGAAATATTTTTTTTTTTAAAATTGGGGGCCGGAACCGATGAGGTTTGCCTACGTATGTCACATCTTATGAGAATCAGACCCGCATAGTTCGCCCAACATAAACTAAACTTGTAAACAAGACTCCTTTCTTTTGTTTTCAAATAAATCAAACTAAAAAAAGACAATTTTTTTTTTTCATTTTTTCAAAATTTCGGCAGGGTTTTGACACTACTTGGACATTGGTTTTATTTTTCTAAAAATAAGTAGTTATCTCCCTACACTGTTATTTTTCTTTTTCTATTTTTCACAATTTTTCACAAATTCCCGATTTCAGAGGCCGGTCAGCATGCAGATCTGAAACAAATGCATGTGCAAAACAAACATGATGCAGCAGGATGTTCTTTTTTCATTTCAGGTTGCTTGTTCTGGACGGACCCAACCCCTTTGTTGAGTCCCCTAAGTCAAATGCAACATGATGCAAATAAACGTTCCTACTAGGGATCCGACATGAGGTTAAGTTATTCTAGGTTTATCCTGGGTGTTTGTTCTAGACCTGGCTTACCCGAGCGGACAACTCGAGCCGAGGATGGGAACTGCGTACCAGTAACCAAAAGATCATCCGATTTTGCAACTCCTCCGAATCCTCGTTCTATTTTGGGATAGGACACTAACAGAAAGAAGTCACGACCAGCGTGCACTCCTCAAGAGAGAGAAGTGAGGGATTTCGTAGCAATTTATATATACAGTTCAGATAATATCAAAGCGGTAAGAGCAACATTTTGCACATTTAGGCTAAAACATGTAATAAAATCAGATAATAAATGAAGCCAAATAATAACAACTATTCTAAGCTTGAATTCTTGAACCCTGAACCAGAGATTCTGGGTTACCTTCCCAGCAGATATTTAGTCCCCTAAGTCAAATGCAACATGATGCAAATAAACGTTCTTACTAGGGATCCGGCATGAAGTCAAGTTATTCTAGGTTCAACCTGGGTATATGTTCTAGACAGTGTACCTGAGCGGACAACTCAAGTTGAGGAAGGAGCTCATTTCCGGGAACCAAAAGGCCTGCCGGCTTAGAAACTTTTCGAGCCTCTTTTATTTCAGGGTATGACACTAACAGACTAGAGAGTCTCAACCAGTAAGCACATCCCCGGAGGTGAGAAAAGAAGTTTTCGACACAGTTTATATGTACATTTCAAATAATATCAAAGCGGTAAAAAACATCATTTTGCACATTTAAGCTCAATCACATGATAAAGCCAAATACAACAATTATTCTAAGCTCGAATTTCTAACCCTGAACCAGTGGTTCTGGGTTCGTTCCCCAGCAGAGTCGCCAGAGCTGTCACACCTCCTTTTTCGCCCGCGCCGCCCGCGAAGGGGCGCAAAAGAGACTTTTTCCAATTTAAGGACAATCGAAATGGAAATTATTTATTTATTTCAGAGTCGTCACTTTGGAGATTTATGGTGTCCCAAGTCACCGGTTGAATCCCGAATCGAGGAAAATATTGACTCTGTTAACAGTCTGCGCACCAGAAATCTGGATAAGGAATTCTGTTAACCCGGGAGAAGGTGTTAGGCATTCTCGAGTTCCATGGTTCTAGGACGGTCGCTCAACTGTCATATTCGGCTTGATTATCTGATATAATACATGTTGAAAATATGTGCGAATTTTAACTTTTAACCGCTTTTATCATTATTATTGTTTTTATCAGGAATTGCAACATCGTGAAAATATATCTCGAACCACGTCACATCAATGTACCCGTGGTTATCGACATATTTTGAATCTGTTGAGATTTGGATTTGGGTCACATAAATGTGCACCCGAGTTTAAGAAAATAAATTGTTAAAGGCGCGCCTAAAGCGACTAGCGTATCATTATTTTGGGTAAGGCCGTGAAATTTGCTAAACGACCGATCCCGAAGTTTATACAATTATTAACCATTTATTGAGGGCCCCGCAACTTGTGCATTTTATTGGGTGAGGCTCATCTCATTTATTTTTAAAGGATAATCCTAAAGTGCCTACATTTTTTCTATTAAATTTGTCTCTAAAAAATGAAAGAGAAAAGGTCCTAATTTATTTACATGCTTACGAGTTGTTATAGTTGGGTTCCGAACGCAATTTGTTAAACAGAATGTAAACACAATATGGACAGCCCGTTGGCCAACGTGGACCCAGGCCCAACGTGTATGGCACAAAACTGGACCTGGGCCATCTCATTCACATGTTACTACCTAGCTACATTATACTAGGCATGCTCACAGTTTGTCAAATTTAAAAAAAAGACTTGGCAATCTAATTTTAATCCTAGACCATTTACATGCTGAAATTAACCAATAGTATCTAGCTAAACAATATTCCTACAAGTTCCGAAATGGTCTATTCGTTTAATGAGCTAACTGTTGAATGTTTAAGAATAGTCTAAATCAGCTAACATGCTTTTTGAGACATGATAATCATCCAACAATAGCGAACTAACTGGACAGAGTTACTACACCATTTATTTATTTTTTAGGCAATACATAGACAGTTCGTCCACTAAGCTACTGTCAGATGTTCCATTATATATATTAAACAACTACATGATTCTGATTAGAGGAAGCTAAATAATGTATATATACAAATAAAATTCAGAATATAACTAAGATAAATTCAGAACTTCAACTCTTCATTTCATATTCATGCTTCATGTTTCAGTTTACAGTAACCAGCGTGTCAGTTGTGTACCTGATATTGGAAGCAAAAGAAAAGGAAGATCAGCAGGAATGCAGTAGCATACAACAACAGCAACACCCAGCAACAGATTTAAAAACCGAGCAGAAAGCCAGCAACAACTAGTGAAGTAGTAGCAAATAACCGACCAAACTCAAGAAAACAAATCAAATGAAAATCCAGAAACACCCACAACAATTAACGGGCAGAAATAAAGTGAATCTTTTTTAGATTGAAAGACCAGTTAATGTTTAACCCTTAATTTCTGACCCCTCTGTATATCCAGTGTATGCAGATTGTATATCCAGTGTATACTGCTCTCTCTTTCGAATCTCCTTCAAAAAATTTCCTCAATATTCAGCCAATCTCCTATCCCCTTTCAATATATTCGGAATTCTTTTCTTTAATATTCAGGAAAACCTTTTTTTTCTTTGTGTCCCGCCCCCAAGATTTTAAAAGTCCTCCTTTAATTCTGCCCAAACTCCCCTTATTTATGTCCAAACAGACCACTTTAAATAATTAAAAAAATAAATAAGAGGTTCCATCTTCTTGATCCTCGTAATCCCACTACTACATGTCTTTTCCTTATTCAATTCCCTTATTGCCCCACTACCGCATGCTTTGTCCCCCACTATATTAAACAATATATTAATTCCCCCCATTATGTCTTGTCCCCCACTACGTATTATTTTAATATTATTGACTACTTAGTGGACAGAGTACTCCGTAATTATTTTTAAGACTCATTTAAAATCCCGAAAATGCCCTTGAAAATACTTCAATTTACCATTCTACCCCTGAAAATACTGCAATTTACCATTCTACCCCCATCAACTATAACCAATTCACCTAATCAATCTAAACAAAAATACAGCAGCTATAACCAATTTCTAATCAAATTTCATCAACAAATTTAGGCTAGAAACTCAATATTTTTGACTGAACAATATTTTTAACAACAAACATACTTTCAGATTCAATAACAGTAACAAATTGAACATAACAAACAAGTAGATTGAAATCACTAAACTCAATAATCAATTGAACTTTAAATTAAATCTAACAACATGATTAAACTAAACACTTCTATATCAAAACTAAACAAGAACATAAACCAAACTGAAGAAATAATCAAGAAATGATAACAACGAACAAGAAGAGAATCAATCATATACTGATTTCAAATCCTAGAATATAAAACAAAATACGGACAGAAATGAAACTTAAACCAACTGACCGGAAATGACTAACGACGAACTCGAACGGAAATGGCAAACTCGAACCAAGACTATCAACGACCTAACGGATCTCGACTTTAACGACAACCCACCTTCTCTTTTAACCTCGACGAACTCAGAACGACAAACGACGACCTCAACGGATTGAACCTGAAGAAACGACGAGACAACAAGTTGTTTGGACGTGAGGCAGTGTGTATTTGAGCAGCAGCAGCTATGGCGGGCTGGCTGGAGCTGCGACTGGACGAAGCAAAACCCGATGGGGTTCGTTTGGACGTGAGGCTGTTTAGAAGATAGTCGTTTGGGACCTATGGGGACGAAGAAGAAGAAGCAGCAGCGGTGGTCGACAGGTTTTTCCGGCGACTTGAGGGGTGTTGTTCGTTGATGAAGATGGTGCTTGGGCAGCAGCTGGTCATGAGGCTGCATCAACACTGCTGCACATCAATGGCGGACGTGAGGAGGAGGCTCACGGACAGTGGTGAACGGAGCAGCTGCCATGACGAAGAAGATGAAGACGGGGTAGCCATGGGACGTGAGGGGGAGCAGAAGCAGCCATGGGAGCTTGGGACGAGGGGAAGGGGGGGGGGTGGTTTTGGAGAAGAAGAAGAAGAGAGGGGGGGGGGGTAGCTATAAGTTTTCTTTTTTTAGGGTTTTTTCAAAACAAAGTTTATTTGGTTTGGTCCATGGTTGATTTAAATTAGAAGGTGGCCCAATCCGATTTTCTTCCTCTTTTATTGCTTCTTTTCTTTTACTTTCTAAAACTAAAATTCTAAATTAAGTTACAAACTAAATTAACTTATTAAAAATACTAATTAATTCATAGCAACAATTATCATATAAAATGAAATGACAATCAAAATACAATCATACAATTTGGACATTAAAGGCTAAAAATGCAAAAGATGCCTATTTTTGTAATTTTCATTCTTGTAAAACAAACTTAATTACTCATAATTGCAAACTTAAATCCTAAATGCAAATGCGACATATTTTTGTATTTTTTATTAATTTAGCAAATAAACATGCACAGACAAATTCAAACAATACAAGAAAAATAACACAAAATTCACAACAATTGCAAACAAATAAAAAATTGTTTTATTTTTGGAATTTTTGGGAATAATTCTCATATAGGGCAAAAATCACGTTCTTACAATAAGCGTCTGATTTAAAGTTGCGGCATGACGCAGAATCTCACTTACTCATCAGCGAGTACAACCTTTGTCTTCTCACGATCAATTACTCCTCCCCATTAATGCTTTACTCTGTGTCCATTCACCAAAAATTGTATTTCACCATTCAAAGCTCGCAGCTCAATTGCACCATAAGGAGTGAATCTCACTACCTCAAACGAGCCTGAACATCTCGATTTTAACCTCCAAGGCAATAGATTTAATCTAGAATTGAACAATAATACATGTTGGCCTGGCTCGAAGTGATGTGGTTTGATATGCTTGTCATGCCATCTTTTTGTCTTTTCTTTGTAAAACTTAGCATTTTCATAAGAGTGTAGCCTGAACTCATCCAACTCATTCAACTGCAAGAGTGCCTTCTCGCCCGCGGCTTTAAGGTCCATATTAAACTTCTTATTAGCCCAATATGCTTTGTGTTCAAGTTCAACAGGCAAGTGACAAGCCTTCCCATAAACTAGCCTATACAGTAACGCCCCAATTGGCGTTTTGTATGCATTTCTATATGCCCACAAGGCATCATCTGACTTTACAGACCAATCTTTTATATTCACACTCACAGTCTTCTCTAATATTTGCTTTATTTCTCTATTAGACACCTCATCTTGTCCATTTGTTTGAGGATGATATGCCGTCGCAACTCTATGACGGACTTCATACTTAGCTAGAAGGTTATTCAACAACTGATTGCAAAAGTGTGTCCCTTCAACACTAATTAAAGTAGAGGAGTCCCAAACCTCGAGAATATGTTCCTTTTGACAAACGCAGCTACCACCATGGCATCATTCGTTGGCAATGCGATCGCTTCTACCCATTTTGACACGTAGTCAACTGCTAGCAAAATGTATTTGTTTCCTCTGGACAATGGGAATGGTCCTATAAAATCTATCCCCCACACATCAAAAATCTCGACCTCCAGGATCTTATTCAAAGGCATCTCATGCCTCTTTATGATTGTTTCTATCCTTTGACACTGGTCACTCTTCTTAACAAATGCATAGACGTCCTTGACTATTGTTGGCCAAAATAACTGGATTGTAATACCTTTGCAGTTGTTCTAATGCCCCCGTGATGGCCCCCATAGGGTGATGCATGACAATCATACAACACTAGTTCGACCTCTTTTTCAGGTATGCATCTTCTCATCATTTGGTCAGCACACTGCTTGTACAAATATGGCTCATCCCAATAGTAGAAGTTTACATCATGTAGAAACCACTTTCTAGCTTCAGATTCAATTTCAGACGAAAGTACACCGCTCACTAAATAATTCACATAGTCCGCGTAACATGGGAGAGGGTCTTGGGTGATAGCAAAAAGTTGCTCATCATGAAATATTTCATTAATTTGGCCACCCTCATCCACGTGGTCGTGATTTTCCAGCCTTGATAGACGGTCAGCTACTTGGCTCAATGTGCCCTTTCGATCTCGTATTTCTACATCAAATACCTGCAACAACAAAACCCAACGTATCAATCTAGCCTTAGATTCCTTCTTTATAAATAGATACCTGATTCTTTGTAAATCTACCCTTCTTTTTCCCACCATGTATGCCCGAAATTTCTGAAAGGCCTACACAACGGCTAACAACTCTTTTTTAGTGGTTGTGTAATTCAGCCATGCATTATCAAGAGTCTTACTAGCATAGTAGATGGAATAAAATACCTTGTCTTTCCTCTGGACTAGCACTGCCCCAATAGCATGGTCACTTGCATCACACATAAGTTCAAATGGTAAGGACCAATTTGGTGCCACAATAATTGGAGTAGCCACCAACTTCTTTTTGAGTTCTTCAAATTCCTTGAGGTAGGCTTTATCAAAATTGAAAGTTACATCCTTTTCAAGCAACCTGCACAAGGGAGTAGAAATTTTTGAAAAATCCTTAATAAAGCGTCGATAGAATCCTGCATGTCCTAAGAAACTCCGGACACCCTTAACAGAAATAGGTGGAGGTAATTTTTCAACCACTCCACCTTCGCCTTATCAACTTCAATGCCACTCCTAGAAACTCTGTAACCCAACTCGATGCCTTCTCACGATCAATTACTCCTCCCCATTAATGCTTTACTCTGTGTCCATTCACCAAAAAATGTATTTCACCATTCAAAGCTCGCAGCTCAATTGCACCATAAGAAGTGACTCTCACTACCTCAAACGGGCCTGAACATCTCGATTTTAACCTCGAAGGATATAGATTTAATCTAGAATTGAACAATAATACATGTTGGCCTGACTCGAAGTGATGTGGTTTGATATGCTTGTCATGCCATCTTTTTGTCTTTTCTTTGTAAAACTTAGCATTTTCATAAGAGTGTAGCCTGAACTCATCCAACTCATTCAACTGCAAGAGTGTTTTCTCGCCCGCAGCTTTAAGGTCCATATTTAACTTCTTATTAGCCTAATATGCTTTGTGTTCAAGTTCAACAGGCAAGTGACAAGCCTTCCCATAAACTAGCCTATACAGTGACGCCCCAATTGGCATTTTGTATGCATTTCTATATGCCCACAAGGCATCATCTGACTTTACAGCCCAATCTTTTATATTCACACTCACAGTCTTCTCTAATATTTGCTTTATTTCTCTATTAGACACCTCATCTTGTCCATTTGTTTGAGGATGATATGCCGTCGCAACTCTATGGCGAACTTCATAATTAGCTAGAAGGTTATTCAACAACTGATTGCAAAAGTGTGTCCCTTCAACACTAATTAAAGTAGCGGAGTCCCAAACCTCGAGAATATGTTCCTTTTCACAAACGCATCTACCACCATGGCATCATTCGTTGGCAATGCGATCGCTTCTACCCATTTTAACACGTAGTCAACTGCTAGCAAAATGTATTTGTTTCCTCTGGAAAATGGGAATGGTCCTATAAAATCTATCCCCCACACATCAAAAATCTCGACCTCCAAGATCTTATTCAAAGGCATCTCATGCCTCTTTATGATTGTTCCTATCCTTTGACACTGGTCACTCTTCTTAACAAATGCATAGACGTCCTTGACTATTGTTGGCCAAATTAACCGGATTGTAATACCTTTGCAGTTGTTCTAATGCCCCCGTGATGGCCCCCATAGGGTGATGCATGACAATCATACAACACTAGTTCGACCTCTTTTTCAGGTATGCATCTTCTCATCATTTGGTCAGCACACTGCTTGTACAAATATGGCTCATCCCAATAGTAGAAGTTTACATCATGTAGAAACCACTTTCTAGCTTCAGATTCAATTTCAAACGAAAGTTCACCGCTCACTAAATAATTCAAATAGTCCGCGTAACATGGGAGAGGGTTTTGGGTGATAGCAAAAAGTTGCTCATCATGAAATATTTCTTTAATTTGGCCACCCTCATCCACGTGGTCGTGATTTTCCAGCCTTGATAGACGGTCAGCTACTTGGATCAATGTGCCCTTTCGATCTCGTATTTCCACATCAAATTCCTGCAACAACAAAACCCAGCGCATCAATCTAGCCTTAGATTCCTTCTTTATAAATAGATACCTGATTCTTTGTAAATCTACCCTTCTTTTTCCCACCATGTATGCCCGAAATTTCTGAAAGGCCTACACAACGGCTAACAACTCTTTTTTAGTGGTTGTGTAATTCAGCCATGCATTATCAAGAGTCTTACTAGCATAGTAGATGGAATAAAACACCTTGTCTTTCCTCTGGACTAGCACTGCCCCAATAGCATGGTCACTTGCATCACACATAAGTTCAAATGGTAAGGACCAATCTGGTGCCACAATAATGGGAGTAGCCACCAACTTCTTTTTGAGTTCTTCAAATTCCTTGAGGTAGGCTTTATCAAAATTGAAAGTTACATCCTTTTCAAGCAATCTGCACAAGGGAGTACAAATTTTTAAAAAATCCTTAATAAAGCGTCGATAGAATCATGCATGTCCCAAGAAACTCCGGACACCCTTCACAGAAATAGGTGGAGGTAATTTTTCAACCGCTCCACGTTCGCCTTATCAACTTCAATGCCACTCCTAGAAACTCTGTAACCCAACACGATGCCTTCTCACGATCAATTACTCCTCCCCATTAATGCTTTACTCTGTGTCCATTCACCAAAAAATGTATTTCACCATTCAAAGCTCACAGCTCAATTGCACCATAAGGAGTGACTCTCACTACCTCAAACGGGCCTGAACATCTCGATTTTAACCTCGAAGGAAATAGATTTAATCTAGAATTGAACAATAATACATGTTGGCCTGGCTCGAAGTGATGTGGTTTGATATGCTTGTCATGCCATCTTTTTGTCTTTTCTTTGTAAAACTTAGCATTTTCATAAGAGTGTAGCCTGAACTCATCCAACTCATTCAACTGCAAGAGTGCCTTCTCGCCCGCGGCTTTAAGGTCCATATTAAACTTCTTATTAGCCCAATATGCTTTGTGTTCAAGTTCAACAGGCAAGTGACAAGCCTTCCCATAAACTAGCCTATACAGTGACGCCCCAATTGGCATTTTGTATGCATTTCTATATGCCCACAAGGCATCATCTGACTTTACAGCCCAATCTTTTATATTCACACTCACAGTCTTCTCTAATATTTGCTTTATTTCTCTATTAGACACCTCATCTTGTCCATTTGTTTGAGGATGATATGCCGTCGCAACTCTATGGCGGACTTCATACTTAGCTAGAAGGTTATTCAACAACTGATTGCAAAAGTGTGTCCCTTCAACATTAATTAAAGTAGCGGAGTCCCAAACCTCGAGAATATGTTCCTTTTCACAAACGCAGCTACCACCATGGCATCATTCGTTGGCAATGCGATCGCTTCTACCCATTTGACACGTAGTCAACTGCTAGCAAAATGTATTTGTTTGCTCTGGACAATGGGAATGGTCCTATAAAATCTATCCCCCACACATCAAAAATCTCGACCTCCAGGATCTTATTCAAAGGCATCTCATGCCTCTTTATGATTGTTCCTATCCTTTGACACTGGTCACTCTTCTTAACAAATGCATAGACGTCCTTGACTATTGTTGGCCAAAATAACCGGATTGTAATACCTTTGCAGTTGTTCTAATGCCCCCGTGATGGCCCCCATAGGGTGATGCATGACAATCATACAACACTAGTTCGACCTCTTTTTCAGGTATGCATCTTCTCATCATTTGGTCAGCACACTGCTTGTACAAATATGGCTCATCCCAATAGTAGAAGTTTACATCATGTAGAAACCACTTTCAAGCTTCAGATTCAATTTCAAACGAAAGTACACCGCTCAGTAAATAATTCAAATAGTCCGCGTAACATGGGAGAGGGTCTTGGGTGATAGCAAAAAGTTGCTCATCATGAAATATTTCTTTAATTTGGCCACCCTCATCCACGTGGTCGTGATTTTCCAGCCTTGATAGACGGTCAGCTACTTGGATCAATGTGCCCTTTCGATCTCGTATTTCCACATCAAATTCCTGCAACAACAAAACCCAGCGCATCAATCTAGCCTTAGATTCCTTCTTTATAAATAGATACCTGATTCTTTGTAAATCTACCCTTCTTTTTCCCACCATGTATGCCCGAAATTTCTGAAAGGCCTACACAACGGCTAACAACTCTTTTTTAGTGGTTGTGTAATTCAGCCATGCATTATCAAGAGTCTTACTAGCATAGTAGATGGAATAAAACACCTTGTCTTTCCTCTGGACTAGCACTGCCCCAATAGCATGGTCACTTGCATCACACATAAGTTCAAATGGTAAGGACCAATCTGGTGCCACAATAATGGGAGTAGCCACCAACTTCTTTTTGAGTTCTTCAAATTCCTTGAGGTAGGCTTTATCAAAATTGAAAGTTACATCCTTTTCAAGCAATCTGCACAAGGGAGTACAAATTTTTAAAAAATCCTTAATAAAGCGTCGATAGAATCATGCATGTCCCAAGAAACTCCGGACACCCTTCACAGAAATAGGTGGAGGTAATTTTTCAACCGCTCCACGTTCGCCTTATCAACTTCAATGCCACTCCTAGAAACTCTGTAACCCAACACGATGCCTTCTCACGATCAATTACTCCTCCCCATTAATGCTTTACTCTGTGTCCATTCACCAAAAAATGTATTTCACCATTCAAAGCTCACAGCTCAATTGCACCATAAGGAGTGACTCTCACTACCTCAAACGGGCCTGAACATCTCGATTTTAACCTCGAAGGAAATAGATTTAATCTAGAATTGAACAATAATACATGTTGGCCTGGCTCGAAGTGATGTGGTTTGATATGCTTGTCATGCCATCTTTTTGTCTTTTCTTTGTAAAACTTAGCATTTTCATAAGAGTGTAGCCTGAACTCATCCAACTCATTCAACTGCAAGAGTGCCTTCTCGCCCGCGGCTTTAAGGTCCATATTAAACTTCTTATTAGCCCAATATGCTTTGTGTTCAAGTTCAACAGGCAAGTGACAAGCCTTCCCATAAACTAGCCTATACAGTGACGCCCCAATTGGCATTTTGTATGCATTTCTATATGCCCACAAGGCATCATCTGACTTTACAGCCCAATCTTTTATATTCACACTCACAGTCTTCTCTAATATTTGCTTTATTTCTCTATTAGACACCTCATCTTGTCCATTTGTTTGAGGATGATATGCCGTCGCAACTCTATGGCGGACTTCATACTTAGCTAGAAGGTTATTCAACAACTGATTGCAAAAGTGTGTCCCTTCAACATTAATTAAAGTAGCGGAGTCCCAAACCTCGAGAATATGTTCCTTTTCACAAACGCAGCTACCACCATGGCATCATTCGTTGGCAATGCGATCGCTTCTACCCATTTGACACGTAGTCAACTGCTAGCAAAATGTATTTGTTTGCTCTGGACAATGGGAATGGTCCTATAAAATCTATCCCCCACACATCAAAAATCTCGACCTCCAGGATCTTATTCAAAGGCATCTCATGCCTCTTTATGATTGTTCCTATCCTTTGACACTGGTCACTCTTCTTAACAAATGCATAGACGTCCTTGACTATTGTTGGCCAAAATAACCGGATTGTAATACCTTTGCAGTTGTTCTAATGCCCCCGTGATGGCCCCCATAGGGTGATGCATGACAATCATACAACACTAGTTCGACCTCTTTTTCAGGTATGCATCTTCTCATCATTTGGTCAGCACACTGCTTGTACAAATATGGCTCATCCCAATAGTAGAAGTTTACATCATGTAGAAACCACTTTCAAGCTTCAGATTCAATTTCAAACGAAAGTACACCGCTCAGTAAATAATTCAAATAGTCCGCGTAACATGGGAGAGGGTCTTGGGTGATAGCAAAAAGTTGCTCATCATGAAATATTTCTTTAATTTGGCCACCCTCATCCACGTGGTCGTGATTTTCCAGCCTTGATAGACGGTCAGCTACTTGGCTCAATGTACCCTTTCGATCTCGTATTTCCACATCAATTCCTGCAACAACAAAACCCAGCGCATCAATCTAGCCTTAGATTCCTTCTTTATAAATAGATACCTGATTCTTTGTAAATCTACCCTTCTTTTTCCCACCATGTATGCCCGAAATTTCTGAAAGGCCTACACAACGGCTAACAACTCTTTTTTAGTGGTTGTGTAATTCAGCCATGCATTATCAAGAGTCTTACTAGCATAGTAGATGGAATAAAACACCTTGTCTTTCCTCTGGACTAGCACTGCCCCAATAGCATGGTCACTTGCATCACACATAAGTTCAAATGGTAAGGACCAATCTGGTGCCACAATAATGGGAGTAGCCACCAACTTCTTTTTGAGTTCTTCAAATTCCTTGAGGTAGGCTATATCAAAATTGAAAGTTACATCCTTTTCAAGCAATCTGCACAAGGGAGTAGAAATTTTTGAAAAATCCTTAATAAAGCGTCGATAGAATCATGCATGTCCCAAGAAACTCCGGACACCCTTCACAGAAATAGGTGGAGGTAATTTTTCAACCGCTCCACCTTCGCCTTATCAACTTCAATGCCACTCCTAGAAACTCTGTAACCCCACACGATGCCTTCTCACGATCAATTACTCCTCCCCATTAATGCTTTACTCTGTGTCCATTCACCAAAAATTGTATTTCACCATTCAAAGCTCGCAGCTCAATTGCACCATAAGGAGTGCTCTCACTACCTCAAACGAGCCTGAACATCTCGATTTTAACCTCGAAGGAAATAGATTTAATCTAGAATTGAACAATAATACATGTTGGCCTGGCTCGAAGTGATGTGGTTTGATATGCTTGTCATGCCATCTTTTTGTTCTTTGTAAAACTTAGCATTTTCATAAGAGTGTAGCCTGAACTCATCCAACTCATTCAACTGCAAGAGTGCCTTCTCGCCCGCGGTTTTAAGGTCCATATTTAACTTCTTATTAGCCCAATATGCTTTGTGTTCAAGTTCAACAGGCAAGTGACAAGCCTTCCCATAAACTAGCCTATACAGTGACACCCCAATTGGCGTTTTGTATGCATTTCTATATGCCCACAAGGCATCATCTGACTTTACAGCCCAATCTTTTATATTCACACTCATAGTCTTCTCTAATATTTGCTTTATTTCTCTATTAGACACCTCATCTTGTCCATTTGTTTGAGGATGATATGTCGTCACAACTCTATGGCGGACTTCATACTTAGCTAGAAGGTTATTCAACAACTGATTGCAAAAGTGTGTTCCTTCAACACTAATTAAAGTAGCGGAGTCCCAAACCTCGAGAATATGTTCCTTTTCACAAACGCAGCTACCACCATGGCATCATTCGTTGGCAATGCGATCGCTTCTACCCATTTGACACGTAGTCAACTGCTAGCAAAATGTATTTGTTTCCTCTGGACAATGGGAATGGTCCTATAAAATCTATCCCCCACACATCAAAAATCTCGACCTCCAGGATCTTATTCAAAGGCATCTCATGCCTCTTTATGATTGTTCCTATCCTTTGACACTGGTCACTCTTCTTAACAAATGCATAGACATCCTTGACTATTGTTGGCCAAAATAACTGGATTGTAATACCTTTGCAGTTGTTCTAATGCCCCCGTGATGGCCCCCATAGGGTGATGCATGACAATCATACAACACTAGTTCGACCTCTTTTTCAGGTATGCATCTTCTCATCATTTGGTCAGCACACTGCTTGTACAAATATGGCTCATCCCAATAGTAGAAGTTTACATCATGTAGAAACCACTTTCTAGCTTCAGATTCAATTTCAAACGAAAGTACACCGCTCAGTAAATAATTCAAATAGTCCGCGTAACATGGGAGATGGTCTTGGGTGATAGCAAAAAGTTGCTCATCATGAAATATTTCTTTAATTTGGCCACCCTCATCCACGTGGTCGTGATTTTCCAGCCTTGATAGACGGTCAGCTACTTGGCTCTATGTGCCCTTTCGATCTCGTATTTCCACATCAAATTCCTGCAACAACAAAACACAGCGCATCAATCTAGTCTTAGATTCCTTCTTTATAAATAGATACCTGATTCTTTGTAAATCTACCCTTCTTTTTCCTACCATGTATGCCCGAAATTTCTGAAAGGCCTACACAACGGCTAACAACTCTTTTTTAGTGGTTGTGTAATTCAGCCATGCATTATCAAGAGTCTTACTAGCATAGTAGATGGAATAAAACACCTTGTCTTTCCTCTGGACTAGCACTGCCCCAATAGCATGGTCACTTGCATCACACATAAGTTCAAATGGTAAGGACCAATCTGGTGCCACAATAATGGGAGTAGCCACCAACTTCTTTTTGAGTTCTTCAAATTCCTTGAGGTAGGCTTTATCAAAATTGAAAGTTACATCCTTTTCAAGCAATCTGCACAAGGGAGTACAAATTTTTAAAAAATCCTTAATAAAGCGTCGATAGAATCATGCATGTCCCAAGAAACTCCGGACACCCTTCACAGAAATAGGTGGAGGTAATTTTTCAACCGCTCCACGTTCGCCTTATCAACTTCAATGCCACTCCTAGAAACTCTGTAACCCAACACGATGCCTTCTCACGATCAATTACTCCTCCCCATTAATGCAATACCAGATTTATTTCATCACAACGGGCCAACACCTTGCTCAAATTCTTCAAACAATCATCATAAGAAGACCCAAACACTGAAAAATCATCCATAAAAACTTCCACAAATTTTTCCACCATATCAGTGAAAATAGCCATCATACATCTCTGGAAAGTGGTTGGTGCATTACAAAGACCAAATGGCATGCGCTTGAAGGCGAAAGTGCCATAACGACAAGTAAAAGTAGTCTTCTCCTGATCCTCTAGGCTTATGATAATCTGATTATATCCCGAATAACCATCAAGGAAGCAATAATATTCATGCCCCGCTAATCTGTCCAACATTTTGTCAATGAATGGAAGTGGAAAGTGGTCCTTGCGGGTTTCTTTTGTTGAGACTTCTATAATCAATGCAGACTCTCCACCCCGTCACAGAGCGAGTAGGAATTAGCTCATTTTTCTCATTCTCATACTTAATCACAGTCATCCCCCCTCTTTTTGGGCACACATTGAATTGGGCTTACCTAGTTGCTGTCAGAAATAGGAAAGATGATACCTACATCGAGCAACATAATTACTTCCATCTTCACGACCTACTTCATAATGGGATTTAACCTCCTTTGCTGCTCAACACTGGGGCGGTGTCCATCTTCCAAGAAGATTTTATGCATGCAAAATGATGGATTAATTCCCTTGATGTCAGCAATTGTCCACCCAATAGACTTTTTATGCTTGCAAAGTACTCTGAGCAATTTTTATTCTTGTATATTAGTCAAGTTGTATTAGATAATCACTGGTAATGTCTCAGAGTTACCCAAATAAACATAGCGCAGATGCACTGGAAGGGGCTTAAGTTATAGCTTTGGAGATTTTTTAATAGGTGGCTTAGGACGGGTCAGAGTGATAGGCCTGTCCAACTCCTCAAATTTTCCAAACCCATAGACATAGCTGCAGGACATATCAAGTACTTGCTCAATTTCTCCCATCATTTTATCTTCACTGTCATCTTCATCCCCAATCAAAGCTCATTCAAGAGGATGTATAGGGCTCATATAAGGTACCAATAATGTAGCATCACTTTCCACCATTGAAATCATGGATAACTCTTCATAGTGGTCTGGCAATTTGAGTGCTTATATATATTGAATACCTCCATTCGATCAATTACTCTCATTGTCATCTTTCCTTTGCATACATCAATAATAGCTCGGCATGTGGCTGAGAATGGATGTCCCAAAATAAATAGGACTTCCTGATCAGGCTCGTAGTCCCAGATAATGAAATCGGTAGGGAATATGAAAGAACTCACTTGAACTAACACATCTTCAATTACCCCTTCAAGATGAGCAACAGAGCGATCAGCTAACTATAAGATTACCGTTATTGGGTGTGGCTCACCCAACCCCAACTGTCTGAACACAGAAAGTGGCATCAAATTGATGCTCGCTCCAAGATCCATGTAAAGCTCTCCCGACTGCATGCTTACCAATCGAGATTTAGATAGTGAAACTACCTGAATCCTTCAATTTCTAAGGTAGCTTGCTTTGAATTCTTGAGATACATTCCTCAGTAGGTGCCACAGTTGTCGCACCCCCTTTTTCCCTCTCCTTTTTGACGGGGGGAAGAGGTCCGAGTTTCAACATTCACGAGGTGTAATAACTCATTTCCTTTTGGGAATTGGGTATTCGAAGAATCACCACCTAACGAATTATGGTGCATTAGCGCACCTAGAGCGATTAACTCTGGGGTTGGTTCTAGGGTAAGGTCTCGAGGTGACCTCGAGGGGAAGGTGTTAGGCACCCCTCTTGGTCCACAACTATGGGTCCCGGACGAATTTATATTTACAAATTAGTCCATATAAATAGTTGAATCAAATAAGTTGCAAGTAAAGCACATTGGGTAATTCAAAGGTTGGCACAAGTTGTATAACAAAAAAAATAAAAGATGATTTGGGTAAAGGGGATCCTAGGTTGGTTATCCTATAGGATCACCCCACGCAATGTCCGGTAAACACACCTCAATGAGGAGCTACACGTGACATTAACGTGTAGTCATCATATCCCATGTCTACCCTTATCATCCCCTTATTGGTCATGCAAAGCGAGTGTTTGGTCACTGATTTCTATTGCGTGCTCCTTCCCGTTCCTTCTTAATGGTCCCGAAGAGGGTTAGGACCTTTACCTATAGATAGTTCTAGACATACTCCTAAGGTTCAGAAAGGAAAAAACTCTAAGGCGACAGTCAAAATATTTAGGACTTTTGCACATAATGGGAGAAATTAAGAGGCTCAAAGTTTCCTCCTCAAGTAAACATACAAGCAGCGCGACTCAAGCACAGTTAAGGTCTTATTGATCAATGTCCTAAAGCAGGATATCTAAGTGAATATGCAAAAACAGACAAACCCTTTTATACCAAAAAGTTATAATCTAGTAGTTGCCTAGGGCCTCTTTTTAAAAAACCTTTTAGGATCAGAGACGTTAAACGACAGAGACAACTTCAGGGAATTGCAGTTTTTAAAAATGCCCTAAGGCTTGCCTATATGCAGAATACTAGGTCTATATTAATGCAGAAGCAAACAGGTTTTCGAAATAGACTCCTTTAATACCTATAGGCATGATATCTAATGAGATTAAAGCAATTTTGAAAGAACATGTTTCAGGAAATGTTTAACACTTACTAAGACCAGTTTTAAAAATGAACTTGGCATAATGAAATTGATTTATTGGGCCGAACTAAATTTCCAGACAATAGTACGAGTAGAATCCCTATAGGCATGATATCTAGGTGGATTACTAATTTTAGTCGATTTGCAGCAACATACAAGAATACCGGTTAAAACTGTATCGGAGTTGAATCCTATAGGTATGGCATCTATATTTGAACTTATTTAAGAAATGATTGTTTGGAACCTACAAATATGGTTTCTAACATGACAAAATGCAGAACCTTATGAACATGATTTCTACCTGATGCAAACGAAATTAAGAGTGAAATCCTATAGGCATTATTTCTATTAGGCAAAGCAATCAAATTCAAAAAAGCAAACCTATGAGCATGTTTTCTACTTATGCAAGCAGTCAGACTTCAAAAAGTAAGGTCCTAAGTGTAGGATCTGTTTACAAATTATTACAGGCCAATGAATGAATTACATAAGTAAAATAGAAAATTAAGAAGCTATTCTATAGGGAACCTGCAATTAGGCCCAACTGTCCCAAAGCCTCCAATGGTCTCATAAGCCTTATTTCCATAGAAAAATCAGAGTCTAGGTGTATCAAAGTTCCCTAGGGGTGTCAAGGGTCTCAAGGGCCCTGGGCAATGCTTACACCTAGCCTTAGCAACCAATAATTCAACCAGTGCATTGTGGAAAGGCCAGCCTCAGTATGCCAGAGTTCAGAGGGCTCTCAAGAGGATCCCAAGGAAGTACACATACTAGAGGGGGTAGAACTTATTGACTAAGAGTAAAGTGGAAGTGTTGTACACAAGTTGAAAAAGGTTTATTAAGGACTGGATCAAAAAGTCTATTTTTGAAAGCAATTAGTAAAGCAACAGAGATTGTTTGAAAAGAAGTTGGAGTAGTGAACAAAGCTCAAACACCTTAAGATAGGATCACACACAGCTAGTCTACAGAATCCAAATGAATTCAGTAGTCATATAGGGGTCAAGAGTTTTGGGACACATAGACATTTGACTACAAACACATAACCCAGCAAGGGTCTTAGGACTGGTTTGGATATGCTCAAGAATAGTTGACACTGGCATAATCATAAACCAGTCAGGAAGAACACAAACACATAGAGGGGGATAAGGATTTGGGGATTCATAAGATAGTAAGTACACAGTAAGTAAAAGAAAATTGACAAGGCATGCTTTGAAACACACATAAGAGAATACATTAATTTAAAGGGAAGGGGAGACATAATAACATGCTGATAATGTAATTTAACTACAAGTTTCACAACAGAACCACAAGTAGAAGTAGACTAGAAATAAGAGAAACGGAAACAATAAGAGAAGCATGTTTTTGTTGAGGCTTTAAATTAAAACTAGGACATACCAGTGAAGAGAGAAGTAAGCAGAATGAAAGAACGAGAGAGCACAAATGATTATCCTTGGCTTGCAGCCGGCTAACAGCAACAAATAGCACAAGAGAGAGGGGAGAGCAGAGATTTTTAGCAAGAGAGCTAGTTTTTGAAAACCAAGTGTTCGTGTCTATTAATGAAAGATTTAGGGTATTTATAGTTTTGAAAATAAGTAGAAAATAAGGTAATAAATAAAGGGTTAGCACAATTATGGAAGTAATCACAATTAGAATCCAATTAATACAAGTAATCCCCTTTAATCAAGGAATCACAGCTTAAACGGATACCAACATGGATAATCAAGGAAAGAAAATCAGCCGAGAAAGAATGCTTTTTACCATATAAGGGGTAGTAAAAGTATAGATCATATGATTGAGTCTAAGTACAAAATATACCAATAAAGGAAAGGATTCAGTAAGAATGAAGTACCACGGCAAATAAATAAATGAAATCAGTCAATTTAACCAGACGAGTAGAATTTTAGGGTTTATGAGAAAATCTTGCAATCAAACCATAAATTAAGGAAATCAGAATCAATCAAGAGGTAATCATGATTATGTACTTCAACATATAAATAGAGAAGAATGAACATGCGTAGCAAATATGCAAGGTCAGCCATATCGATAGAAAGACGCAAGAGATGAACAAACAAAATGAACACAATCATACAGAAGTGACATAAGTAGGCTAAAGACTCAGTAGAAAACCCATTCGAAGCATGGTAACCAACAGAAACTTAACAAAATCAAGTAGTCATGGCTAACACATAGAACCAAAGCAAAGAATGTCTAAACAATTAGGGATTTTTAACATAGGCGAGTTAAAAAGCGGTAGGAACATAAGATCAGTCAAAATAAGCAAGGAAAGAGGTTTAATCATAAAAAACAATCTGTTAAAACAATTGTAGAAGACACTCTGAGAAACCCAATTTTTTAAAGAAAGTAAAATGGTTTAGAGTTGAGGATCTTTCAGAAGAAGTTCGAGAATAGTGCAAAACATAGGAAGAAACAGACTTAAAGCATAAAAATAGCACAGATCTGAGAGATTCAGACGAGATCTTCGCCAATTGAAGCCTAAATCTACTATGAACCTCCAAAACTCATTCCGATCACGCTCCTAAGTCACAAATCACCTCCTGAAGCTAACCAAACCATCAAAACTCACATCCAAGTCCTCTAACACATAAGATAACATGTGGTTGACTTTTCCAACTTAAGCTTTCCCCAAAAGAGACTAAGTTTCTCAAACCTTACCAAAATCATTCCGGATTCGATCCGACCAACCCAATACCACATAACACGGATAACAAAGCATAAAGAAGTAGAAATGGGGGAAATATAGCAGTAACCCATGAGACGACTGGCCGGGTTGTCACACCATTTGATGTTGTATTTTAATTGAAAGGGGTACCTTCTTTACTCAAATGATTTCAAAAAAAACAATTTCATCTTTTCTCGCTAGCTTTCCTAATTAGTTTAGAAATTGTAGTTTACTTATATTAGGTAAATGAGACTTCTTGAACATCTTGAGTGCATTTGTACAGACATTATGTGTTATATAGCATGTGAATTTTGTTGTTAAAAGTGAGATGGAAATTTTGGGGGCACAAGATGCCATGTGTGCAGAAGGATCGGAAGTTGGAATTATGATATGAGAAACCAAGGATTGAGATGGACGGAATTGTGTATTAGACATGATATGATTGATTGAGTTGGTATTGCCTTCTTTATTTGAATACATTTTTACTTGTATCTGTTCCTATTATATCAATGTTGATTTACTTGGTTATCTGACTTACTTGGTTATCTGACTTACTTGGTTATCTGATTTACCTGGTTATCTGATTTACTTGGTTATCTGATTCACTTGGTTATCGTTTGTTACTACTCGTGTTTTCCCTTTATTGTTCCTACTATTTGTATTTTGATTTGTCCCCACTGTTAATATTATATTGTTATCTTTACCTCGATATTTCACTATCATATCTTGTTCATTTTATTTGACTAGTAGGTGTCTTGATTGTTCCTCGTCACTACCCTACCGAGGTTAGTCTTGATACTTACTAGGTACCGCCGTGGTGTGCTCATACTACACTTTTGTACATTTTTGTGTATATATCCAGGTATTGATCGATAGTAGTTGTGCAGATGGTCGCGGTGGAAACTCACGGTAACCTGTTGTTGCGCTCACAGGCCTTAGAGTCACCTTTGTTTGTATTTACGTTCTATTGATTCCTTCTCGTTCTGGAACATTGTTGTATTTATTTTATATAACTACTCTTATAAATGCTTATGACTTGTACCACCAGTTTTAGGGAATTATGATTTATTTAGAGTTATTTAATTGAAGTCAGTTAATGCTAATGTTATTTCAGTAAATGCTAGGCTTACCTAGTTTAGAGACTAGGTGCCAGCACGACTCCTTCGAAGGGATTTTGGGTCGTGATACCTCATCTCACAAAGGAATTTCACTGCAAATTTGTTGAAGGAGTATAACAATCAGTATACCACAGTTTCATCTCCTCTTGATTGTACTCTCAAGTTGAAGGCAGAAGAGGGAACCCTGTTAGCAGATCCTACTTACTGTAGGAAGTTAGTTGTGAAGCTGAATTTCCTCACCAATACAAGATTGGACATTGCATATAGTGGTTGGCATTTAAGACAATTCATGCAAACACCTAGAGAGCCTCATCTTAAAGCTGCTTTCCATGTTTTAAGGTATCTTAAGAATGATCCAACCCTGGGTATTTTCTTCTCCAATAGCCCAGATTGTACTGTGACGACCTTCTGCGACTCAAACTGGGCTGCATGTCCAGATTCTAGAAGATTAGTGGGTGGGTACATTGTCTTATTGGGTGACAGTCCTATTAGTTGGAAATCAAAGAAATAAGAAACAGTCTCCCTCTCCTCTGCAGAGGCAGAATATAGACCAATAAGAAAAGTAGTTGGTGAACTAGTTTCGCTTAAAAGGTTGCTAGAAGAACTGACAGTTCCTTGCCTACATCCTATCTCAGTTTTTTGTGATAGCCAAGTTGCAGTACATATGGCAAGAAACTCAGTGTTCCATGAACGTACCAAGCACATAGAGGTGGATTGTCATTTTGTTTGAGACAAGTTACATGAAGGCCTTATCACCTTCCATCACATCCCCACAAATGCTTAGCTAGCAGACATATTTACCAAGGCCTTATCAGGGATCAAACATGCTTTCATTCTTTGCAAGTTGATAGTGAGTTCCTATAATACCCCCAATATTTTAAATGAGGACATATGGGGTATTTAGTAAATAATTTAAGTTTGAAGAAAAAGAAAATAAAAAAAACAACTAATTGAATAAACGAAACAAAAAAAGTGGGAAAAGTTTAAGAATTGAAACCAAAAAGGGCCGAAGCCCATAACAACACATCTGTCCCAAACATTTAAAAAGGGTTAGGGAAGGGGACAAAGTAGAAGCTTCAGAAACGGAAAAAAAAAACAAACCAAACCAGAGAAAGAAAGAAAGAGAAGCAAAAAAAGAAAACAGAAGAAAAAGAAAGCTTTGGGCAAAGGCCTTAGGAAGAACTGGGAGTTAAAATTGAAAGTATTAAAGTTCTCCTTTGACTAAAGAGGTTAACCTTCTTCTTCTCATATGTTGAATTATTTTACTTAATCTATGCAATTTCATGTAGTACAAAAAAAAAACTATTTCCCCATATATATATATAATTAGTATGGATATAATAAGGCTATAAAGGTTTGGTTTAAACATTTATAGGTCTAATTTTAGAGGAATAAATTATACTAAATAGTTTGAAATTGATAGAATAATGGACTAGTTCTATGATTAAATATAAATCCACAAACTAAGACTCAAACATGAACCCCGATGATTGGGTATTCTAAATTAGTAATGGATTTATCCTAAATGAGGCAATTAACATGAGATCGATATTATGTAATTATAGATTGATTGGAGAAATTTGTACGAATCGTTCGAGGTGAAGCATTTGGTATTTCGGCATGAGTACTGTGAGTAGTAATCTTACCGCAATTTGTGTTTTCATAACTTGCATGATTTATACATGATTTTTAATATGTATATGTTACCGATTATTTTGAGTTGCATGTGTGACAAGTATTTTACTCGATATGATACCGAAATAATTATTTTACTGAAATTCCCTATATTGTTTTAAAATATTTTCTACGAGTATATACGAATTACAGCAACAAGTATAAATAGGAGTAGACATTGAAGAATCACGTAGCTAACGGCAGGTTCGTTAGACCTGGTGCACCTTGTAATTATCGATTACCGTTATAGCCCTCGCTAGTGGGAAGGTAGAACTAGCATACCATTACCGATTTTCCTCGAGTAGGGACTACCGTTATATTTGACTTCTTGCGAAGAAATCCTCAGTTATACCGATTACATGATCCATTCATTAAAACCTCCCAAAATGTGAATATTGATATTATACAGTGGTTACCGAGCTTATTATTGAATCGTTAATTGTATTATACTACAAAAAAACATGATGAGACTGAAAATTAATTATTATTTCTGAAAGGACATTTTATGTTATTTTCTGTTTGAGATACTGTTATGTTTTCTGACTTGTCCCCAATAAAACCAGTTATGGTTAAGTGTTATTACTCACTGAGCTAGCGAATCATTCCCCGCTAATTTTTTTTACAGAGACAGCAGTTGACGCAGGCGGGGATTTCGTTAATTAGAGCGTACACGTTGATAGTTCTTGGTGAGCCACGCACTTTTTCGCGTGGGCGGGGATTTTATTTACTGTTATGGTCTTTTCTTTGAATTCATATAACCGCTCCATAGTCATTCTTTTAGTGTCATGAGTATTATTTTATTATTATAGTCTTATGTTAAGTATCGTTCTTTATTATCAAAGTTGGAGATAAATTAATATTTCTGGTTGTTAGTGAGTTGATTAGTAACGGTGGAGACTCGTTTTGGTTGATTGATAAGTTGTCGATTCTTTGGTATGATATTAGGATGTTTGGTTGTTGATTTGAGACAAGGAAATTTTTAGGATAGTCCAAAAATAGGGAAAACTCTGTTAGATTTTCTGTAAAATGACGATGAGGCTTACTTGGGAGCACCTGCTTCTAAGTGCCGGTCACGATCCTAAATTGGGTCATGACAAAGTTGATATAAGATTTTAGGCTTTAAGTCCCAAGTCATGGTGCAATGTTTAGTAGAGTCTTGTTCATGGTTATGTAGGCGCCCATACTTATGATCTTGAGGCTACTGAACATCTAGGAATGTTTTCCTTTCTTTCATTCATTGATCGTGCGTTGAGATAACTTGAGATTGACATTGAAATATTTCTTTCGAAGATGGCTAGGACACACACAACCTCATCTGTTGGACGTGGTGCTACCCAGGGTGGAGGTCAAGTTGGGGTTCATCAAACTAGAAGACATACTGCTCCTCAATCTAAAGTTGGGAACATGGGTCAACCCCAAGCTGCGATGCCAGATCAAGTGCAAGGGCAGGGAGTTCAAGACACTCCACCGCCAGTGCCAACTGTTGTACCTACTGTTGCGTTACCTGCAGATGTAGTGGCAAAGGTTATTGAACGTTTGTGAGGACATATGGGGTATTTCGTAAATAATTTAAGTTTGAAGAAAAAGAAAAGAAAAAACAACTAACTAAATAAACAAAACAAAACAAAAAAAGGAAAAGTTTAAGAATTGAAACCAAAAAGGGCCGAAGCCCATAACAACACATCTGCCCCAAACATTTGAAAAGGATTAGGGAAGGGGACGAAGCAGAAGATTCAAAAACGGGGAAAAAAACGAAACCAGAGAAGGAAAGAAAGAGAAAAAAAAAGATAAGAAGTAGAAAGCATTGGGCAAAGGCCTTAGGAAGAACTGGTAGTTGAAATTGAAAGTATTAATGTTCTCCTTCGACTTAAGAGGTTAACCTTGTTCTTCTCATCTGTTGAATTATTTTACTGAATCTATGCAATTTCATGTAGTACAAAAAAATTAAATATCATATATATATATATATATATATATATATATAGACACACACACACAATTACTATGGAGATAATAAGGCTATAAAGGTTTGGATTAAGCACTGATAGGTCTAATTTTAGAGGAATAAATTATACTAAATAGTTTGAAATTGATAGAATTATGGACTAGTTCTATGATTAAATATAAATCCGCAAACTAAGACTCAAACATGAACCCCAATGATTGGTGTGAACACTTAATTTATGACCGCACTCAAATTTTATACTAGTTTAGTGTAAATATTTCTTTTAGGTCTAATCTTAATATTTTAAAATAAAATTTATCTTACTTTTAATATGTTTTACTTTAGAAAAAAAGGGGTGCCAAGAAAAGTTAAAATAAAATAAATAATAAACTAACGGAAGAACAAGAATCAGTAAATTAAGAAAGATACAAAATAATATCCATTTTACCCATGATCTCCTCAACCGCCCCACAATTTCTCCTCCTAACTCCCATTTTTCCACTTCCTCATGTTAGTGACTTTCCCACTTCCTCATATTAGTGACTTTTCCACTTCCTCATATTAGTGACTTTTCCACTTTCTCATATTAGTGACTTCTCCACTTCCTCATGTTAGTGGTCATGTCTCAATCCCCACTTCCTCATGTTAGTGCTCACTCCCTCACGTCTCACATCATGCACACACACACAATCACTGGCACACACACACGATGTTACACAAAAATACACATACACATCTGTATAATACACTTCACAAATAAAAAGAAAAATAAGGGAGAGAAAAAACATTCAAGTAAGAAGAAACGAGAGGAGAAGTTCAAAACACAGACGAAAAAAGGGATGGCTTCTTCTTAAAGGAGACAGGGGGTATACACTCGATATATAGTAACTATACATTCTATATACACTAGAGATACTCTCGATATACACTGGATATACATGGGCAGCCATTGAAAAATACAAGGTCATGAACCCCACCTAGACGACCACTATTTCGTCTTCTTCGTCCTCACTATTGGAAACAGATACACACACACACACAACAAAAGAAAGAACAGGAATTCGTGGACTTCAGTTAGTTCGAGAAACTCTGGCGACCTCCATTAACGCCGATGAAATCGCATTTTTGTCTCTCTCCACTGTTCTCCTCTCATTTTCAATTATTTTAGTGACTTTGTTCTATAAAATCAGATCCGGCTATTTTTTTTAAAAAAAAATACATACGAGGTTTCGTCGAGGTCCGAGCTCCCGTCCGTTTGAGTTCCTGTCATGGCTGCAGTATCGATTTTGTTTGTGTAATTGCTGAATGCTTTAAGGAATTGAAACTACATTTTTCAGGTGCTTTCTTACTTCTTCTTATGTTTCTCTAATGGTAATGGTGTGGATTCATTTTGAGTTTATTTTGCAAGTATTATTTTCTGTTTGATTTACAACAAAGTAAGGAAACATGATTAATTTGGTTATAAGGAGAAGAAAACGGTACTGCCCGTCATTTTGATAATAGAAAACCATCCAATTTTCAGTTAAGGATTATATTCATTAATTCATATAAAGTAATTGTTAATATATACATTTTGTAATATTGTAATAAGTGTCATTTGGAAGACGTATACATATTGTAATGACACTTATTTGTGACCTTTTTGATTAATGATATACGCAGGAGACAAGAAATTTTCCCAACAGAAAGCTCTTTCTTTTCTATAATGTTTAGAATCTTTCCATCCTTCAAGTGCTTTAAGAAGTGCAATATGTGATTTTTACACTGTTTCATCTTCACAAAAGGAATTTTATAATAATCTTCCACGAGTTATGTTTTGATAATTACTTGGACTGGAGGATATGTAGTTTCTATAATTTAGTTAGTCATTTCAGTTGAATTAGCAATTATCGTGATTGTGTACACGTTCGAGTGATATGATCATGATTCTAATAATCAATTCGGAGTATGCCTTCGCGCAACTTCGATCAAACTTTTGTTAATAATAAAAATGGGTTTCCATGGGCTATTAATTAATTTTAGTTTATATAGCTTGAGGTGTGCCATTCACAATTTTATTATTTGTGACCCCCGTATTAACTTCACGACATAGATATAAAATGACAAATGTTTGTAGCATGCTTTAGGCATGATTAATAAATAAACTATCATGATTGTGTACACGTTCGCGTGATATAATTATGATTCTAAAATAAATTGAGGTATGTGTTCATGCAACTTCGGCAAAACTTTCTTAATAATTAATATAGCGTGATTATAAAAACGCAACTTCCTTTTGTTAAAATAAGTGAGGTGTGTCATGCCAAACAAAATTTATAATTCATGGAACTCGTAAGATTAGATTAAGAACTAACACTTATAGAAAATGTTTGAGGTGTGCCATAAATAAATTAAATCATCCATGGCCCTCACAAATATTGCTTTTAAAAATTTGAACAATCGTAATTTGCTTTAGGCCCGATTTAGATTAGTATTGCGATTATATATACTTTCGCGTAATATGATTGCAAATTTAACTCTTAAAAGACTTGAGGGATGCGTTCGCGCACCTTCAACCAAATTTTCCTAATGAATCAACGAAGCGTTATTAATTATGGACATGTTCGCGTGACATGATTTTTGACGTGCCAAAGGAAAAGAGTATACGTACGCGTAACTCAATTCTTTAATTACGAATAAATCAAGTGATTTAAATGCGGTAAAAAAATAATTGCACATAGGTTCTAAAATAAGTAATTAGACAATTTATGTCGAGTATAAATTGGTAAACGACCGTGCTAGAACCACGGAACCCGGAAATGCCTAACACCTTCTCCCGGGTTAACAGAATTCCTTACTTAGAATTTCTGGTTCGTAGACTTCAAAAAGGAACGTCGAAATTTCCTCGATTTGGGATTTAAAATACACCGGTGACTTGGGACACCATTTAAAACATTCCAAGTGGCGACTCTAGAATTAAATAAATAATCTCATTTCGAATAATGTCACTTAAATTGGAAAAACTCCCTTACAGCCCTCAGGTGTGTAAAAAGAGGTGCGACAGCTCTGGCGACTCTGCTGGGGACAAGAAGCCAGAATTTCTGGTTCAGGGTTCAAGAATTCGAGCTTACAGTAACTGTTATATTTGGCTTTATTATTTTTTCATGTTTGAGCTTAATGTGCGAAATATTGCTTTTTACCGCTTTGTTATTATCTGAACTGTATATATAAACTATTACGAAACCTTTCTTCTTTCTGAGTCTTTTGAATTTATGGTGCACACGTGCGCGTGACCCACCTTTCTGTTAGAGGCCATACGAAATAGAACGAAGTTGGTCCAAGTAACTAGGCCGGGTAGACTTTCGTGCTCCCGGTACGTTACCCCCACTTCGGCTCGAGCTATCCGCTTGGGAAAGCCAAGTCTAGAACAGTATACCCCAGGTTTTACACTTAGAATAACTCAGCTTCATGTCGGATCCCTAGTAGGAACGTTTGTTTGCATCATGTGCATTTGACTTCGGAGACTCAACACAGGGGTTGGGTCTGTCTAGGGCAGGTGTACCCTGAAATGAAAAGACCATCCTGATGCATCTTACTTGTGCATTCATTTGTTTCAGATTTGCATGTTGACCAGCTTATAGGAAAAGTTAGAAAAGGAAAATCAAGGTGAGGACCGAGAAACAAAATTGGTTGTTTTTCGAAAAAAAAAAACAATTTCCAAAATATTTTGAAATTCTTTCGAAATTTTGAAAAAACGAAAGAAGGAAATTTTGTGTTTCTTTTAAAAATAGTTTTATTATTCGGGCCCAACTATTTTTAAAAAAAAAGAAAGAGAAATAGATAATAAATAAATAAAAATGTTGGTACATAAATGTCGCTGTGTTGTCATAAGTAAGGCGATGCCATTCTTGTCCAAAATATGCCAAATGTCCCCAAATGGGCGCCGGAAGGCTGTTTTTGCAAGAACAGCCGCCTTTGGTCATTTTTTTTTTAAAGTATATAAAAAAAATTGCCGGTTAGCAAACACAACCTTTAAATCTTCTTCATCGAAGTGTCTTTTTTATGAATTTTGTTTTTCAAAATGAGTCTTGATTTTTGTTTTTAAAATTAAACTCACTCGCAGGTACAAAATGAGCACCATCCAAAACCCACCGTTCACAGATGTAGATGAGTTTCTATTTCGGCTTCAGATGTGGTGGTATGAATTAGGAGGAGATGGTCAGAAATGGGTCATTAAGTATTTGGGAGCTCTCACAGATATTATTAAAGTTAAACCACGCGATGATTTGATTACGACACTAGTGACTTTTTGGGACCTTGTTCACAATGTCTTTTGCTTCTATGATTTCGAGCTTACTCCCACATTAGAAGAAATAGCTGGATATTCCGGTTTTGACGGAGATTTGAGAAACTAGAATCTTATATTCCCAAAGGCTCCCTTAGTACATCGATTCTTTGGTCTTTTGAATATCAGCAATCAAATCAGAAAAAGCAACGTTGTCAAAGGGTGTAGTTCTTTCAACTTCCTATATTCAAGGTTCGGAAAGCAGATGGATTTGAAATTCATGAAAAGGGCCTTACTAACAAACAAAACAAGGACACCTGGCAGATTCACCGTCGCTTCGCTTTCATGGTGGCTTTTATGGGAATCATGGTCTTCCCAAACAAAGAGCGGACAATTGATATTCGCATAGCCAGAGTCGCACAAGTCCTCACTACCAAAGAACATCACACTCTTGCCCCGATCATTCTCTCAGACATTTATCGGGCCTTGACTTTGTGTAAATTCGGGGCAAAATTCTTCGAAGGGTGCAATATTTTGTTGCAAATGTGGTTGACTGAACATCTCCGACATCATCCCAAGTTCATGCAGTATGGTCCGAGTAATGACAATTTTATTGAGAGTTATGAAGAAAGAATAAAAGATTATATATCTCCAGAGGGAGTGGAAGCCTGGATATCCCATTTAAGATCTTTAATGGCAAGTCAAATTGAGTGGACTTTGGGATGGCTCCCGGTAAGAGAGGTGATACACATGTCAACCTTAAAGAGTTATTTGCTGCTGTTGGGATTAAGAAGTGTCCAGTCATATGTGCCACAGAGAGTTCTAAGACAGCTAGGGAGATACCAAGTGGTGCCTGATGATGATGATTTGAGTGTGCAAGTGATTGAGCTACACCCCGTAGCCATTCTCCCTGAGGCTTTAATCCAGCGAATTTGGAATGGTTGTCGACACTTGAAAGATGATACCCAAGTTCTAGATCCTGCGAAAGGTGAGATAAATCCGGGTTATGCTAGGTGGTTTGAGAAAACATCCCATGTGGTTGATGCACTAGAACCTGATCCTAGAAGGCCCATAAAAAGACCGCATGTTCAAGCCTTTGATGACAAAATCCAAGAACGGTTGGCTTGGGGTGAAAAGGAAATGGGGTACAAAACAACTATTCATGCCTTGGAAGAAAGCCTGAGGAACCTCAATTTGGAGAAAGACTTACAAGCACAAGAAGCAGAAGGTGAAAAGAAGAGTCTGATTAGAGAGAATAAAACTCTCCGTGCTCAGTTTCAACAGATGAAGAAAGCCTCTGAAGCGCCAGTGAGAAGTTGGAAAGATCATAAAATCATTGCCAATCTGATGGAAAAAATGCAAGATTATGACTCCATCTTGACAAAGACTGAAAAGGCGTTAGACAAAGCTAAGGAAAAAATCATACAGTTAAATGAGGAGGCCAAATCTAGTAAGGAATGCCAAGTAATGAGATGTAAAGAAGAAATGGCTCAATTCAAGAGAGAGAAGGACCATTTGATACATTCAGAAGCTCAACTCCATGCACAGTTGGAAGAAATGAGAAGGTACAATAGAAAACATCAGCACACAGATATTGATAGGGAGAGAGCACAGGCAAGACTCGATCAGGCCAAACTTCGGGCTGAATTGGAGTCGGCTTTAGATCGCGAATGACACATAAGAGATATAGCTACCATTCGCCAACAGCAGTTACAAAACCAAGACCAGAATCTCCAGGACTTCAGAGCACAAATCCATGATTTGGCTGTTTACACCTCTCAAAGTTATGTGAACTGCCAAGGGATGGATTATGAGAGGTTTCTAGAGCATGCACCTACTTTTGCCCGTCATCTTGCAATGGAGTTAGAGAGGATGTACCGTACACTAGGAGGTCAGCCGGGTCAAGTCCCACCGTGAACAGATGTTCCAGTGATTAAAAGCAAAAGATTGTGGAGTGAAGCGTGGTCATAGTTGTTGGAACTTTTCATATAATAGTCATGTTTTAGTTTAAGTCCATGTTGAGTCTTTTAAACCATATTTTTTAAAGTATTGTCCAAATGTAATGTCATTTCTGTCTTTGTACTATTTCGTTTGTTAAAATAAATAAAAGTAATAATAATTGTTTCCGCCAGAACTACGCTCGGTCTGATTCATGCAGGTTCATGATACGTAGGCAATCTTCATAAGATTCGACCACAACCAAAAGAAATGAATAAAATGAAAAAGGGGAGGGAATAAAAGATGGGCGACAATAAAAGGGAAAGGTCAGGAAAAGCTGGGATGACACAAGCAACCGAGCAAATACATGGTAGAAATGACTAATTGCCTAAGTGCATTGCATCCCTATGTGTGGTTGTTTATTTGTTAAAACTCTGATCACTAACAAGTTTGGTTGTCATTATCTCAGAATTCAAGCAGATAGTTTATCTATAGTATACTGGCACATTATCATTACCAAACCAGATCAAAAGGACCAATACCAGAAATCATGTCTATCCCGGATGTCGACACAAGTGTTGAGGTAGAGGAGTTGGACGTCAGTAAAATGAAAGAGGAGATGCTCAAACTTAAGCAACAGATGGCCGAGATGTATCAGGCCTGGTCTAAAGGACAATCACCCCCAGCTTACCCTGCTAACCCTTCTTCCACCCCACCACCGACTCAAACTTAGGATCATCCTACCACCGATCTATCCCCGAGCTTTCCCATTTACCAGCACTACCGGGGCACCACTTCTCATACACCACAATCTCCACCCCCTAAACCAATTCCATACCCTCCTCCACCAGTAACTCCTGTCTTCGTAGCACCTCCACCAGCTACACTCCACAAATCTCCTAGCGAGCCTATGTTCCAGGCCCAGGACAACCAATACTACCCTCGGAGCCCACTTTCAAAGCTCCAGAAACCCATTCCTATACTCCTCGCTTTGACCTCTCGATAGAAGCTGATAAACCAGTCAAAAATACCGAACAGGAGGAGATGTTCAGGAAAGTTAAAAGCTTAGAACAATCATTCAGAGACATGTGGGGGTTGGGAGGGCAAGTCAGTATGGCTTACAAGGACCTATGTCTGTTCCCAAATGTGAAATTACCGGCAGGTTTCAAGATGCCCAAGTTCGATCTATACAACGGGCACGGCGATCCAGTAGCCCACTTGAGGGGTTTTTGCAGCAAGATGAGGGGAGCTGGAGGAAAAGATGAATTGTTAATGTCTTACTTCAGTCAGAGTTTGAGTGGATCAGCATTGGAATGGTATACCTGCCAAGACCATGGGAGATGGTACACATGGGATGATCTGGTGCAAGCATTTGCTTGTCACTTCCAATACAATTTTGAGATCATTCCAGATCGACTGTCCTTGACTAAACTTGAGAAGAAGTACAGTGAAAGCTTCAGAGAATATGGTTTCCGATGGAGGGAGCAAGCAGCAAGAGTAGATCCCCCAATGAAGGAAAGTGAGATGGTAGATTACTTCCTACAGGCTTTGGAACCTACTTACTATGGCCATTTGGTCTCAGCTGTGGGAAAGTCATTCAATGAAGTAGTAAAGATGGGGGGTATGGTAGAAGATGGCCTCAAGTCGAATAAAATCATGAGCTATTCGGCTATCAAAGCAACTACTCAGGCTATTCAGGGCGGCATAGGAGGGATTGGGAAGAAGAAAAGAGAGGAAACAACAATAGTTGATTCAGGAACTTGGTCCGGATCCAGAGGTTCACCTTACCACTACAATCAACCTCGACCCCACCAACAAACTTATCACCACAATCCATCCCAGCACTACTATACCCCACCAGAACCTCATTTTTCCGTCCACCATGCACAAGCAGACAACCAACCTCCTGCCCACACTCAATGGCATGCTCCTGTCCTACCAAATACTTATCCACATCCACGAGCCTACTAAAACACTCCCGGACCAAGTTTCAGGCTGAGTCAAGCACTCAAGGGTGAAAGGTTGCAAAAAAAGAAAACCTTTACTCCGTTGGGAGAATCATACACTAGTCTATTCCATAGGCTAAAATAGCTAGATATGCTAAGGCCGATACAGTCCAAACTACCAAATCCTCCTCCAAAGAATCTTGACTATACTGTCAGTTGTGAGTATTGTTATGGTACTCCGGGTCATGACACATAAAGGTGCTGGCACTTGAAAAATGCGATACAGGAGCTTATTGATACCAATAGAATTGAAGTTCAAGCTCCCGAGGCGCCCAATATTAACAAGAATCCAATGCCAACCCACCAGGAGGCAAATATGATCGAAATAGTGCATGCGGAGGGAGAACCCAAGAAGCCATCACAGACCGTCATGATGATTCAGTCTAGTAGAGTCAAGATAGATGAACAATCAGCAGATGAGAAGTTGGTGCTCAAGTAGAGAAAAAAGAGTGTTGAGCCATCTGTGGCAGTAGAGAAGGGGTCTTTAAGCAAAGTTGCAATGAAACAGGAAGGGGTAAAGGTGATTGTACCAGGAGCGGCCAGCAAACCCATCCTAATCGTGGAAGGAGCCCGCACAGATCGAGTTATTATCAATCTAGTAACCCAGTTACCAATAATCAACAGCAAGGCTATTCCATGGAATTACGAATGGGTAACGGTGATGTACAAAGGGAAGGAAGTCAAAGAAAAAATCTGTGAAGTACAGGGTTTGACTCGCTCGGGAAGGTGTTTTACTCTCGAGGTGTTAAGAAGAGCTAAAAATAATCCAGCACTAATAAAGAAAGTCGTAACTAGAGAAGAAGCAGAAAAATTCTTGAGGAAGATGAAGCTTCATGACTACTCTATCGTGGAACAATTAAGAAAGACGCCCGCTCAAATTTCCCTATTGTCATTATTGATCCATTCGGATGAGCACCGTCAAGCTTTAATGAAGATCTTGAATGAGGCACACGTTCCCGATAAGATCTCCGTGAACCACTTGGAAAAAATAGACAACAAAATCTTCGAAGTAAACAGAGTCACATTCTTCGATGATGAATTGCCTGTAGAAGGTACTGAGCACAACAGAGCTCTTTACCTCACATTAAAATGTGAGAACTCTGTGGTAACCCGGTTATTGGTTGACAACGGGTCAAGCGCAAACATCTGTCCTCTCTCCACTCTAAGCAAGTTGAAAATATTAGATGAGAGGATCCATAAGAACAGTATTTGCGTGCGGGGATTTGACGGCGGAGGTAAAGATTCAGTTGGGGACATAGTGCTGGAGCTGACGATAGGGCTAGTCGAGTTCACAATGGAGTTTCAGGTGTTGGATATAGCTGTTTCCTATAATCTACTATTAGGTTGACCATGGATCCACGCCGCTAAAGCAGTCCCATCAACACTACACCAGGTAGTTAAATTTGAATGGGATAGACAAGAAATAGGTATGCATGGGGAAGACAGTTTATGTGCTCGCAACAATGCCATTGTACCAGTCATTAAAGTGGAAGACGACCAGGGACCATGGGTCTACCAGGTTTCTGACATGATGTTGGTAGAGAAAGTTCCGGAGGGGAAATACATTCCAAAACCAAAGATAACCGCCGTATCAGTCATGGTAGCCTATGAGATGTTGAAGAATGGTTTTGTACTCTGTAAAGTTTGGGCTCGTCTTTGCAAGGCACCATACAACCGGTGTCTCTTCCCGAAAACTTGGGAACATTTGGTTTGGGATTCAAGCCCACTGCCGCAGACATAAGAAAGGACAAAAAGCTAAAACAGAAGGCATGGGTCCTTCCAAAGCCAGTCCCACATCTTTCCAAATCATTTTTCAAGTCCGGTACCAGAAGTCGCCCAGTAACAATAATTCCTAATTCTATGATTAATCCTGACGAGGAGTTAATTGAAAGATTTGAAAAGTTGTTTGACGGTGTGAACATGGTGGAAAGTGGTGAAGGTCCTAGCAACGCAGAAATTCAATTCGTTGGGCCAGAAACAAAGCTTAATAATTGGAAAGTCATTCCTTTCCCCATTCAAAAGGAGTCTTGGTAGTTTATTTTGATTTTCCTTCAGTTTGTCTGGATCATTCCAGGGTTGTAATCCAGATTTTTATCTTTCAGTCTGTGTGAAGTGTGCAAACCTTATTATCTTTCATCATTCAATGAAATGTTTTTCCCTTTATTTATCATTCCTGATAGTTTTCTTTTGTTTTTCTTTTCTTTTCTATACAGTTCTTTTTACGCTGGCTCTAATGATATGGCATGCATAAGGAATCCTCAGCTCAGTCTTAAAAATCAATCTGATTCCGAAATAATAGTTCAAGAAGTAGATTGTGATTACAAATCAGAATACGATGAGGATGAGGCCTTCGAAGAGATTAGTAAAGAGTTAATTCACTTTGAAGAAAAACCCAAACCCAACCTGACTGATACATAAGCCGTCAATTTAGGAGACACAGATAATATCCGAGAGACTAAAATAAGTGTCCACCTCGAGCCAAAGATCCGGGAAGAGTTAATCAAATCACTCATCGAATTCAAAGATATTTTTGCATGGTCATATGACGACATGCCGGGTTTGAGCACTGATTTAGTGGTCCACAAATTGCCCACTGATCCAGTGTTTCCTCCCGTCAAGAAAAAGTTGAGGAAATTCAAAACTGATATGAGTGTGAAAATTAAAGAAGAAATCACCAAACAGTTGGATGCAAAGGTCATTCGGGTCACTCGATATCCTGTTTGGTTGGCTAATGTCGTGCCTGTGCCAAAGAAAGACGGCAAGATCAGGGTATGCGTCGATTACCGCAATCTCAACAAAGCAAGTCCGAATGACAACTTCCCACTATCCAATATCCACATTTTGATCGATAATTGTGCCAAGCATGAGATAGGATCTTTTGTGGATTGCTCTGTCGGGTATCATCAGATTCTAATTGATGAAGAAGATGCATAAAAGACGGCATTCATCACGCCGTGGGGAACTTATTGCTATCAGGTAATGCCATTTGGTTTGAAGAACGTCGGGGCAACTTACATGAGAGCAATGACTACGGTATTTCATGATATAATACATAAGGAGATTGAGGTATACGTGGATGATGTGATTATAAAATCAAAGCATCAGGCCGACCACGTTGGGGATTTGAGGAAATTCTTCTTGAGACTTCGCAGGTACAGCCTCAAGCTTAACCCTGCCAAGTTTGCATTTGATGTTCCATCCGGAAAGCTATTGGGATTCATAGTTAGCCGGCGAGGCATCGAGTTGGACCCATCAAAGATCAAAGCCATCCAAGAATTGTCGCCTCCGAGGAACAAGACTGAAGTGATGAGTCTATTAGGGAGGTTGAACTACATCAACAGGTTTATTTCTCAGCTCACGACAACTTGTGAGCCTATTTTCAAATTGCTAAAGAAGGATGTTGCGGTCAAGTGGACTGATGAGTGTCAAGAAGCATTTGATAAGATAAAAGGATACTTGTCAAACCCACCCGTGCTGGTTCCGCCAGAACCAGGAAGACCTTTGATTCTTTACTTGACAGTCTTGGAAAATTCATTTGGCTGTGTACTGGGGCAACATGACATCACTGGCAGAAAGGAACAGGCCATCTACTATCTTAGCAAGAAGTTTACGGCTTATAAGGTTAAGTACACTCATCTAGAAAGGACATGTTGCACCCTAACTTGGGTGGCTCAGAAATTGAAACATTATTTGTCATCCTACACTACTTACCTCATTTCGCGCTTGGATCCGTTGAAGTATATCTTTCAAAAGCCTATGCCGACAGGGAGACTTGCAAAGTGGCAGATATTGGTCACAGAGTTTGACATCATCTATGTGACTCGGACTGCGATGAAGGCCCAAGCATAGGCCGATCATTTGGCCGAAAACCCGGTCGAAAACTTTTCTTTGATGGGGCTGCCAACATGAAAGGAGTCGGAATAGGAGCTGTGCTTATTTCTGAAACAGGGCATCACTATCCTATTATAGCCCAGCTTCGGTTTTATTGCACCAACAATATGGCTGAGTATGAAGCCTGTATTTTGGGTCTAAGACTAGCTGTAGACATGGATGTCCAGGAAGTCTTGATCTTGGGAGACTCAGATCTTCTAGTACATCAAATTCAAGGACAATGGGAAACACGAGATTTGAAGCTCATACCGTACCGACAATGTTTGCATGATCTTTGTCAACGGTTTCAATCAGTGGAGTTCAGGCATATTCCAAGGGTCCATAATGAGGTCGCTGATGCTTTTGCTACCCTGGCATCAATTTTGCACCATCCAGACAAAGCTTATGTCGATCCTATGCATATTCAAGTCCGAGATCAGCATGATTACTATAACATGATTGAAGAAGAACTTGATGGCGAACCATGGTTCCACGATATCAAGGAGTACATTAGAATGGGGATATATCCAGTGCAATCCACAAGGGATCAAAAAAGAACAATTCGACGGTTGGCAAATGGATTCTTCTTAACTGGAGGAGTTTTGTATAAGAGAACACTAGACCTTGGATTATTAAGATGCATAGATTCTAGACAAGCTACGGTTGTCATGTCCGAAGTACATTCGGGAGTCTGCGGACCACATATGAGCGGATATGTGTTGGCAAAGAAAATTCTCCGAGCAGGCTATTATTGGCTTACCATGGAGCGAGATTGTATCAATTTTGTGCGCAAATGTCATCAGTTCCAGATACACGGAGATTTGATTCATTCTCCCCCATCGGAATTGCACACAATGTCGGCACCATGGCCCTTCGTTGCTTGGGGCATGGATGTCAATGGACCAATTGAGCTAGCAGCATCCAACGGGCACAGGTTCATTCTGGTAGCCATTGATTATTTCACCAAGTGGGTTGAGGCCAAAACTTTCAAATCGGTGACCAAGAAAGCAGTGGTCGATTTTGTTCACTCAAATATCATCTGTCGATTTAGAATCCCAAAGGTGATCATCACAGATAATGGTGCTAATCTTAATAGTAACTTGATGGAAGAGGTATGTCAACAGTTTAAGATTACACATCGCAATTCTACCCCATATCGTCCCAAGGCGAATGGAGCAATCGAGGCAGCCAACAAAAATATGAAGAAGATACTTCGGAAAATGGTAGAAGGTTCGAGGCAATGGCACGAAAAATTTCCATTTGCGTTGTTGGGATATCGCACTACTATTCGTACTTCGGTAGGTGCAACTCCTTATTTGTTAGTATATGGCACTGAAGCAGTAATACCTGCAGAAGTTGAAATCCTTTCCCTTCGGATTGTCACTGAGGCTAAAATTGATGATAATGAGTGGGTCAAAACCCGTTTGGAGCAGTTGAACTTGATTGATGAAAAAGGATTGGCAGCAGTATGTCATGGCCAGCTATATCAAAAGAGAATGGCAAGAGCATACAACAAAAGGGTGCATCCTCGAAAGTTTGAAATGGGTCAGAAAGTGTTGAAACATATCCTTCCACATCAGGTTGAAACAAAAGGCAATTTCGCCCCGAATTGGCAAGGGCCATTTATTGTAACCAGAGTATTGTCCAATGGTGCTCTATGTTTAACAGATATCGAAGGAAAATGCATAGACATGGCCATCAATTCCGATACAGTCAAGAGATATTATGTATGATTTCTTTGTTATAATTGTTGATTGTTTGTACCGGGCATTGTTTCGAAGATTGAAATGACGAAGGAAATTTGTTCTGCTATCTAAACACTTTACCCTTTGTTACCCCTTTTAATCTTTATTTATTTCTTTCATACCTCTCTTTTGGAATCAATAACGAAAAAGATAGAGAAGAAAGAAAAAGAGAAAAGAGAAAAGAAAAGAAGTGAAAAGAGAAAGTATAACAACAAGGAAATTCAAGTGTGAACTACGTTTGACCTGATTCCTGTTAAGGATACGTAGGCAACCTCACAGCATGGTCATAGTAAAATAAAATATCAAAAGATCCCCAGAGAAGAAACTGGGGCAGAACTTGTACTTGTAATAAGAAATGTGATTCCAAGAGTTGTAATTTTAAACCCATTGTCAAATTGTTTTGAGACTTTGATACCCTTTCTTTCTAACCCCATCCAAAAGCCCACATTACGGTCCAAAGAAAGACCTTACGATCAGTCTTCGAGAGATACCACGTTGAGCAAATAGAGGTGATTCATATCAGGATAACACTCTGGTCCAAGCAGGAAAAGTAATAAAAATGAGAAAATCTTATTGGCGAAAACCCTCATGGGCACCATGAGGCGACGAAAGCTGAGAGAAAGTAAAAATGAGAGAGTCTTATTGGTGAAAACCCTTATGGGCACCATGAGGTGACGAAAGATGAGAGAATGTAAAAATGAGAGAGTCTTATCGGTGAAAACCTTCACGGGCACCATGAGGCAACGAAAGCTGAGAGAAAGTAAAAATAAGAGAGTCTTATCGGTGAAAACCTTCACGGGCACCATAAGGCGACAAGGAATTGAGGAACAAAAGAATGAGAGCGGTTTATCGGTGAAAACCCTTCAAGGCACTGCAAGTCGAACAAGGTTCGTAAGTTAGAGGAAAGTAAAATTGGGTTGTGGAAATCTTGGAGAACAAAGTAAAACAATTGGAAAGGAGATTGGTTAAATAGACTGGGCTGATTAATCCAAAATGTATACCATGATCATTGGTGCCAGTGACTCCACTCAGATAAGTTCCTTTTTTCCTATCTCCAACAGTCATCCAAATTTGGATTTTCTTCTTTATTCTTAATTCTCAAAATCGTCGCATTTCATTGCTGTTAATTTTTACACCTCTAAAGCTCTTCCAAGGTTAGCCTTGTTCCAACAAATAAGAAGGAATGTCAAAGTGTACTACTAGATTCAAAATTGCACAAAGCAAAATACGGCTAGGACATGCTGGAGATAGTATGATTAAAAGTGGGACCTAGGGTGTAAGCAAAGGTTAAATCGGTGGAATGGTTCAGTAATATCATGAGAGATGTATGATTACGAATAAAAGGGGCAGAAGTGAAAAACAACAGTTGGGGATCCTGCAGTTAAGGATTAGTCATGAGGTCAAAATAGTCCTTTCGATCAGTTCAAGGCAGTCTGTTGAAGAAAAGCATGGCAAAGAGAAAACCATCCCCAGCAAGAATGCCACAACTAACCACCACGTTTTAAACTAACAAGATTTTCTTTGATTTGAAACAGGGGCAAAGATGGCATTTATTTCAGGAAGTACCCTGTAAGGAAAATAAGTACCATGCAGGTTTGATCGCATAAATTCTCAGGACCCTCTTGTATAATGGGACTTAGCTTTAATTCAAAACATTCATGAGTACAAGATCTAGCATAAGCTCTACTTCGTGAAAATATAAGTTGGTTTGAATTTTTCATTTTTTTAAGATAAGACACAATTCGAAACTTCAGGACCCTCCTGGAAAATGGGACCTAGGTTCAAATCCAAAAAAAATATAAGTAGTGAATATAGGACAAATGTGCACCAAAAGGGATATAAGTTGGCTTCAAAGTTCGCATAAGAGATTTTAGGACCCACCTGAATAATGGGACGTAACTTTAAGCATTCCATTAGATAAGTAAGTGTTGTTATAAGAGAGTACAATTTAGCCGTAAAATTGTCACTCTTAAGATAAGACTTGATTTTTGATTGTCAGGACTCTCCTGGATAATGGGACGTAGTTTAAACTGGCTTGGATAACAAGATTTAGCATAAGACATACCTTCAGTAGATATAATTTAGCTTTAAAATTGTCGTTAATTAAGAGTTGTCAGGACCCTCCCGGATAATGGGGAGTAGTTTAAGACCTTCTTAGATAACAAGATTTAGCAAAAGTCATACCTTTAAAAGATATAACTTAGATTTAAAATTTTCGTTTAGTTAAGAGTTTTTAGGACCCCCCTGGATAATGGGACCTAGCTTTCAAATTCTTAGTAATATTTGGTAATATGATTCAGTTTAACACTCACAGATGCGCCCAACTACCAAACTGGGGCAGAAAATTTTCTTTTGTTTTGTCTATTTTTGTTGAAGTCAGGTGTGTCACACCTCCTTTTTGCGCGCCCTGCCCCGAAGGGTTAGATGCGCGGGTGGAGTTTTTCCAATTTAAGTGACAATATTCGAAATGGGATTATTTATTTAATTCAGAGTCGCCACCTGGGAAAGGTTTGGTTTTTGGTGTCCCAAGTCACCGGTTTATCTTGAATCCCAAATCGAGGAAATTTTCGACTTTTCCAAATGAAGTCTGCGAACCAGAAATTCTAAGTAAGGAATTCTGTTGACCCGAGGGAAGGTGTTAGGCACCCTCGGATCCCGTGGTTCTAGCACGGTCGCTTAAATTGTTATAATGGCTAAATATCCGATTTAAATACATGTTGTGACCTATGTGCTTTTATTAAGTTTCAATTGCTTTTACTATTATCAATTATTTTACAGAATTGCAACGTCGTGAAAATGCGTCTCGAACCACGTCACAATCAATGCACCCGTGATTGTCGACACATTTGGACTTCATTGAGATTTGTATTTGGGTCACATCAATGTGCACCCGAATCTAAGAATGTGATTTAATTAAACCGCGCCAACAGAGTCTAACGCGCTATTATCTTTGTAGAAGGCCATGAAATTTATTAAATGGCCCATCCTGAATTCTAGATAATTATCAGGGTTATTTATTGAGGGCCCCGCAATTTTGCACCTTTATTTGGCGAGGCTTGTCTCTATTTTAGAAAAGGATATCCTAAAGTGGCTACATTTTTATATATTTGCGTCAAAAAAAAAAAAACTAAAAGAGAAGAAAAATGCTAAATTAACTATATGCTTTTGTCTAATCCGGACTCTTATCGATTTCTGATTGATTATTTACAAAGCGGAAGGATGCCATAACTTATGAAACATACTTTAATTGGACAAAGAAATTACATTCGAGATTGACCCAATATTATACTTGTGTCCAAACGTTTCTTGAATTGAATTTTACTAGACTTATTGGGGCTGAAATGAAGGAATTAACTACTGGGCGTTGTTACTAATGGGATTTGAACATGATATTAGGTACTGCCTAACGAGACCCAGCAAAGACTAAAATGAAACAAGTCAACATAGTGTAAGTTTGGAGTATCCATACTTTGTATTAACAAATAGCTACGAACTAAAACATGAAGGACCAAACTCAGAAGTGTATTAGTTAACAATACATTTTCGTACTATTGAACTGGGAACTAACAACTACACATGCCCCTTAATATGCCATGAATATTACAACAAATGATTCTGAACTTCTTCAACCTTTTCATTTCATGCTTTCAAGCTGTTTCAATTACATCAATATGGGCCTGAAATGTGTACCTGGAAATGCTGAATGTGCACAGGAGAAAAAGAAGAAGATGTTGAGATCAGCAGCAAAATAAACAGGACTAGCAATAGCAGCAGGACAGAGCAGCAGCAGAACAAAACGAGCAGCAGAAAAAGGGCTCAAGTGCAGAAATGCAGCTATGGCCAATAGAAAGAAATAGCCAAACGAGAGCACAACCCAGTGAAGTAGAATCAAGAACTCCAAGCAGACCAAACCAATAGTGAACCAATGGAAAACACTTGACTAAATAGACACAGCTGGAACTTCAAACAATCAGAATGGATTTCAGCGAGTTAAACAACTGAAAGTCCAAATAACAAATAGGAGGAAACAATTCCCGATCGTAGATTGTATAATTTCTGTATCTCTTTGTATGTCTTTCAAGCTTTCTCTTTCAACACTCCTCACAGTGTGTGTATTTTCTTTCTTAGTTCTGATTCTCTCTATCTTTTTTATGCTCCTCCTCACAGTGTATCTATTTTCCTCTTCAGCTCTCTTTCCCCAGAAAATCCTCACTGTGTGTTTATTTTTTTTTTTTTTTACAGCCCTCAAGGTCCAGTGTGTATATCCTCCTCTCTATATCCCTGTCTGTTCCCCTTCAGATGGTCCTCCTGTCCCCCCTTTTATAAGTCTCAAAACTATCTTTTTTAACAGCCCTTTTTTTTAGAATACCCCAGTCCCTCCCATGTGCCTTCCATTTTCAGTTCCACTTTAGCTAATTAAGTATTAAACCCCATCCTTCCCCTGGCAGGCTTAAACTTTCCCATTTTATTAACTAAAAGCAAGCATGGGCAGCAGAATCTATCTGACAGCATATGCTGTCAACACATTTTAAATTTGAAAGCCCCTTTTAAGAAGGAAACAGGCTGTGCACAATGCACATGCTGTGCACAAGTGCACATGCCATCGACTCAGATTTCAATTAACAGACCAAGCCTTTTCTGAAATCATATTAACAGCTATAAGTAACTGGACTTGGTTCTTAATTGTTTTCAACAAATGTTCAACAGAAGCAAATCGATTTACTACGCTCAGACAGTTGAAATTAATTGACGACACATGTCGACTCGACTATATTAGTATTAACATACACAATCGTAGCCAGAAATCAGACATTCAGAAGTATGGGACACATGACTCAACTTATACTGATTAAAACAGAATTGTACTTTGAGGATTTAGTCAGTACAAATTCGGAATACCACCAATACACATGCCTTAACAGAATAGGAGGGGAGGGATTCAGACAAACACAGAGGTTCAAACAAAGTGGACAAACAAAAGTAGATAAAATTAGAACAAATATGAACAGTCTTTTAAAACAAATCATACGGACTAAAACAAATAAAGGAAAGAAAGCAGACTCACCTTAAACTTGAAAAGTTAAAAAAAAGTTTGAACCCGGATTTGGACAGACCTTTCTTAAGGCTGAACGAACTTTAATCGAAGTGTTTCTCAGATGAGAAACACTTCGATTAAGGTCCATTAAACCTTAATCTCTTTGGCTCGGACTGGCATGGGCCAGCGATGAAGAACTACAAAGTTCTCAGAACTCAGATCTGGGATTCATGCTTCCCTGGTCAGATTCGGACCAAACCAAGTATGGTTCGGTCACGAGGGGGGTCTGGGGAGTATCTGGTACAAAACTGGGGTTGGTTGGGTCAGATCGAGTTTTGACTCGAATCTTCGAATGAAGATTCGAGGACCTGGGGGTGATTCGAAACATGGGGTTGGTAGATTTGGGTTCAGGATGGCTTGGGGGTCCTATGGTGTTCAAGGGAAGGTCACCGGCATCCATGCCGCCGGCTTTCATGGCGGAAGTATGCAGAGGCGGCTAGGGTTTAGGGCTGTTCGTTTGGGGAGACGAAGCAGCTGGGGTATTGGATAGGGGGGTAGGGTAGTGTTATGTACTTATATAGTTAGTGGGCAAGTGGATCCTGGCCGTTGGATGAGACGAGATGAAGGGCCAGGATCCTTCGGCTAACAGGGAACGACGTCGTTCCAAGGGTGAAGGGTTAGGGTCGGTCCGGGTGAGACGGGTCGGGTTTATTGGTGGGTTATGGGGATTGATCTTGGACCGTTGGATCGGCTTGGTTTAAACGGTTGTGATGGGTTGGCATCGAAACGACGTAGCTTTGGTGTTAAACTACGTCGTTTCATGGCGGGGGTGGGCTGTTTGGACTGGTGGCTTGGGCTGAGTTCGTTGGGCCAATTTTAACAAATTGGCCCAAGTCCGGAAGGGCCTTTTCTTTCTCTTTTTTTTTATTTTTATTTCTTTTCTTATTTATTTTAAAACAAAACTAAGCCAAATTAAAATTAAATACACACTCAAATATAATTATTTGCGCACATACTAAAGTATTTCAAAACCGGTAAAGTCAAACCAAACAAAATCACGGACGAAAAATGCCTATTCACGATTTTCTATTTAACGACCGAATTACGGTTTGAATTACGCAGGACACATATATATTTTTTTTGAATTTTATTTTAATAAAGTAAATAAATAAGAATGGGCCAAAATCACAAATAAATCCACAAGGTGCCGCACAGAAATTCGAAATTGTACAGCGGGGCCAATTATATATTTTTTATTTCTTTTTGGAGCGATTGTCGTGTGAAGCAAAAATCACGTGCTCACAGCTGCCCCTCTTTGTTCGGAAACACGAAGGGTTTTCGTGCAAAGATCAAGTGAGCGTGTATGAGCGATTTTTGCCTATAGACCACTCCGTATGAAGCATTTTTTGAAAGATCTGACCGAATCTTGCTTCAAAGATTTCCTACATATCCTGGGCTAAACAGGAATCAGGTCAATGTAGTTCGAGAAGTTTTGGTAGCTGGGACTACCATGGGACTGCAATGCTTGCCGCTACTGCTGCTGCTGTTGTCACTGCTACGTCACTGACCGCCTTATTACAACCAAGCGAAAATTGGAAACTGAACTTAACTACTTTTATGCATGTCAACTGCTAGTTACAAGATTCCTATCTATGATTCTTTTACGACTTGATCTTGGGTCTTAGCTGATTCTGCTTGTAGACTCTGATCTGAATCTTGATGCTTGCGAGTTGTGGCAACTTGTTTTTTAATCTCCGGGATACCGAATAAAATGTGACCGGCAGAGGTCAGGACGTTAGTCAAATGTTGGAGTCGATTTGCTTTCCCTTTACTCTGATATCTCGGGATATCTCTTTTTTGTCTTTTTCTTCTTTGATTCCGAACTGGGATTCATCTCGTGGGTCATTTCGATTCATGTGGCTCGAGGTCAGACCTGCGGGAGAAAACAAACGAACGAAATTTTCTGCCCCAGTTTCACTAGGAAAATTTCGTTAATTATTCACTAGGTAGTTCATAAAATTGATGAAAGAGGATATGCATGCTCAGTGCAGGGTTGGAGCCCTAATATCGACTAGCTGGGGAAAAGTTCAGTGTAGGGTTTAAAACCCTAGCGCCGAACAAAGGAAGAATTCAGTTTAGGGTTTAAAACCCTAATGCTGCCTGAAAGGAAAAAAAGTTCAGTTTAGGGTTTAAAACCCTAATGCTGACTAAAAGGAAAATTCAGTTTAGGGTTTTAAAACCCTAATGCTGATTGGCTGGAAAAGCTCAGTTTAGAGTTTAGAACTCTAATGCTGGCTGAAAGAAAAAAGTTCAGTTTAGGGTTTAAAACCCTGATGCTGACTAAAGGAAAATTCAGTTCAGGGTTTAAAACCCTAATGCTGATTGCACGGAAAAAGCTCAGTTTAGAGTTTAAAACTCTAATGCTGGCTAAAAGGAAAAAGTTCAGTTTAGGGTTTAAAACCCTAATGCTGACTAAAGGAAAATTCAGTTTAGGGTTTAAAACCCTAATGCTGATTGGCTAGAAAAGCTCAGTTTAGAGTTTAGAACTCTAATGCTGGCTGAAAGGAAAAGTTCAGTTTAGGGTTTAAAACCCTAATGCTGACTAAAGGAAAATTCAGTTCAGGGTTTAAAACCCTAATGCTGATTGCATGGAAAAGCTCAGTTTAGAGTTTAAAACTCTAATGCTGGCTAAAAGGAAAAAGTTCAGTTTAGGGTTTAAAACCCTAATGCTGACTAAAGGAAAATTCAGTTTAGGGTTTAAAACCCTAATGCTGATTGGCTAGAAAAGCTCAGTTTAGAGTTTAGAACTCTAATGCTGGCTGAAAGGAAAAGTTCAGTTTAGGGTTTAAAACCCTAATGCTGACTAAAGGAAAATTCAGTTCAGGGTTTAAAACCCTAATGCTGATTGCACGGAAAAAGCTCAGTTTAGAGTTTAAAACTCTAATGCTGGCTAAAAGGAAAAAGTTCAGTTTAGGGTTTAAAACCCTAATGCTGACTAAAGGAAAATTCAGTTTAGGGTTTAAAACCCTAATGCTGATTGGCTAGAAAAGCTCAGTTTAGAGTTTAGAACTCTAATGCTGGCTGAAAGGAAAAGTTCAGTTTAGGGTTTAAAACCCTAATGCTGACTAAAGGAAAATTCAGTTCAGGGTTTAAAACCCTAATGCTGATTGCATGGAAAAGCTCAGTTTAGAGTTTAAAACTCTAATGCTGGCTAAAAGGAAAAAGTTCAGTTTAGGGTTTAAAACCCTAATGCTGACTGGCTGGGGATAAAGCTCGAGAATACTACACGATCTATTTTTGAGTTTTCTTGTTTTAGATAAAAGGGAGTTTCGTGGAAGCTTACCTTTCGAGTGAATTCCTCATTGCCAAAGTATTTCTTGTACCTGTGTACCTTCTTCTTTGGGCGACACCTGCTTCTTGCACGGTTGTCTTGGATTATACCTGTTTCAACTTTTCAGACAAAGAACAATTGTTAGTTCGGAAATGACGGTCGGTTCGGTGACCTTGATCGTTCCTAGTTGCTATGTTGCGTCCCTATTTCTGTCGCGAAGTCCCACCGTTGATTCAATTCTAATGGCGAAACTCTTTTGACTGCTTAGGCTTTGTATTTCCAGATTCTGTGATGATTTGCCTCGTAAGGCCCCCTTTTTTTTGTGTCCCATCTTGCTTGGAGATTCTCAACGGGGATTTTATTGGGGATACTCTGTGGGGATTTGTACAAGAGGAAGCTCTGTGGGGGGAATATTTACAAAGCGGATTCTTTGTGTGGATTTTCGTACAATGGGCATGCTGGGGATTTATTTCCAAGTGGGATTTCCAGGATTTGTTGGGGCAAGCCTGTTGGGGATGTCTACAAAAGAACTCGCTGGGATGTGCTGGGGAGATTCCATTTTTCTTTTTCTCTCTTTTTTTTTTTTTTTTTATTTGGGGAGATTTTGTGGGAGATTGTACAAGACTCTGTTGGGATTTGTACAGGGGGAGACTCTGTGGGGATTTGTCCGAAGGTGGACTTGCTGGGGAAGATTTCAAGATTTCTCTCTTTTCCTTTACTCCGGAACACCATCAAACGTCATGATTCATCATGCTTGGGTAATCATATCAACGAGATGAGGTGCTTTCCTTCATGAGATGGGATTCCGTGCAAACAAACCATGCCACCTGCCCTTTCCGGTGCGTCCTGAACTCCGGGTTAAAATGCAAAAAGGGATTCGAAAAGAAACAAAGCAGGGGAAAATAAATCAGAAAAGGAATACCCTTTTCGGGACGAGAAAGACTTATCTGAGGAAGATAACGCTGGCTTTAAATGACATGACATGCCTTTTGGACTGGACGTCTGACCTTCTAAGAGCTTGCGTTTTCCTGAACCAGAACAGATCTGTGATTCCAAAACTGGTGGAACTTTGCCGAGACCTTCTTGGGGTGGCGTCATTCCTTTTCGGCCAACAGCGCCCTTTGCGGGTTTTCACTGGCTGACCTCTCTCATTTCTCTTCCTGTCATCGCTTGATAGCACTCTTTGCGAGTTTTTACTAAACAAGCTCTCTCATTTTGGTTTCTCTACTCCCGTCGCCTCGTGGTGCCCGAAGGTTTTCACCGCCGAGACTCTCTCATTTTATTTCTCTCAACTCGGGGTGTGCCGGTTTCTATTTGTGATGCTTATCGGTTTCCCACTATCTTTGGTAATTGATTTGAAGGCTTGTACCTGGTAAAGAGAGGTAGCTGATACTAAACTTCTCAAGTGTCCGACATGCCCCGGTTTTCAATTTCAGGGTGAATGGGATTTTGTTGTTGGTGTGACTGAACCTCAGGGAGAGGCTACCTACGTATCCTTTCGGAATCAAGTCAAACGTAGTTCAGGCCTCAATCAATGTTTTGTTTTGTTTTTTTTTTTTTATATATATAACGGCTCAAAAGGTAGTAGCGAGAATTGGGTAGTGTTTGGGGAGTAGTGGGGAATAAACACCTTCGCCCTTTTCAACGTGTCAGGACCACTTGGAGTATGATCTAGACGTAGTACCTCTTGACTGCATCTGCATTCACCGCTGTGTCAGGGTCATTTCCTTCGATATCACCTAAATACAATGCTCCTCTTGGCAATATTTTCCTTACGATGTATGGGCCTTTCCAATTTGGGGCAAACTTTCCTTTTGCTTCTTCATGATGCGGCAGAATACGCCTCAGTACCAATTGTCCTACTTCGAAATTCCGAGGTCGGACTTTCTTGTTGTAAGCACGGGCCATCCTTCGTTGGTATAACTGTCCGTGACAAATTGCAGCCATCCGCTTTTCATCAATCAACGTCAATTGCTCTAACCGAGTCTTAACCCACTCGCTGTCCTCGATTTCTGCTTCGACAATGATTCGAAGTGAAGGAATCTCTACCTCTGCCGGTATTACGGCCTCGGTCCCATAAACCAAAAGATAAGGAGTCGCTCCCACCGATGTGCGCACCGTAGTGCGATACCCCAATAACGCAAAAGGTAACTGCTCATGCCACTGTCGGGAACTTTGTATTGTTTTCCTCAAAATCTTCTTGATGTTTTTATTTGCAGCTTCTACAGCACCATTGGCTTTTGGCCGATAAGGAGTGGAATTCCTGTGTGTTATCTTGAATTGCTCGCACACATCTCCCATCAAGTGACTGTTCAAGTTTGCTGCATTATCTGTAATGATAGTCGCAGGAATACCGAAGCGACAGATAAGATTTGAGTGTACAAAATCCACTACAGCTTTCTTGGTGACCGACTTGAGAGTGACAGCCTCTACCCACTTTGTGAAGTAATCGATGGCAACCAGTATAAACCTGTGTCCATTCGAAGCCTTTGGTTCAATTGGTCCAATGACGTCCATGCCCCAAGCGACAAATGGCCAAGGTGCGGACATGGGATGCAGTTCTGTGGGAGGTGCATGAATCAAATTACCGTGCACCTGACACTGATGACACTTCCGGACAAAGCTAAAGCAATCCTTTTCCATGGTCATCCAGTAATAACCTGCTCTAAGGATCTTCTTCGCTAAAACATACCCGTTCATGTGAGGTCCACACACACCTGCGTGTACTTCGTGCATGATTTTTCTCGCTTCCTCGATATCGACACATCTTAAGAGATTGAGGTCCGGAGTCCTCTTATATAACAATTCACTGCTCAAAAAGAAACCACTTGCATGTCGCCTAATGGTCCTCTTTTGATCTCCAGTTGCATGCTCGGGGTATTCTTGTGTCTTCAAGAATTTCTTGATGTCATGGTACCAAGGCTGCGTATTTGATCCCGCCTCGATTACACTGCAGTAACCGTGTCTTTCCTTGATTTGGATTTCCAAAGGATCGACGTGGGCGTTGCCCGGGTAGGGTAGCATAGAAGCCAAAGTAGCAAGTGCATCTGCCAGTTCATTGTGAAACCTCGGAATATACCTGAATTCTATTGAGTTAAAGCGCTTGCTGAGGTCCTCCACATGTTGTCGGTATGGGATAAGTTTGACATCCCGAGTTTCCCATTCGCCTTGAACTTGCCGGATGATCAGGTCAGAGTCTCCCATAATCAGTAAGTCTTTGACATCCTGATCGATTGCCATATGTATGCCCATAATGCAGGCTTCATATTCAGCTGTATTATTTGTGCAGAAGAAACGAAGTCTAGCCGTGGCGGGATAATGCTGACCGGCAGGTGAGATCAAAATTGCCCCGATCCCTATACCCTTGGTATTCACGGCTCCGTCAAAGAACATCTTCCAAACATGAGCTTCCTCCGAGATCGCTTCTACGGTGTTTACCTCTTCATCTGGAAAATAGGTATCCAATGGCTGGTATTCCTCATCGACCGGGTTTTCGGCCAAATGATCTGCTAACGCCTGGGCTTTCATTGCCGTGCGAGTGATATAAACTATGTCGAACTCCGTAAGCAAGATTTGCCATTTAGCCAGTCTCCCAGTAGGCATTGGTTTCTGAAATATATATTTCAAGGGATCCAACCTGCTTATGAGGAATGTAGTGTGGGCTTGGAGATAATGCCTCAGCTTTTGAGCAACCCATGTGAGAGCGCAGCATGTCTTCTCCAACAGAGTGTATTTGGCCTCGTAGCTGGTGAATTTCTTGCTCAGGTAGTAGATCGCCTGTTCCCTTTTCCCGGTCACATCGTGTTGCCCCAGGACGCAGCCAAAGGAGTTCTCCAAGACTGTCAGATACAAGAAAAGTGGCCTCCCTGGTTCGGGAGGGACCAAGACTGGGGGATTCGAAAGGTACTCTTTGACTTTATCAAAGGCTTCTTGACACTCCGTTGTCCACTTAATCGCTGCATCCTTTCTTAACAACTTGAATATGGGCTCACACGTGCTTGTCAGCTGGGCAATAAACCGACTGATGTAGTTCAGCCTGCCCAAAAGACTCATCACGTCTTTCTTCGTTCTTGGGGGAGGTAGATCTTTGATAGATTTTATCTTAGTCGGATCTAGCTCGATACCTCTCCTGCTTACGATGAAACCCAAAAGTTTACCTGACGGAACTCCGAAAGCGCATTTTGCTGGATTTAGCTTCAAGTCATACTTCCTTAGTCTCTCGAAGAATTTCCTCAAGTCTTGGATGTGATTATCCTGTGTCCTGGACTTGACTATTACATCGTCCACGTACACCTCTATTTCCTGATGCATCATGTCATGGAAAATGGCGGTCATGGCCCTCATGTAAGTAGCCCCAACATTCTTTAAACCAAACGGCATGACCCGATAACAGTAGGTGCCCCAAGGCGTGGTGAAGGCAGTTTTCTCGGCATCCTCTTCATCCATCAATACCTGATGATACCCAGCGTAACAATCTACGAAAGACTGTATCTCGTGCTTGGCGCAATTATCAACGAGGATGTGGATGTTGGGCAGCGGGAAATTATCTTTAGGACTTGCTCTGTTCAGATCTCGGTAATCTACACATACTCGAGTTTTCCCGTCCTTTTTCGGTACTGGAACCACATTCGCCAACCATGTTGTATATTGGACTACCCGGATCACTCCTGTTTTCAGTTGCTTGGTGATCTCCTCTTTAATTTTGTCACTGACCTCGGTTTTGAACTTTCGTTGCTTTTGTTGAACCGGAGGACAATCAGGATGAATCGGCAATTTGTGAACCACTAGATCGACACCTAGTCCCGGCATGTCATCATATGACCAAGCAAACACGTCTTTAAATTCAAGAAGAAGTTGAACTATCGCCTCTCGCGTTTTCTTGTCCGTGTGAATGCTTATCTTGGTCTCCCGGATTTCTTCCGGGGTTCCTAAATTTACCGGTTCAGTGTCATTCAGATTTGGCTTAGGTTTATTCTCGAAATATTCCAACTCTCGGTTTATCTCCCTAAAAGCCTCTTCCGCATCATATTCTGGTTCTGGATTCATTAATTCGCAGTTAAATAGCTCATTGTGATCCGGGCGTGAAGTCCGCAAGCATGTCATATTTAAAGCCGCATTATTAGGACTGAAAAGGAAGATAAGAGGAAAAGTAATAAAATCAGAACGAAAGAAAGAAAGGAAAACAATGATGATTTTTTTTATTATTTTCTTTTGAAAAATTGGAAGACAACAACGTTTACAACTAGGAATTCGGAATAACAAATGAAAAGAAGAAAACGTTCAAGTTATGTCCCGGGGATAACTTGTGATACAGGAAAGGTGGCAGGACAAGTCTACCCGGACTTCCGTCTAGTTGGGAATGGCGTGATCTCCCAGTTTTGGAGCTTGGCGTTTGGCCCCATGTATATCATCTCAGCAGTGCTCGTGCCTTCGCCTGGTTGAACCATGTGGACCTCGTAGAGCATTTCCCTCATTGCCCCACATATTCCCTCGATTTCCTCAACTGTGAAGACCTCATCTTCTTCTTCTTCAGTGTACCCTGGCCTGACAAAAGTCGCATGTAAATCCGGCAGTGGTTGAGGCAACTTCCAGCCCTCATTTCTCCTTTTCTTTGCCCATTTTTCGTCTGCTGGAGTAGGTTTGAAACCTAGTCCAAAAGGTTTCTTGATGACTGGTAAAGTAATGGGTTCCGTCGTTCCCTGAAGATTTCGTCCAAGCCCCTTCCCTGGCCTAAATCCGTGTCGGATCATCTCTTTGGCCACCATAACCGAAGCGTTAGACAAGAAAGGCTGGGGGCAAGGTACTCCCTCTTCGTGCTGCTCTGCCAATACCACCTCGAAAGCTTGATAGACCGTATGCTCACTCCCTTCTCTTGGTTCAAGATACGGGATAGATGGGTCCCGATAAATGGCATGTTCATCTTCTCCATGGACCACGATCTCTTGGTCTTCATACTCGAACTTCACCATCTGGTGAAGAGTAGAAGGCACGGCTCCTGCCGCATGGATCCAAGGCCTGCCAAGGAGGAAATTGTATGATGTGTCCATGTCTATCACTTGGAAAGTGACTCGAGATTCGACTGGTCCTATGACCAGCAACAGGTCTATTTCTCCCATGGTGTCTCTCTTGATACCATCGAAAGCTCTCACGCAGACGTTGTTGGGTCGGATTCTTCCGGTCTCAATTTCCATTCTTTGCAGCGTGGAGAGCGGGCAGATGTCAACACCTGATCCCCCATCCAGCATCACCCGCTTGACATAGTAGTCCTCACATTTGACTGTTAAATGCAATGCCTTGTTGTGTGCTGCTCCTTCCGGGGGTAGATCGTTCTTGCTGAAGGAGATTTGGTTGACGGCGAAGAATCTTTCTGTCATCCGCTCCAGTTGTTCTACCGAGGTTTCGACCGGTACGTATGCTTCATTCAGGGTTTTCAACAGGATCTTTTGATGCTCGGTTGACCTCATTAATAGTGACAGCATGGATACTTGCTCAGGGTGCTTGCGCAGCTGGTCTATCACTTCGTAATCCGGCATCTTCATCTGCTTGAAGAATACTTCCGCTTCTTCAACACTCACAGGCTCCTTTGGAGGGAAGCGCCTTTGTGTGGCGTTGTTCAGTTCTTGGGTATTTGGGTACCCTCCAACGAAAGTATTTTCTGGAAGTTCTTCCCTGACCTCCTTACCTTTATACGTTACCAAAGTCTTTTGATAATTCCACGGCACTGTGGATGGTTTGGTCATTGGCTTTTGTGGCACGCGTCCGATAACCACTGGCTCATTCAGCCGAGGTGGTTGAATCGTCCCCCGGACCACATAGGCCCCTTTTGGCACGTACATAGGTTTTGCTTTTTTGATCCCGAAGTTCTGCGTCTTCTTGGCTTGACCTCGTGGTATGTAAAGAACTCCACCCTTTGCTGGTACTACTTTCTTCTCCACCTTCTTTTCGGGCTTGCTTTCTGCAGCCTTGGCCTCCTCGCCCCTTTCTGATTTCTGGTCTGTTTCAGGCCTCCTCGCTGTGTCGACAATGGCAATTATGGCTTTCAAGGCAGGGTCGAACTCTTTGTCTTCACAAATCATGCCGATCAGCGGCCCATTATTGTGAGCGGGCAATGGATTGTTAGTTACATTTGGGATCTCTTCGTCCCTTAGCACTATCTTCCCCTGCTCTATCAAATTTTCGACCACTCTTTTCAATGACCAGCAGTCGTTTGTATCATGACCCTCGGCCCCTGAATGATAGGCGCATCTGACTCCGGCTTTGTAAGAAGGAGATGTCGGGTTTTGCCTTGTTTGAGGGATGGGTTGTAGGAAACCCAACTGAACCAACTTTGGGAACAAAGTCGAGTATGGCTCACCGATGGGCGTGAAAGTCCGCCGTCGAGGTGGCTCTTGGGGGCGGTAGTTATTTTGCGGGGGTTGTGGGTTATAGTGGTTGCGGTAAGGAGGCTGATTTCTGGGAGGTGGAGCTGGGCCTCGGTTGGCTTGTTGTGGTGAATGGTTATAAGGTTGGGCATTCATGACCATATAAGGTTGATGAGCATATGCCGCATTTGAGTGGGGGTAGTAGTGTTGTGAGGCCCTTTCCGGAAAATGGGGCCTGTGATGACGATACTCCCTTGCTTCAGAGGCTGCCATAGCCGTTTCTTCCTTCTTCTTCCCCCTTGTCGTCCCTCCAGACCCACTTTGGATGGCCTGAGAGGTTGCCCTTAGGGCTGCTTGACTCAGAATCCGACCCGTTTTCAGCCCATTCTCTACCATTTCTCCTATCTTGATTGCTTCCGCGAATGGCTTACCCATGGCCGACATCATGTTTTGGAAATAGTCAGACTCTTGAGCCTGGAGAAAGGTAGTGACCATTTCCACTTCATCCATGGGAGGCTTTACTCTCGACGCCTGTTCACGCCACTTGATAGCATACTCTCTAAAACTTTCCGAAGGCTTCTTCTTCAAATTCGACAGAGAGTTTCGGTCTGGCGCAATGTCGATGTTATACTGGAATTGTTTTACAAAATCTCTGGCAAGATCATCCCATATATGCCATCGGGACATTTCCTGATCCATATACCATTCCGAAGCTATCCCTACTAAGCTTTCCCCAAAATATGCCATTAGCAGTTCTTCCTTTCCGCCGGCTCCCCGCAATTGGTTGCAGTATTTTTTAAGATGTGCAATGGGGTCACCGTGCCCATCGTATTTCTCGAACTTGGGGGTCTTGAAACCCGTCGGCAGGTGCACGTGAGGGAACATGCACAGGTCGGTGTAAGAGACGCTCTTTTGCCCGCTCAAACCTTGCATATTCTTCAAACTTTGTTCAAGGCTTCTCATTCTCTTAGCAATCTCATTTTGTTCTGCAATCCTGGGGTTCTGTTCCTGTCCCGGTGCGAGTTCGCACTGAGGCGGTAGAGGATTATTGTTGGTAGCGAACCTGGTTGGTTCCATTGAGAACGATGGTGCTTGGAATGTAAAAGAGGATGAGTCAAAGCTTGGCTTGTATGTGGCAGGCTGTGCCGTAGCTGGGCAAGGCGATGCAGTAAAGATATTCATGCTTGCATCGGTGGCCGACATTCGGGGATGAGGCTCAGAAGGTGATCCGGCGGAGAAAACGGAGTTGGCTGGATACCCGAATGGGGTAGCAGGGTAATTTATGGGGACATTAGAAGTCCCACCTGACCTGGAGAATAATTCAGGGAATCCGGGGACGACACTTGGCGGCTCTTTCCCGTTGTTCCAATCATCCAGCATTTCCAACATGCGGAGCCGTAGGATTCTATTTTCTTCTGCAGTTGCGGATTCAGGCGTGAGGACGGCTGAGATTGAGCTCTCCTCAGAGACGGGGACTGTTTGCAATGGAATTTCCGAAGACATTTCCACACTTCCTTTTGACCTGGTGAAGTAGGTGTGAGTACTGTTTCTGGTCCTAACAATAGGTAGTTGAACACCTCTCTTTGACCTCGTGAAGTATGAGTGCGAGGCCAGACTTTCACCAAACCAACCGTCTTTTCAAAACCCTGGAAATGTGCTCAATGACAAGCGCACGGTTAATTTGTAGCAAATAACAGATAGTTAATCTCACGTCGGGCATGATGCACCTATACAGTTAAGTGGATTACTATATGTCTGCTACGAGAGCATGCGTCATTCCGGTATTTTCCTCTTATTCCCCCCTTTTTTCTTCTTTTTTTTTTTTTTGTTTTCATTTATTTTTCTTTTATATATTTTTTTTTTTATTTATTTTCATTTATTTTTCTTTTATATATTTTTTTGTAGCAAAATAAAATGCGATCGGATCCGATGAGGATTGCCTACGTATCACGATACTCACGTGAATCAGATCATTACGTAGTTCGAAAACACGAATGAGCGTGAAAGAAGCAAACTCTTTATTATTGAAGCAGTCTGTTACAAACTACATTTTGCAAAAGAAAAAGCAAACTTTGAAAATAAACCTAGACTCAAAAATAGACTAAAAATCACCCTGATGAAGGACAGGCAGAAGATGCTAAGATACAGATTTGACCTATGAATGCATTATGGTTTTAAAAATTGGTTTCCGCGGGGCGTCGTTCGGCCTCGCCGCGGTCCTAGGCGTGAGATCCCTCTCAAGTTGATCTAGCTCGTGCATAGTCTGCTTGACATAACCCATTACTGCCGAGAGGACGGTAGCGCTGGACATGTTCTCACATCGTAGGCATCGTCTGGTGATGGCATGGGCAATGGCCTTGATCCTATCTCTGGTTTGCTTCTTCTCTATGAGCAGGCGTTTTGTCTGATCGCTGCATATCTTGAAAACTTGAGCATCTTGTACATGCTGATGTTTCAGTCGTCGTACTTCCAACTTCATCCGGGCTATTGAGTCGTACCAGTATCTGCTCTCAATTTGGAAATCCTTGGCCTGATTAACTGCTTTGCTCTCAAGTGCAGCCATCTCTCTCTTTATTTCAGCAACAGTCTTCTCATGGTCGCTTTCCAATCGATTCAGGTACCTGCGATGCTTATCCGTTCTTGTATCCCACTGTGCTTTGAGCTCTGCTATGATGTTTTCAGATTTCTCCAAACCATCTCGCCACTCCCTGATTTCCCCTTTTAGCCCTTTTATCAGCTGCTCGTCCGATCGACGCCTTGGTTGTCTATCTGCATCCAACCTTATCTGTTTGATCTGGGCTCTGAGCATTTCATTTTCTTGTATCAACCTGTTCCGCTCTCCCAGATCGGTAGCAACCTGCACGTTGTGTTCATATTTCAAGTTTTCCACTTGTTGCTTTAACCTGCTGATTTCGGTGCAATAGCCTCTTTCTTTTGTTAACCAATCCCACTGCTTTTGTGATGATTCGGTAAAATTCCGGATGTGGGGTCTCTTAGCTGGCCTTTCATGCTCGAGTTCCCTTCTGTACCATGCAAGGTAACCTGGCGCCGTTTCTCCTTTGGCTTGATCCCGCACGCAAGTATCTGATTTCAAATATTGACCCTCATTCCAGATTTGGCGAATCTTTGCTTCTGGGAACTGCCCGTTAGGACTTATCTCAATTGCTTGGGTGCTTAGATCTTCCTCATGAGGTACTGTCTGGCATTTTCCGAACTGTCTTAAAACTCGGCCGGGTGCGTAAGGTTGAATGCTCTTAAGCCCCATCAACAAGAAATGAGTTTTAGCCGCTGACATATATAAGACCTCATCAACGGGCAACCATCCCAACTTCCATTGTATTTGGCTGGCAGTAAGAGCTTGAAAGAACGTGGTCCAAGCCAGGACTCCTTCGGGCAAACTGATCTCTTTGGCTCTCGCGTAAGATTCTCCTATGCGGGTCTTTTCCGGGGAACCATGGCTCAAAATCTCGGAATGATGGCAAAGGTGCTCGGTCATCCATATCTGCAAAAGCAAGTTACAACCTTCGAAGAAATTTCCCCCAGCTTTACAAGCTGTGAGAGCTCGAAAGATGTCGGATACCACCATAGGCGCGAGAGTACTGTTGCTTTGCGTGAGTAAAGTGCCGACGACCCCAGATATCTTCAAATCAACGTTTCCATCTTTCCTGGGAAATACCAGAAGACCCAGAAACGTTATCATGAACGCCACCCGTCTGTGCTCGTCCCACTTCTGACGAACTCCTTTGCTGCACAGTTTGTTGATTGGATTATTGAATCCCCCCTCGTGACCGTATCTATCATATATGAAGTCTGGAGTACAGAATCCGGCTGCTAGATCCGGGTTGTGGACTGTTCTAGGTATTTTCAATGAATCCAGGAACCGATGTACCGTGACGACTCTTGGGGCGACCAAGTATTTTTCCCTCAACGGAAGTTCAGTATTCCCGATGTATCCGGCCATTTCTTCCAAAGTTGGGGTGAGCTCAAAATCAGGGAAATGGAAAACATTGTGCGCCGGGTCCCAATAGGTAACCAAAGCTCTTATGATATCTCCCCGAGGCTGGATTTCCAACAGACCCACAAGACCTTTCAGATTTTTCTTAACCTCATTTTGCCCTTCAACACCTAGATCATTCCACCATAGCCGTAACTTGATAGGGATTTTGGTCATTATTGAAAAATGTTCATTTTGCATCGTGCTCATCCTGCACATTTATTAAGGTGATTTTAACAAAAATGACTGACTCAAAATATTTTACAGAGGGGACCAAGCTTTGAACACGGCCTTTAAGCACTTCGGGGACGAAGATTTTAAGGCTGTGTGGGTCTAAAAATGCTAAGCAAAACCCAAAAGTGGCTATTTATGCAAAGTCAGCCTTCCGGCGTCCCCTTTCGGGAACATTCGGCTATTCATGTCAAAACAGCATCACCTGACTTATTTATGACTCTTTAAAAATTTGAAACATATATTTTTTGATTTTGGCTATTTTAGCAAAATGGGGGTTGAACCCGACGAGGGTTGCCTACGTATCTCACATCCGGTGAGAATCAAACCGGCGTAGTTCGGGGATACCGCGAATTAAATAAACCTAAAAATCAGAAATAAGTATTTTTTTTATTATTCTTGAAGAAAGATAAAGACTAAAGAAAAAATAATTTTTTTTTTTGCAATATTTGGACTATCAGTCTGAATTTATAAAAAGGGTATTACAAGAGAAAATTTTTTTGAATTATGAGTTTTCCATTTTTTTTTTACTTTTAAAAATAAATACCATTTCTTTTTTTTTATTTTGAAAGCGAAAGAATTTTTTTTTTATTTTATATATACCCCCCTTTTTTAATAATTCAAACTAAGAAGACAAATTTTGTTTTTATTCTTTCTTTTTCTTTTTTTTTAGAACAATTCCGGTGAGGTTTTGACAATACTTGAACATTGGTTTTATTTTTCCAAAATAAGTAATTATCCTTCCACGTTGCTATTTTCCTCTTTTTTTTAGAAACCGGTCAGCATGCGGAACCGAAGCAAATAAATGCACAAAACAAATAGGATGCAGCAGGGTGGTCTTTTCAATTCAGGTTGCCTGTCCTAGACGGACCCAACCCCTGTGTTGAGCCCCCTAAGTCAAGTGCATCATGATGCAAATAAACGTTCCTACTAGGGATCCGGCATGAAGTTTCGTTATACTAGGTTTAAACCTTGGTATTTGTTCTAGACTGTGTACCCGAGCGGACCAACTCGAGTCGAGGAGGGGCTACGTACCGGGGACCCGCGAGATCGTCCGGCTTTGTAACTTGTCCGTCCTCTTTCTTATTTTAGGTATTGACATTAACAGAATAGGGAGTCTCGACCAGCGAGCTTCTCCCCGGAGGTAAGAAGAGAAGGGTTTCGGCACAGTTTATATACAGTTCAGATAATATCAAAGCGGTAAAAGACAGCATTATGCAAAAACATGTAATAAAGATCAGATAATAAAGCCAAATATAACAATTATTCTAAGCTCGAATTCTTGAACCCTGAACCAGTGGTTCTGGGTCCACTAATCCCCAGCAGAGTCGCCAGAGCTGTCACACCTCCTTTTTGCGCGCCCTGCCCCGAAGGGTTAGATGCGCGGGTGGAGTTTTTCCAATTTAAGTGACAATATTCGAAATGGGATTATTTATTTAATTCAGAGTCGCCACCTGGGAAAGGTTTGGTTTTTGGTGTCCCAAGTCACCGGTTTATCTTGAATCCCAAATCGAGGAAATTTTCGACTTTTCCAAATGAAGTCTGCGAACCAGAAATTCTAAGTAAGGAATTCTGTTGACCCGAGGGAAGGTGTTAGGCACCCTCGGATCCCGTGGTTCTAGCACGGTCGCTTAAATTGTTATAATGGCTAAATATCCGATTTAAATACATGTTGTGACCTATGTGCTTTTATTAAGTTTCAATTGCTTTTACTATTATCAATTATTTTACAGAATTGCAACGTCGTGAAAATGCGTCTCGAACCACGTCACAATCAATGCACCCGTGATTGTCGACACATTTGGACTTCATTGAGATTTGTATTTGGGTCACATCAATGTGCACCCGAATCTAAGAATGTGATTTAATTAAACCGCGCCAACAGAGTCTAACGCGCTATTATCTTTGTAGAAGGCCATGAAATTTATTAAATGGCCCATCCTGAATTCTAGATAATTATCAGGGTTATTTATTGAGGGCCCCGCAATTTTGCACCTTTATTTGGCGAGGCTTGTCTCTATTTTAGAAAAGGATATCCTAAAGTGGCTACATTTTTATATATTTGCGTCAAAAAAAAAAAACTAAAAGAGAAGAAAAATGCTAAATTAACTATATGCTTTTGTCTAATCCGGACTCTTATCGATTTCTGATTGATTATTTACAAAGCGGAAGGATGCCATAACTTATGAAACATACTTTAATTGGACAAAGAAATTACATTCGAGATTGACCCAATATTATACTTGTGTCCAAACGTTTCTTGAATTGAATTTTACTAGACTTATTGGGGCTGAAATGAAGGAATTAACTACTGGGCGTTGTTACTAATGGGATTTGAACATGATATTAGGTACTGCCTAACGAGACCCAGCAAAGACTAAAATGAAACAAGTCAACATAGTGTAAGTTTGGAGTATCCATACTTTGTATTAACAAATAGCTACGAACTAAAACATGAAGGACCAAACTCAGAAGTGTATTAGTTAACAATACATTTTCGTACTATTGAACTGGGAACTAACAACTACACATGCCCCTTAATATGCCATGAATATTACAACAAATGATTCTGAACTTCTTCAACCTTTTCATTTCATGCTTTCAAGCTGTTTCAATTACATCAATATGGGCCTGAAATGTGTACCTGGAAATGCTGAATGTGCACAGGAGAAAAAGAAGAAGATGTTGAGATCAGCAGCAAAATAAACAGGACTAGCAATAGCAGCAGGACAGAGCAGCAGCAGAACAAAACGAGCAGCAGAAAAAGGGCTCAAGTGCAGAAATGCAGCTATGGCCAATAGAAAGAAATAGCCAAACGAGAGCACAACCCAGTGAAGTAGAATCAAGAACTCCAAGCAGACCAAACCAATAGTGAACCAATGGAAAACACTTGACTAAATAGACACAGCTGGAACTTCAAACAATCAGAATGGATTTCAGCGAGTTAAACAACTGAAAGTCCAAATAACAAATAGGAGGAAACAATTCCCGATCGTAGATTGTATAATTTCTGTATCTCTTTGTATGTCTTTCAAGCTTTCTCTTTCAACACTCCTCACAGTGTGTGTATTTTCTTTCTTAGTTCTGATTCTCTCTATCTTTTTTATGCTCCTCCTCACAGTGTATCTATTTTCCTCTTCAGCTCTCTTTCCCCAGAAAATCCTCACTGTGTGTTTATTTTTTTTTTTTTTTACAGCCCTCAAGGTCCAGTGTGTATATCCTCCTCTCTATATCCCTGTCTGTTCCCCTTCAGATGGTCCTCCTGTCCCCCCTTTTATAAGTCTCAAAACTATCTTTTTTAACAGCCCTTTTTTTTCAGAATACCCCAGTCCCTCCCATGTGCCTTCCATTTTCAGTTCCACTTTAGCTAATTAAGTATTAAACCCCATCCTTCCCCTGGCAGGCTTAAACTTTCCCATTTTATTAACTAAAAGCAAGCATGGGCAGCAGAATCTATCTGACAGCATATGCTGTCAACACATTTTAAATTTGAAAGCCCCTTTTAAGAAGGAAACAGGCTGTGCACAATGCACATGCTGTGCACAAGTGCACATGCCATCGACTCAGATTTCAATTAACAGACCAAGCCTTTTCTGAAATCATATTAACAGCTATAAGTAACTGGACTTGGTTCTTAATTGTTTTCAACAAATGTTCAACAGAAGCAAATCGATTTACTACGCTCAGACAGTTGAAATTAATTGACGACACATGTCGACTCGACTATATTAGTATTAACATACACAATCGTAGCCAGAAATCAGACATTCAGAAGTATGGGACACATGACTCAACTTATACTGATTAAAACAGAATTGTACTTTGAGGATTTAGTCAGTACAAATTCGGAATACCACCAATACACATGCCTTAACAGAATAGGAGGGGAGGGATTCAGACAAACACAGAGGTTCAAACAAAGTGGACAAACAAAAGTAGATAAAATTAGAACAAATATGAACAGTCTTTTAAAACAAATCATACGGACTAAAACAAATAAAGGAAAGAAAGCAGACTCACCTTAAACTTGAAAAGTTAAAAAAAAGTTTGAACCCGGATTTGGACAGACCTTTCTTAAGGCTGAACGAACTTTAATCGAAGTGTTTCTCAGATGAGAAACACTTCGATTAAGGTCCATTAAACCTTAATCTCTTTGGCTCGGACTGGCATGGGCCAGCGATGAAGAACTACAAAGTTCTCAGAACTCAGATCTGGGATTCATGCTTCCCTGGTCAGATTCGGACCAAACCAAGTATGGTTCGGTCACGAGGGGGGTCTGGGGAGTATCTGGTACAAAACTGGGGTTGGTTGGGTCAGATCGAGTTTTGACTCGAATCTTCGAATGAAGATTCGAGGACCTGGGGGTGATTCGAAACATGGGGTTGGTAGATTTGGGTTCAGGATGGCCTGGGGGTCCTATGGTGTTCAAGGGAAGGTCACCGGCATCCATGCCGCCGGCTTTCATGGCGGAAGTATGCAGAGGCGGCTAGGGTTTAGGGCTGTTCGTTTGGGGAGACGAAGCAGCTGGGGTATTGGATAGGGGGGTAGGGTAGTGTTATGTACTTATATAGTTAGTGGGCAAGTGGATCCTGGCCGTTGGATGAGACGAGATGAAGGGCCAGGATCCTTCGGCTAACAGGGAACGACGTCGTTCCAAGGGTGAAGGGTTAGGGTCGGTCCGGGTGAGACGGGTCGGGTTTATTGGTGGGTTATGGGGATTGATCTTGGACCGTTGGATCGGCTTGGTTTAAACGGTTGTGATGGGTTGGCATCGAAACGACGTAGCTTTGGTGTTAAACTACGTCGTTTCATGGCGGGGGTGGGCTGTTTGGACTGGTGGCTTGGGCTGAGTTCGTTGGGCCAATTTTAACAAATTGGCCCAAGTCCGGAAGGGCCTTTTCTTTCTCTTTTTTTTTATTTTTATTTCTTTTCTTATTTATTTTAAAACAAAACTAAGCCAAATTAAAATTAAATACACACTCAAATATAATTATTTGCGCACATACTAAAGTATTTCAAAACCGGTAAAGTCAAACCAAACAAAATCACGGACGAAAAATGCCTATTCACGATTTTCTATTTAACGACCGAATTACGGTTTGAATTACGCAGGACACATATATATTTTTTTGAATTTTATTTTAATAAAGTAAATAAATAAGAATGGGCCAAAATCACAAATAAATCCACAAGGTGCCGCACAGAAATTCGAAATTGTACAGCGGGGCCAATTATATATTTTTTATTTTTTTTTAGAGCGATTGTCGTGTGAAGCAAAAATCACGTGCTCACAAGGTGCCCATCTGAAGAACAGGGAGAACAACACGGATGTTAAAGATAAGAGCATGACCAAGTACTAGCAATCAGGTGTCTACCTGGAGAATAAGGAAAAACAGTTGAAATATCAGCAATCAGGCGTCCACCTGGAGAACAAGGAACAACAGTTGAAGTATCAGCAATCAGGCGTCCACCTGGAGAACAAGGAACAACAGTTGAAGTATCAGCAATCAGGCGTCCACCTGGAGAACAAGGAACAACAATTCAAGATTCAGCAATCAGGCGCCCACCTGGAGAGCAAGGGAGTACAATTCAAGTTTCAACTTTCAAGTTCTAACTGATATTTGGTAACATGATTTAGTTTACACTCATATATATGCCCAGCTACCAAACTGGGGTAGAAATTTTTCTTTTTTTCTCTATTTTGTTGAAATCAGGCGCCCACCTGGAGAGCAAGGGAATACAATTCAAGTTTCAGCAATCAGGCACCCACCTGGAGAGCAAGGGAATATAAATCAAGTTTTAGCAGTCACGCGCCCACCTGGAGAGCAAGGGAATACAATTCAAGTTTCAGCAATCAGGCGCCCACCTGGAGAGCAAGGGAATACAATTCAAGTTTCAGCAATCAGGAGCCCACGTGGAGAGCATGAGAGTATAATTCAAGTTCAGCGGTCAGGCATCTACTTGGAGGAAAGGGAAAACATCTCAGATTACAATTAAAGTCAACAACAAAAGAAGTTCGCGGCAAGAATGCGAGTCAACAGTCCGAGCTGATCAACAAAAGTTAGTCACGATCCAAAAAAAGAGAGAGAAAGGCAAGAAGTGAATCCAAATGCAGACGTTGATGAAAGATGTGAGCTTCTCAAGACATGGTTAAGGTGACAAGCACTACATGTTCGGTCTTGATCCAAAAATCTGAAAAAGAACGGGCTAGCACCTGCAACTAGCAAGCGTCAAGGTTCAAATCCAAAGTCTGCATGAAGAACCATTCAAGACTCAAGATCTAGCTTCAGAAGACTTATAGATAGGAATCTTGTAACTCATAGTTGATAGGCTTAGCTAGTTTTTTCCATGTTTTGATTTTTGATGTAACATCAGGATTGCGGATCGGAGCCTCGGACAGAACCTCACTCGACTCTCGAACATCACTTCATCACCTCATTCATTTTTGAACTACACGCGACCTGATTCCCTTATAACCCGGGATATGTAGGCTGTCCAAAACCAGGACTCGGTTGCACCTTTTCTTTTTATTTTACTTTTTTCCTATTTTGAATACCGATATGGTCAAAAAATTAGTCACATGGTTCACTTTATCTTTGCCCGAAAATTCTTCGTTTTTCCGAGCAAAGAGGGGCAGCTGTGAACACCTAATTTTTGACCGCACTCAAATTTTATACTAGTTTAGTGTAAATATTTCTTTTAGGTCTAATCTTAATATTTTTTTAAAAAAAATTATCTTACTTTTAATATGTTTTACTTTAGAAAAAAAGGTGTGCCAAGAAAAGTTAAAATAAAATAAATAATAAACTAACGGAAGAACAAGAATCAGTAAATTAAGAAAGATACAAAATAATATCCCTTTTACCCATGATCTCCTCAACCGCCACACGATTTCTCCTCCTAACTCCCATTCACTTCCTCATGTTAGTGACTTTCCCATTTCCTCATATTAGTGACTTTTCCACTTCCTCATATTAATGACTTTTTCACTTTCTCATATTAGTGACTTCCCCAATTCCTCATGTTAGTGGTCATGTCCCAATCCCCACTTCCTCATGTTAGTGCTCACTCCCTCACGTCTCACATCATGCGCGCACACGCAATCACTGGTACACACACACGATCTTACACAAAAAACACACATACACATCTATATAATACACTTCACAAATAAAAAGAAGAAAAAGAGAGAAAAAAAATTCAAGTAAGAAGAAACGAGAGGAGAAGTTCAAAACACAGACGAAAAAAAAGGGATGACTTCTTCTTAAAGGAGACAAAGGGTATACACTCGATATACAATCACTATACATTCTATATACATTAGAGATACTCTAGATATACACAAGATATACAAGGGCAGCCATTGAAAAATACAAGGTCATGAACCCCACCCCAGACGACCACTATTTCGTCTTCTCGTCCTCACTGTTGGAAACAGATACACACACACACACACAACAAAAGAAAGAACAGGAATTCGTGTACTTCAGTTAGTTCGAGAAACTCTGGCGACCTCCATTAACGCCGATGAAATCGCATTTTTGTCTCTCTCCACTGTTCTCCTCTCATTTTTCAGTTATTTTAGTGACTGTGTTTTAAAAAATCAGATCTGACTGTTTTTTTTTAAAAAAAATTCCGACGAGGTTCTGTCGAGGTCCGAGCTCCCGTTCGTTTGAGTTCCTAACTTCATTTTTCAGGTGCAATTCTTACTTCTTCTTATGTTTCTCTAATGGTAATGGTGTGGATTCATTTTGAATTTATTTTGCAAGTATTATTTTCTGTTTGATTTACAACAAAGTAAGGAAACATGATTAATTTGATTATAAGGAGAAGAAAACAGTACTGCCCGTCATTTTGATAATAGAAAACCATTCAATTTTCAGTTAAGGATTATATTTATTAATTCATATAAAGTAATTGTTAATATATACCTTTTGTAATATTGTAATAAGTGTCATTTGGAAGACGTATACATATTGTAATGACACTTATTTGTGACCTTTTTGATTAATGATATACGCAGGAGACAAGAACTTTTCCCAACATAAAGCTCTTTCTTTTCTATAATGTTTAGCATCTTTCCATCCTTCAGGTGCTTTAAGAAGTGCAATATGTGATTTTTACACTATTTCATCTTCACAAAAGGAATTCTATAATAATCTTCCACGAGTTATGTTTTGATAATTACTTGGACTGGAGGATATGTAGTTTCTGTAATTTAGTTAGTCATTGCAGTTGAATTAGCAATTATCGTGATTGTGTACACGTTCGCGTGACATGATCATGATTATAATAATCAATTCGGAGTATGCCTTCGCGCAGCTTCGATCAAACTTTTGTTAATAATAAAAATGGGTTTTCATGGGCTATTAATTAATTTTAGTTTATATAGCTTGAGGTATGACATTCACAATTTTATCATTTGTGACCCCCGTATTAACTTCACGACTTAGATATAAAATGACAAATGTTTGTAGCATGCTTTAGGCATAATTAATAAATAAACCATCGTGATTGTGTATAGGTTCGCGTGATATAATTATGATTCTAAAATAAATTGAGGTATGTGTTCGCGCAACTTCGGCAAAACTTTCTTAATAATTAATATAGCGTGATTATAAATACGCAACTTCCTTTTGTTAAAATAAGTAAGATGTGTCATGCCAAACAAAATTTATAATTCATGGCACTCGTAAGATTAGATTAAGAACTAACACTTATAGAAAATGTTTGAGGTGTGCCATAAATAAATTAAATCATCCATGGCCCTCACAAATATTGCTTTTAAAAATTTGAACAATCGTAATTTGCTTTAGGCCCGATTTAGATTAGTATTGCGATTATATATACTTTCGCGTAATATGATTGCAAATTTAACTCTTAAAAGACTCGAGGGATGCGTTCGCGCACCTTCAACCAAATTTTCCTAATGAATCAATGAAGCGTTATTAATTGTGGACACGTTCGCGTGACATGATTTTTGACGCGCCAAAGAAAAAGAGTGTACGTACGCGTAACTCAATTCTTTAATTACGAATAAATCAAGTGATTTAAATGCGGTAAAAAGATAATTGAACATAGGTTCTAAAATAAGTAATTAGACAATTTAAGTCGAGTATAAATTGGTAAGCGACCGTGCTAGAACCACGGAACCCGGGAATGCCTAACACCTTCTCCCGGGTTAACAGAATTCCTTACTTAGAATTTTCTGGTTCGCAGACTTCAAAAAGGAAAGTCGAAATTTCCTCGATTTGGGATTTAAAATAAACCGGTGACTTGGGACACCATTTAAAATATTCCAAGTGGCGACTCTAGAATTAAATAAATAATCTCATTTCGAATAATGTCACTTAAATTGAAAAAACTCTCTTACACCCCTGAGGTGTGTAAAAAGGAGGTGTGACAATTGGGTATTCTAAATTAGTGATGGATTTAGCCTAAATGAGGCAATTAACATGAGATCAATATTATGTAATTATAGACTGATTGGAGGAATTTGTATGAATTGTTTGAGGTGAAGCATTTGGTATTTCGGCACGAGTACTATGAGTAGTAATCTTACTGCAATTTGTGTTTTCATAACTTGCATGATTTACACATGATTTTTAATATGGTTATGTTACCGATTATTTTAAGTTGCATGTGGGACATGTCTTTTACTCGATATGATACCGAAATATTTATTTGACATTACTACCGTTGTTTAAAATATTCTTGTTGTCACTAGATATGTGTCACCGTTACTTGAATTTACTGTTATGAAAATGAAATTACATGATTTTATATGAACTGAAATTCCCTATATTGTTTTAAAATATTTTCTACGAGTATATACAAATTACAGAGACAAGTATAAATGGGAATAGATATTGAAGGAACCCGTAACTAACGGCGGGTTCGTTAAACCTGGTGCACCTTGTAATTACAGATTACCGTTATAGCCCTCGCTAGTGAGAAGGTAGAACTAGCATACCGTTACCGATTTCCCTCGAGTAGGGACTACCGTTATATTTGACTTCTTGCAAAGAATTCCACAGTTATACCGATTACTTGATCTGTTCATTGAAACCTCCCAAAATGTGAATATTGATATTATACATTGGTTACCGAGCTTATTATTGAATTGTTAATTGTATTATACTACAAATAAAACATGATGAGACTGAAAATTAATTATTATTTCTGGAAGGGCATTTTTATGTTATTTTCTGTTTGAGATACTAGTATGTTTTCTGACTTGTCCCCAATAAAAACGGTTGTAGTTAAGTGTTATTACTCACTGAGCTAGCGACTCATTCCCCACTAATTTTTTTTACAGAGACAGCAGTTGACGCTGGCGGAGATTTCGTTAATTAGAGCGTACAAGTTGATAGTTCTTGGTGAGCCTCGCACTTATTCGCGTGAGCGGGGATTTTATTTATTGTTATGATCTTTTCTTTGAATTTATAGAGCCGCTCCATAGTCATTCTTTTAGTGTCATGAATATTTTTTTTTATTATAGTCTTATATTGAGTATCGTTCTTTATTATTAAAGTTGGAGATTAATTAGTATTTCTGGTTGTTAGCAGGTTGATTAGTAATAGTGGAGACTCGTTTTGGTTGATTGATAAGTTGTCGATTATTTGATATGATATTAGGATGTTTGGTTGTTGATTTGAGACAGAGAAATTTTTGGAATAGTCCAAAAACAGGGGAAACTCTGTCCTATTTTCTATAAAATACCGATGAGTCTTACTTGGGAGCACTTGCTCCTAAGCGCCGGTCACGATCCTAAATTGGGTCGTGACAGTTCTTCACCTCCAACTCGAGGGGGGTATTGAGAGTATGGCATGACACCTCAGCTACAACTATATTTATATGTATAACTATATGATTAGCACTTCTGAGTTAGTTAGGGTATTTCTCTAATTAGCTAATGGCATCTTTTTTTCCTTTTTCCTATACATGTATATATATAGGAAACAATATAGAAAATACAGTTTAGTTTTTTCCCCAATTTATCATCTTTCCAGAAGTTTCTATTGTTCCTCTGTTCTTTCTCTCGTGTGTTTTTCTGCGAGCTCAATTGCTGCACCAATGGCAGCTTCTGCTTGTACTCAATCTCTTAGTTTTGACACCCTTCTTTCACTTCACGTGAGATGTGCTTTCAAGACAAAGCCTCTACACTTGTTGTGTGAAATACCGAGAAATTCATTAAGGTCGACCATTGACTATCTCGACAATGAAATGTCAAAAGGTTTTTGTCAAATCCCCTGAACCTTTACAACCACATGGACTATTTAAGTTTTATGTATTGATATTATAAAAGTTTTATACAATCAAGTCGATCTCTTATTAGGTAAGTAACTTAACTTTTTTGGTGTTGATATACATTTTAATAATCAGATAAAAATTATAGATATAGCTCTTGATAAGCATTAACTACTAATTTAATTAAAAAAAATATAATACCTAACATATTATCACAGGTTAATATTCACAGCCGTGTAAAAGAATTTTTACGTGTATATATAACTTACATCCGTATAGTTAACACTATTAACGCTAAAGAAGAGATCTACACTATAGAAAAAGGTAATCATCTTATCATTGAGATTAAAACTCTAATTATTACAAATCAAATTCTGATCATTTATCCGTTGGATTATCCCCTAATCTTATTGTGGAGAGGGTCAAAATTTTCCTCTTAGAGTTGGGATTACCTAACTATTTTCATAAGGCAGGCTTGAAAATCGTTGCAAATACTAGATAAAAATTTTGAGCTTTGAGAAATCCATCACGTTGTTGACCCAAAAAGGTGGGTCATTGTCGATGTTGACGAGAAGAATATGAATCGGTAGTCAAAGAACACCACTTACCACTTTGTATCCTGTTGTGTTCATTAAGTAAATAAAACAAGTTGCTAATAACATATTAATTAAGAGAATGTGTCTGCGCTGATAGCGTGGGAATACTTTCAAAAAAAAAAGAAGTTGAAAGAATTCAATAAAGAAAGGAACAAACAAAAAGTCATACTTCCTCTATTTTAAAAAGATTGTCTTAATTTGAATAGGCTTAAGTTTTACTCATCCGTTCACTTTTAATTTCCACCGTAGACTTTGCACACTCTATAAGAAATAATATATGAAGTACATAATTTACCATGATACTCATATTAATTGATGCATATTTTTAATGGATTTGAAAAATCATTTGTAATGAGTAATTAATATTGTGGGTACAACAGGAAAAAAAGTATTTTCTCTTGATCTGTTAAAAGTGACAAGTAAACAAAAACAACGACCCAGTAAAGTCCCACTAAGTGGGGTCTGGGGAGGGTAGTGTGTACACAAACCTTACCCCTACCCCGATAGGGTAGAGAGGCTGTTTCCGATAGACTATCGGCTTAGGAAGATGAAAATAAAACAAGAAAACAAGAAAAGACAATTCATCAGTAACGTCAACATAACCATAGAAATAATGATAGCATCCTAAAAACCATAAAATAGATGACATGCAATAACAATAATCCGCAACTAAGGTCCAGAGCTATGGAAAATAGTAAGGTTAGTGTGAACTCTACATTAACCATAAACCGTCTAGGACCAACCTACTCAAACTCGCTTCACCCCGGAATGGAGAAGGAGAAGCTCGACTACCACTCTATCCTACAACCCTAATGCTCGACCTCCAGACCATCCTATCAAGGGTCATGTCCTCGGAAATCTGCAATCGTTCCATGTCCTGCCTGATCACCTCTCCCCAATACTTCTTAGGCTATTCTCTACCTCTTCTCGTACCCCCTAAAGCCAGCAGCTCACACCTCCTTACCGGAGCATCCAAGCTTCTCCTCCGCGCGTGGCCGAAACATCTGAGCGTCGCTTCCCGCATCTTGTCATCCACAGAGGCTTCTCCCGAATATCTTCATTCTTAATCTTATCTATCCTAGTGTGCCCGCACATCCACCTCAACATCCTCATTTCAGCTACCTTCATCTTCTGGATATGAGAGTTATTAACTGGTCAACACTCTGCCTCATACAACATGGCCGGTCTAACCACTGCCTTATAAAACTTACCTTTGAGTATCGGTGACACTTTCTTGTCACATAAGACTCCAGATGCTAGCCTTCATTTCGTCCACCCCACTCCTATGCGGTGAGTGACATCCTCGTCAATCTCGCCATCCCCTTGAATAACTATCCCAAGGTACTTGAAACTACCTCTCTTGGGGATGACTTGTGATCCAAGCCTCACATCCATGCCTACTTCCCTCGACTCGGCACTGAACTTGCACTCCAGGTACTCTGTCTTAGTCCTACTCAATTTGAAAGCCTTAGACTCGAGAGCCTGTCTCCAAACCTCCAACCTCTCATTAACACCGTCACGCGTCTCATCAATCAGGACTATGTCATCAGTGAATAACATACACCATGACACTTCCCCTTGAATATGGTGTGTTAGTGCATCCATTACTAAGGAAAATAAGAACGGGCTAAGCGCTGATCCTTGGTGTAACCCCATAACAACCGGGAAATACTCCGAGTCGCCTCCCATAGTCCTTACCCTAGTCTTAGATCCTTCATACATGTCCTTGATTGCTCTAACATAAGCTACCGGCACACCTTTTACCTCCAAACATCTCCATAGCACCTCCCTAGGAACCTTGTTATACGCTTTCTTCAAGTCAATAAACACCATGTGCAGATCTTTCTTCCTATCCCTGTACTATTCCACCAACCTCCTAATAAGGTGGATAGCTTCCGTGGTCGAGCGACCCGGCATGAACCCGAACTGGTTGTCAGATATAGATACTATCTTTCTCACCTCGCCTCCACCATGCTCTCCCAAACTTTCATGGTGTGACTTAGTAACTTGATACCCCTATAGTTGTTACAAAAATGAATAACACCTTTGTTCTTGTGCAACGGAACCACTTTACTCCACGTCCACTCGTCTGACATCTTCTTCGTCCTGAAAATAACATTAAACAGCATAGTCAGCCACTCCAAGCCTGCTCGACCAACATACTTCCAGAACTAAACCAGAATTTCATCTAGCCCGGTCACTCTGCGCCAACTCATCTTACGCATAGCCCCCACGACCTCCTCCAACCTAATATGCCTACAATACCCAAAGTCTCGGAGACTCTCTGAATGCCCCCAGATCCCCTAGCACTATATCACGGTCCCTTTCCTCATTTAGAAGACCCTAAAAGTACATCTGCCATATCTGTTTAACTTGGGACTCCCCCATCAAGACTCTATCGTCCTCGTCTTTGATGCACCTCACTTGATCCAGATCCCGAGCCTTCCTATCCCTCACTTTAGCCAATCGAAATAACTTCTTATCACCGCCTTTTTCCCCCAATTCCTCATATAGTCGGTCAAACGCTGTATTCTTAGCCTCCGTGACCGCTAGCTTAGCCTCCTTTCTTGCTACCTTGCATTTCTCTCTATTCGCTCTCCTCTCCCTCCTCGCATGTGCGCCCTACCAACTTCATATACGCTTCCTTCTTCACCTCCACTTTGCCTTGGACTATGTCATTCCACCACCAGTTTCCTTGCTGCCTGCCAGAGTGACCCTTCGAAATCCCTAGCACATCTCTCGCCACTTCCCTAACGCAGTTCATCGTCGTAGCCCACATAGCGTTGGCGTCCTCACTACTCCTCCATGTTCCCATATCCAATAACCTCCCGTCCAACTCCTGGGCTTTATCCTTAGTTAAGTCTCCTCACCTAATCCTCGGTTGACCACGAGCATACCTCTTCTTCCTCCTTATCATAATACCGACATCCATTACCAAGAGCCTATGCTGGGTCGTAAGGGTCTCACCCGGGATAACCTTGCAATCTTTGCACAACCCTCTATCACACCTTCTGAGAAGGAGGTAATCAATCTGAGTTTTCACAATCAAACTTAGGAATGTTACTAGATTCTCCTCACTCTTCGAAAAACTCGAGTTCGCAATCACCAGCTCGAAAGCCTTAGCAAAATCCAATAGCGAAGAACCTCCTCTGTTCCTATCCCCAAAGCCGAAGACACCATGCACCTCACCATAGTCACTAGCAACCGACACAATATGACCATTGAAATCCCCTCCTATAAATAACCTCTCAGCGGGTGGAATACTACGCACAACCTCGTCCAAACTCTCCCAGAAGCGCCTTTTAAACTCCTCATCCAAGCCCGCTTGTGGCGCATAAGTGTTGATACCCAATGTTTTTCCTATATATTTTATGCAAAAAATACTTTCAAAATAGCATGTATATGCATAAATAAGCATGTCCAAGTGTTTTGAAATTTTTCTAAATTTTTAAAGATTTTAAAATACATTTATTATCTATTTTAGCAGTACAAAATCCAATAATTATTTCCAAGATTATCATTTTGGTGAATAACTTATTTTATTCTTATATTTACACCAAAATATAGTTAATGTAATTTTTGTATATTTTTTTACAAATTTATTTGGCACATTTAAAGCTAAATTGCATATAATTGCAATTATAGCCTACATTAAGATTAATAGCATGTTATAATTATAAAATTGGTCCCAATATTTTTAAATTAATATTTATATATTATTAATTAGTTCGGTACTTTTGATTTGCTTTTAAAATCATTTTTCACTATTTTTATAAAATAAAAAGGGAAAGTTGGCTATTTAATATTTGGCCCCATTTCTATTTTAATTACAGCCCTTTTACCTTTCAATTTTGGCCCTTAATTTGACCCAATTAAACCAGCCTAATTCCATTTAAACCCGGCCCCCAACCCAATTACAAACGACCCAACTCGTTCCCCACCTACCACTTAAATATGGACCGTTGATCACTCAAGATCAACGGCCATAACTCGCCCTTTCCTAATTAAACCTAAAAAACTACCCTAATCCCCCTCATTCTCACATGACCCACCGCCTTTGAAACCTCTCGTCTCTCAAACTCTCTCAAACTCTCCGAAACCCTAGCTTCCTTCTACCCCTCTTCCACCACCACTCCACCGGAAACCATGGCTTCTCAGGCCATGGATGGTTGGTACTCACTCCCTTCCACCAATCAACCTTGGTTGTTCGTTGATTTGAGGCCTAACTTTGATGGTTCTCCTTCAGATTCTTCTCAGATCTGTAGATCTATGGCCTCTCCGGCCATGCTCCAGCATATTCAAGCAATATGAGCCTTTTTGACTCATGATCTGACTTTCTTCAAGACCTTTCTCATTTCTAGGGTTTTCTCTGTAACCCTAAGCTATCCGAGGTTCTTTACTTGCTTATTTTCTTAGATATGAAAAATGTTTGTGTTCTATCGAACTTTTTTTAGAGGTTTTCCCCAAATTCTCTTTTCAAAATCGTTTAATTTCGATTTAGGGTTTCGGAAAGGTTTTTCAAAAGCATCTTTCCGATTCCTTCTGTTCTTTCTTTATGTGTGTTTGTCTGTGTTATGACTTATTTTACTACGCATGCACTGTTCTTCTATTTCTTTTCTACCATACTTGTTACTCCTGTGCTCACATGAGTTCTCTGATTTTTGTTTGTTTTACTGGACTTTGTTTGTGTTCTTGCTAAACGTGTTTCATCTATTATTGCTTAAGTTTACATTACCTCTCTTTTCTTCTGAACTTGCTTAAGTCCCAACTTTTCTAAAACATGTTCTTTTATGCTCTTAAATCGGCTTTCTTTCTTTGTGTTCCAAACCTGCTATCATATCTGTTTTGGTTCTCATAAGGCTCTGAAATAGACCTATGAGTCTGTTTCAATGGCTTGCCTTCTCATCTTTATGTCTGATTTGACTCGAAACCCTAGGATTTGGGTGTTTCTTGGCAATTTTGATTTTGTGTGCGAGTTAGGTTTCCACTTTGGGACCTTGGACTCTCAAACTCATTGTGAGTCTACAAATTGGACTTGTACCCCTTTGCATATGATTCTGAACCTCTCTTTGATTAAACTCTTTTCTAAATAATTTGACAATCCCTTCTTGATTTACATATTTGTGTGCTTTATATATAAAGACTCTGCTTTCAAAAGGTTTTTACCAACAAATTGATTGATTCTGAAATCCTTTTTAATAAGGTCTGACGGACTGTTACTGATTTTCTTTGATTGAACATCCTTTACCTTTTCCTAACTTGGTTCATTCAAATTGAACTTGTAATTTTGGTTTCAGTGGTTGTTTGATTGATTCCCTTTCAATATTTGTCACAAACCGTGTACCATTGATCGTTTTCCTTAAATAACTTCTATGTATTTACCCCTTTTGTGCAACTTTGAAAAGGTTTTAATCAAAACTTCTTTCCTTAATTGGCTTCTACCCGTTGAAATCAAAATCCCTTAACTAAAGGGAGATTGATTTCAATATTATTTCCTTACCTTTTCCCACTTGTTTCCGGCACTATAAAGGGGGCACGACCCTTCTGCACTTTGATCATCCTTAACTTCCAACTCAATACTTACACACTTACAATACTGCTTTGAGTTCAATACTCCTTCAACATTCTGCTTTTTCTTGAGATCTTTTGGAACTGTTTTGCTTGCAACTTGGCTCTTTTAAGACTACTGTTTTTACTTGTTTTCCCCTGAAACTTGTATGCTTTGATTTAATTTTTCTTCCTCACCCCTATGTGTTTACTTTATAGTTTCAGCATTATTGTTTACTTTGTTGTTCATGTTCAGTGATTAAACTATGTATGTTCTTTCCTTGCATCTGTTTCTATTATGAAACCCTACACCTATTCCCTTCTATGTGTTTGAGTTAAGGTTCTTGGCCTGGCAGTATCCAAATTACTGCCCAGGTCAGAACCTGATCCTCAATGGATCCTAATTCCTAAGATTTGGCTAACAGGCTGGTCAGAGGTGTGCCAGTATTCCCAATTGCTGGGCATGACTACCAGCCTGCCATGAAATTCTCTAAATCCCCTCTATGCACTTACACTTACTCTTACAATCTAAGTTCTGCCCCTCCTATAAACCTCGTTTTGGGACCTTGAATTCCCTCTGAACTAGGACATTTGTGGGCTGGCCCTTCCACACTGCACTATCATCTAATTCTTCAATGTATTTGAAGTGTAAGCACTGCCCGGAGCCCTTTGAGACTCTTGGGAACTCTGACACATCCCAAATAAGAGAAAGGCCTTTTGGAAATCTGATCCTGGAAGTTGGTTTATCTCATATTGTTAGACCTTGGTCTGAATTAGGCTGTTTGGTTGTAGCTGGAATTTCTGATGTATTTTTTTACCTTTTCTGATTCATTTTTGGTCTGTAATAATTTGTAATAACTATTGGGGATGACTAGTAGAAAGGGATTGGAATGATTGTATGCAAAGGGTAGATAACTTGCCTATAGGATTTTCTGATTCCTGCATTCACATAGACAGCATGCCTATAGGTTACTTATAAATTTCTGCATTCATGTAGATAACTTGTTCATAGGAATTCCTGAACTTCTGCATTCTCATCTAGATGTCATGACTATATGAACTTCTGCATTCTCATCTTAGATAACATGCCTATAAGAATTTTCTGCATATAGAAATCTTGTCTCTAAGTTTCTGCATTTCTGCATATAGAAATCATGATCATAGGTTTTCTGCACTTCTGCATATACATGTCATTAAGCAAACAATAATAGGTTTAATAATAATCAACTTCATTCTAGAAACCATGCCTATAGGATTCCTGCACTTACGTAATCGTTTAAAACCAACAACGCTAGGAAATCATGCCTATATGAGTAATTAGTTGAATCAGCTTTGTCTATTTTATCTATGAGTTTAAAATTAGTAGCAATATCGTTTAAACCTGTAGAATTTTTTGTTTATAAAACCAGTAACCCTTCTTTAAAATCAGTACGCCTTCTGCACTGTTAGATATCATGCCTATAGGTCTCACCTAGGCAAACTATTAGGTGATTAATCAACTGTGTCAGTTTTTTGATAAACTACAACCAAACAAGGCCTAATTCGGACTTCTCATCTGAGAAATATGTGATAAATCAGCTTGTCCTAACGCTTTAAATTTAATTCAAACCATAACCAGTATCTCAAGTCATGCTATATAATTTTCTCCTTTAAGTGAGGAGGCATGTTTGAGCCTTTAACTGCTATTTGTTTTCCCCTAACTGCTTATGTGTTCTTGTTTGTCCCATTAGACTTTTATCCTTTTAAACTCTGAAAAGCCCCAACTCCCTCCCCTTTAGGATTAGTAGTCCCAAAAGCCTCCGGAACTGATAGGACTAGGACGGGTAATAGCATGTAATAAGTAACGATACTATTCCGCGCTTTAATACCTTAACGGAGTGGGAAGGGTAGATATGGATATGATGACCGATGCGCTAATACCTCATGTAGCCCCTCTTCTGAGGAGTGATTACTGGGTATTGCATTGACGTGATCCATATTAATCATAAACCTAGGACCCCTCTCCCCCTTACTTGCTTTTACCTATTTTCAGAATTGTTTAAATCTTTCTTAAAATTTCTGCCCTCTTTACTTTTCATCAAGTTTCAATTTATTGGCAATATTGTGTGAAAACTCCTTCTATTTGAGCCCTTATTTGCTTACTTGTTATGTGAAGTCACAATTATAACTTGGCCGGGAACCACACTAGTGGATCTTAGGGGGTGCCTAGCACCTTCCCCCCGAGATAATTTCTAGCCCTTACTCAAACTCCGGTTCTTCAACTCAAACCCTTCTTAGTGTCCTAATGCATTTTAATCATTAGGTGGTAACTCATCAATTCAAAACCCAATTCCTAAAAGGGAACGAGTTGTCCTCCCAAATGTCATAAACCCGATTTCGCTTTAGAATAAGGGGGTGCGACAGCATGGCGACTCTGCTGGGGACTTTCTTTAGGCTTTTACCATTTCATGTTACTTGTGACTTTACTACTTCTTTATTGCCTTTATTTAATGTTTTATCTCTCTTCTACTACGAAACTGACTTGGCTCTTTGTTTCTTTCCTTTAATGCTTTCTTTTACCGTTTTCCTTCAATACTGTTGTAATTATGAGCAATTATTGTAACCATTACTTTATGAACGTGCAAATACATGACAACTTGTTTCATTCTTGTAATTGCATCCTCAATATCTTATTCCACTCGTGCCAAACAACTTACGATAGCAACGCTTATAATGAGTGATTGCGCCCTTCCAATATTATCACCCCCTAAATTTGGCAAAGGCGTATTTGCGGTAAAACCAGTCGATCAGCGGTGCAGTCAATGGTTCCATGTCTTTCCCTCTTGAATTGTCCGCTCAAGGGTACCGGTCTAATACCCCATAGAAACCTTACTCTGTTCAATTGTGCATGCATCACTGTCAAACCTAGCCGAGTCAGTTATGTTGTCCGCATAATGACTCTTTAAGATAGCCTTGTCCAAAGTCCACTGGGTTTCCTTGGGACCCAAACGGACATTACCACGTCTGTGCATTTATTTGGAGAACTAAATACTGCTTATGCCAATTATTGATATTTAAATAGTTGAGTCCGGCGGGGGTAAGGGTCTAACACTTTGTTTTGCAGAAAATGAGGCACAAAGTCCCCAGATTCGGCATGGTAACCAACATCCACCCAAGGTTGCTAAGCTGGTGGGAGGATCTTCACTCCATTGATCAGACTCTCATCCGCAAATATTTGGGAAATTGGCCTTCTCTTTTGGAAATCCAACCGGACAACAAAATCATAGAGGCTGCAGATCTATTCTGGGATGGCGATATATCTGTGTTCCGCTTCGGGGACCTTGAAATGACACCTTTGCTCGAGGAAATAGGAGGACTAGCTGGTATCCCATGGGAGACTCCGGGTTTACTTATGCTGGAAAATCGCAAGGGTAGGGGTTTTCTCAAAATGATGGGGCTAAAGAAGAACACAGACTTGACCTGCTTGAAGGATTCCTACATTCCTTTCGACTATTTGTACGAGAGGTATGGCCATAGCAAGTCCTACCACACTTACCCGGATGAATTCGCCCTCACATCATTGGGGCATATCCATAGAAGGGTCTTCGTCTTTATGTTCTGCTTAATGGGGATAATAGTATTTCCTATGAAGAAGGCTAGGATCTATACCACACTAGCCATGGTCACCAAGACTTTAATGGAAGGGATTGGCGGGCAACCTTTTAGCATAGTACCTATGATAGTTGTAGAAATATACCAAGCCCTAGAAAAATGTCAACGAGGGGCCAAACACTTTGAGGGTTGCAACATACTACTCCAACTCTGGCTTATGGAGCACAAGGGTGAGTATCGGCAAGAGATTATATGTAGAGATTGGGATAATTATATCGCCTTCCATCAGCCAAGGCGAATGAACTATATGCCTAAAATGTTTGCTCAACCAGAAGATGCTAAAAGGTGGGTAGAGTTGTTCGAAAATCTGAAAGAGGACCAAGTATAATGGATGTTTGAATGGTTCCCTAATGTAGAGCTTATTGTCCAATCTCGGGATGCACCATTTCTTATACTCATTGGTCTGAGAGGAACTTATCCTTATGTCACTCTCCGAGTCATGAGACAGGCAGGGAGAAAGCAGGTTATACCAAGGGTCGATAAGATGAGTCACTTCAGGGCCGACTTTCAAGATGATGATAGTCCATACAAGTGTCAAGCTCAGCATATGTGGCATTGGAAAATCATCCTGGGAAAGGATTCCATAGAACCAGATAGGTACTATGCTGGTTATACTCCATACTAACCAAGCTGGTTAGAAGACGATCATAATGGGTTAAGACAACTCGGGTTTGTTCGAGGTCATAGAATCATCGACGAAAAGGCTGAAGTACAGGTTAAATACAACCAACTGCGCAAGAGGATCCGGGAATGCAAAAGTGAGCACCGGGAAATTCAAGAAGCGCATCAAAAGCTGATTGAAGAATGGAAAGATATGGCTGTCAGCGCCAACAAGCGACTGGGGTATTTGGAGCGAGGTTTAGTGGAGCTAGAAAGGAAGTTCATCCAAAGGATCGAAAACTGCCAGAATGCTGAAGGAAACAAAGGAGGACACTTGGCTAGAGCCTACTTACTGTTGGGACTACGTGAGCTGGTGAAGCTGTTCGATGGAGCTAAAGATGCCGAGTCTGGGGAAGGTCCTTCTGGGACCAAGTAGTTCGGATCTTTTCTTTTGCTTTAAATGTAATAAGGCCAATGGCCATTAGTGACATTTTTATCTTCTGCTATTTTAGTGTCGTTTTGGGATTCGACTTATTTTCATCAATGAAATGAGGCATTTAGCATTATAAGTTCTCCAAATCAACTTGTCGCTAGGCTTACCTCGGGCACAATGAGGCTCCCAAATTAGGACACGATTTATATTCTTGCACTATGTGTTTAAATATTGCAACGTTCTCTTCTTATAATCCGTACTAACTTGCTACCTTTTTTTTTACTTTTTGCTTGATTCCCCTCCCCATAGGTTAGTTCGTGCACTCTGGCATCATTATCTTACTCCACAAAATCCAAGGGCCCTCCACCTCCTCCTCCTCCGAGTCCTATTAGAAACAGAAACAAAGGAAATATGGAAGATTTAAGCAATGCCATAAAGGAGAACCCAGTCGAAAGGGTAGAGGTTCCTTAGGGTATTTAGGTTTCCAAGGAAAGTGCCGCCCAGCTCGAACAGAAGTTATTGAAATTTTAGGAAGAACTGGACCAAGTTCGGAACTTGGCAAACTTGTCATTTTCCCTCACTACCCCAGATGTCAACTTCCCCAACTCTCAAAACCCCGCACCTCCACAAAACATCCCGAAACCACAAAAACAACCCGCTCCCCATCAACACTGTAACACATGCCACACTTCAAACAATACCTCATTGCTCATACCAGAACCACTAAACTCCACAAATGATCATCTCCACAACACCCCCATCTATGTGGAAACCATGCCACACTATACTCAACCTATTTCAAGCACACATGAGTCTGATGACAAAGGCTCTATTATCAAGAATCTGGCTACAGAACTCAAGAAGGTGACTAGCTGAGTTTAGGGTGTTGAAGAAAGTAAGGGGATCGAGGGACTAAATTACGAGGACCTTTGCATTCAGCCAGATGTCGATCTGCCCGAGGGGTACAAACCTCCCAAGTTCGAAATGTTTGATGGCACAGGGGATCCCAAAGTCCATTTGAGGACATACTGCGACAAGCTAGTCAGAGTAGGAAAGGATGAAAAGATTCGCATAAAGCTCTTTATGAGAAGTCTGAAAGGGGATGCTCTATCTTGGTACATTAGCCAAGACCCGAAGAAGTGGTCGAATTGGGTAAGTATGGCGTCCAATTTCATGGACAGGTTCAGGTTCAACATGGAGAATGCGCCAGATGTATTCTACATCCAGAACTTAAAGTAGAAACCCACGGAGACATTCCGTGAGCATGCTACTCATTAGAGATGAGAGGCTGCTAAGGTCAGACCGGCTTTAGAAGAAGAACAAATGAACAGGCTTTTCGTCCGAGCTCAAGACCCACAATATTATGAGAGGTTGATGCTGATTGAGGGCCAGAAATTTTCCGACATCATCAAGCTAGGCGAGAGGATCGAGGAAGGCATTAAAAGTGATATGGTCACTAACTTTGAAGCATTACAGGCTACCAACAATGCTCTACAGTCTGGTGGTGTGTCCAAGAAAAGGGATGTGAGTGTCGTGATGGTTGCACAAAGAACAAAATCCCCAATCAAATACCAAACCTACCCATTACCTCCACTCACGTATCAGCCTACCCCAAATTACCAAGCATTATCGCCCATTACCAAGCTCCACCACCTACTTACCAATCATCTCCACCTCCCATATATTAGCCTACTTCACCCAGATACTCTCAACTCGCACCTATTTACCAGGCCTATAATGCTCAACCCTCTCACTATCAATCACCCCCCACTCGCCAAAACTTTCCTAGACCTCGACCAAATTTCAACCGCAGACCTCCCAAATAATACACCGCCATTGCTGAACCAATCGACCAGCTGTATGAAAGGCCTAAAGCTGCTGGTTACGTCACCCCCATACCTACCATAAACCCTAAAAACCCCTCCTAATGGGTCAACCTAAACAAACCCTGTGCATACCATTCTAGCATGAAGGGGCATACCATTAATGAGTGCCGCTCTCTGAAAGATAAGATCCAAGCTTTGATTGACAACAAGATTATTGTGGCTAAGGAGCCTACTCTGAATGTCCACGACAACCCTTTGCCTGAGTACAAAGGCGGAGGCGTTCACATGATTGAGATAGAAGATGATTGGGACCCCAAAGGATAAATCGGATTGATCGCTGAAGGTGACGAGCCAAAGAAACTAACAGTCACGCTTAATCCGATTGTAGTCCATATCCATCCTTCTGGAGACGCGGAAGTGAACATGTCCGTACCACTTGAGTTCGAAGCACCTTCTTCTGCAAAGATGCTAGGACCTATTGAGGGAGAGTTTGGGTCCCCAAAGGCACCTACACCATTTTAAGTTGATGTGTTACCTTCCAAAGCAAGTGTACCTATTCCTGTAGCAATGTCGGCCATAGCACCATTCCATACGAAGGCCATCCCTTGGGATTACACAGCCGAGGCAAGGATAAAAGGAAAAGCCAAATTCGGAGAAGAAATTGCGGCACATGGTATGATAAGAACGGGCAGGGTTTATACTCCGGAACATTTAGCTGAGTCGAGTAAGAAGGCCTCTGGATGGACAACCATCACTGAAACTGGGCCTGATGATCTCTGGAAAAATATACAAGCAAATGAGTACTCAGTCATCGATCAATTGAACAAAACACTGTCACAGATCTCCATCTTAGCTCTGCTACAAAGCTCTAACGCACATAAGAATGCCTTATTAAGGTGCTGAGCGAGGCATATGTACCGAGCAACATCACGGGAGGCGAAATGGCAAATATGGTAGGGCAGGTACTATAGAGTCACAAAATCACTTTCCACAAAGATGAGCTGCCACCGGAAGGGCTACACCACAACAAGGCATTGCACATCACTGTGCAGTGCGAAGATTATTTCATCACCAGAATCCTGATTGATGGAGGGTCTAGCCTCAATATTTGTCCATTTGTGACTCTCAGAACATTGGGAAAGAGCCTACATGAGATCAAGGATGGAACCATCAATGTCAAAGCTTTCGATAGATCCCAAAGGTCCACTATTGGGGAAATTAGTTTGTGTCTGCAAATGGGACTGACTTGGTTCGACATTGATTTTCAAGTAATAGGCATCCCAACATCTTACAACTTGCTATTGGACGGCCTTGGATCCATGTCGCTGGGGCTGTAGCATCAACCCTACATCAGGCAGTGAAGTTTGAGTGGAATCACCAATAGATGATTATTCATGGAGACGGTAGCAATCCCAAATACAGTCGCCAGACCATCCCAGCAATCGAAAGAAGAAGGAAGATAGGCGGAGAAACCTACCATCACATCGAGCGAGTAAACGCCGTGGACAAGGATAAATGGTGGGATAACAAAATTGAAAGTATACTGAATTGGTATGGATACGAACCTGGCAAGGGACTCGGCAAGAATCTCCAAGGAATTGTTAAGCCTATCAGGTTGAAAAAACATGGTACCACTTTTGGTTTGGGATATGAATACACTTGGGAGGAGTTCAACCACTGGTCGCAACCATGGCATAGTCCTTATTACCCACTGGAACATCTGATACTTCACTTGGAACAGACTTTCCAGCCAGCCGATGTTATATATGGGTCGGAAGAAGAGGAAGCACTGGCGGCGATGAGGAATTTATTTTTGGAAGATGATAATATGGACTGCTGTGTCATTTTCGAGGAGGAGGGGGAGGAAGGCCCTTCCATGGTTGATATGGGAAATGGTTATGGCTTACCGCGTGATTTAGTTATCATTGGCAGCATATGAAAGTCTGAGATGAGACTTTAGTTGATAAGAGTTTTTCTATCGGCATTCGGGTGTTGTGTGCAGCTGCTGTGATTAGGAGTTATCACTACAAGCATTTGAGTTATGTAGTCTATCATGTAATAGCACCTGAGGTTACAGGTGTGGGTTATTACAGCTTGTTCAGGCTTATTCACAGTATAAATATGGGATTCTGATCATATGAAAGATTTCAAAAGTGGAAACGTGGTCCTATGGCTTATGGGCTAGATTGGATTGCAAAATTTCAGTTACAATGTGTTGACGGACCTATGTGAGATAGGGTGACGTGGGATCACCCCCGGGTATATGCGTGGCGAGGTTACTAAGCGATTGTTTGGCTTTTGGGACAACTCTAGGCACGTTCGAGGACGAACATTTGTTTAAGTTAGAGAGGATGTGACAACCCAACCCGTCGTCTCATGGGTTACCGCTCCATTTTGTTTCCATTCTCAGCTTCTTTATGCTTTATTATCCATATCTTATGTGATCGAGTTGGTTTGGAGTGGTTTTGATAAGAAATGAGACACTTAGTCTCTTTTAAGAAGGCCTAAGTTGGAAAAGTCAACCGGATGTTGACTTATGAGTTAGAGGAATCGGATGTGAATTTCGACGGTTCGGTTAGCTCAGGGAGGTGATTTGTGACTTAGGAGTGTGATCATAAGTGGTTTTGGAGGTCCGGTGTAGAATTAGGCTTGAATTGGCGAAGTTAGTATTTTGGCGAATTCCGGTTGATAGGTGAGATTCTGATCCGAGGGTCAGAATGGAATTCCGAGAGATGTTGTAGCTTCGTTATGTCATTTCTGATGCGTGTGCAAAATTTCAGGTTATTCGGACATCATTTGTTCGGGTTTTTGATCGAAAGTGTATTTCGGAAGTTTTTGGAAACTTAGGCTTGAATTCGATAAGTTTTGGGTAATTTGATGTTGTTTGGGGTGTTTTGATGATTGGAACAGTTTTGAATGATGTTATGAGTTATGTTGGCATGTTTGGTCGGGGCCCCATGAGGCTCGAATATGTTTTGGAAGAATTTTTGGAAGATTTTGGCGTTTCGATTATGAGCATGTAATGATCCAAATGTCCATTTTTAGTTCTAGAGATTGAAATTTGATTTTGAGACTTCCGAAATTTTGATAATGAATTATAGGAGTGATCTGGAAAGTTTAGTCTAATTTCATCAAGTCGCGATTGGGTTTTGACGCGAAACATGAGTTAATTGCTTAACGAGCAAAATGGGTATTGAACTAAGCAAATGAGCTCTGAATTGAGTTTTGACTGAAGGGATATATTTGTATTATTATTTGTGACTCATAGGAACAAGAATCATCGAATTCCGAGGTCCCGGGCCCGAGAAATGAATTTTTGAGTAAAATTGCTTTCTGAAAATATTTTAGAAAAATGGAAATGAAATTTGATTAGAAAGTGATGGTATCGGGCCCGTATTTTAGTTTCGGCGCATAATACAGGTCTTATATATGGTTTAAGCACGTTATGTAAATTTTGATTGAAAATGGACGTCGTTTGACTTGTTTCGGACTCAAAATGGAAAATTTGATGTTTTATGAAATTTGAAAGAATTCTTGGATTTTAAAGCTTAATTCGTGGTATATGACGTTATTTTGGCGATTTGATCGCACGGTTAAGTTCGTAGGATGTTGTTGAGTTACTGTATGTGTTTGGTTAGGAACCCCGAGGGCTCGGGAGTGTTTCGGAGTGATTTCGAACGTACGAAAATTGGAGAAAATTGCAGAAATAGTACCCCGTGTACAGTACCGTGTACACTACCCTATGAACAGTACCCCGTGAACAGTACCGTAAACAGTAATACGCGTGAACAGTAGCCGAAAATTCTAGACAGTGTAGAGAAAGAGCAGTCCGATTTTCTTTCATTTTTTGGACTTTCAAGCTCGAATTCTGGACAATTTTGAGCGAGAAGTTATGGTAATTCTTGGGGTAAGTGTTCTTGACTCTCTTGTGATTATATTACATGAATAAATCTTTATTTTTGGCTTTAGATTATTGATATTTGAAGAGAAATGAATGATTTTCTAAAATTCCCTAAAGATGAATTTTTAAGATTTGAAAGCCAATCCGATGTCGGATTTTGGTAAAATTTGTATGGTTGGACTCGTGGTTGGATGGAGGTTCATATTCCGTGACTTTTGTCGTATTTCGAAATGTGGGTCCCACGGGCGAATTTTTAGTGTAATTTCAGATTTTTGATGAAAAATGTAGAATTTCATATGGAATTAATTCCTATAATTTTTATTAACTAGATCGAATCATTATGGCTAGATTCGAGGGTTTCAAAGGTCAATAAGGGGCAAAGGCATCGCGAGCTAGAGAATTAGCCGGTTCGAGGAGAGTAATTGATGTAAATGATGTCCTGAGGGTTTGAAACCCCCGAATTTCACATCGTAACGCTATATTGAGGTGACTTGCACTCCCGATAACAGGCGTGGGGTAGAGCACCATTGGTGATTGTGACTTGGTCCATCCCGAGAGATGTTTTTACCGTGTTTTCTACTTGAACTAAATTGAGAATCATCCTTACTTGGATTTAATTGTTATATTTGGGCTTCTTGCCAATTATTTGAATCCTTCAGGGATTGATATCACTGCTTTCGCATATTTTGCATATCATTTCACCTAAGTCCAAGGTTTTAAATATTGTTTTGCAAACTCAGCCATCTTTCTAAGATTTGAAAACTTAAATGATATTTCTAAATGATATTTCGGGCTGAGAACTACTGTTTTACAAATGCCCAAGGGGCTTATGATAATTTCTGGACTGAGCATGGATCGGGCTGCGCGCCGCAACAGTGTTATATTGATATTGAGGCCGAGATCCTGGTTGATTACATTGATATTGAGGCTGAGAGCCTAGGTGATTATACTGATATTGATATGAGGCCGATGGCCTAGATTTGATGCCACGAGATGGCTTGATATTGCACTTGGACTGTAGGATCCCCTCCGGAGTCTGTTCACCCCTCCCCAGTGAGCGGCGTCGATGATAAATAAATATAGATGGCTCGGGTTGCACGCCGCAGTGGGTACTAGAGGGTACCGTCATATGCATTGCATTGCACTCATGCATTTATTCCTTATCTGTATTATTTGCCATAATAATTATGTGCTCTTATTTCATTGACTGGTTGATTCATACTGTTTTGAGCCTGAGTGGCTGATACTGTTCTGAGATGCTGAGCCCGAGGGGCAGATTTCTACTTATTATTTTGATACTGAGCCCGAGGGGCAGATTTCTACTTGTTATTTTGATACTGAGTCCGAGGAGTAGATTTCTACTTTTTGTTTTGATATTGAGCCCGAGGGGCAGATTTCTACTCGTCATTTTACTGCCAAATTACCTATTTTATTGGTTTAAACGAAATTTCACATGATGTTTCACTGAATTATTATTTTAAATGATTTCACTGCTTCTGTATAGAATGTTGTGTGCCTTAACGTGTTTTCTTACCTTCAGTCATTATTTATATTTATTACTTACTGGGTCGGAGTACTCACGTTGCTCCCTACACCATGTGTGCAGGTACAGGTATTCCTGAGGCATAGAGCGAGTTTTTTGCTGTTCAGTTTTCATCGGAGTTATCGAGGTAGCTGCATGGCGTTCGCAGACCCGTTTTCTCCCTTATCTCCTGTTATTTATGATATCTTCAGACTTTGTTCCTAATTCCATATTTTGTAGAATTTTAGTAAACTCTGTAGTAGCTCATGACTTGTGACACCCCGGTTAGGGCTGAGTTGGGTTGGATTTCCGTATCTTATCTATACTTTCCGCTATTGGATATTATTAAACCATGTTTATACTATAATTGTGTTAATTAATTGTCTTAAAAGGATGAATTAGGTTGAATGGCTAGCCTTTTCTTCATGAGAGGCGCCATCACGACCAGGTTCGGGAATTGGGTCGTGACAAGTTGGTATCAGAGCCTAGGTTACTAGGTCTCGCGAGTCATGAGCAGGTTTAGTAGAGTCTCGCGGATCGGTAAGGTGATGTCTGTATTTATCCTCGAGAGGCTGCAGAACCTTTAGGAAAACTTCATATTCTTGAATTCTTATAGTACATCCTTGATTCAGCTGGAAAAAAAAGTAACTCTTACAATTCCATCCACGTGTTCGTATGCGCGAACAAGCGCTTAGTATTAGATGTGCCTTGATGGCTTGTAATTCCCCGGTCGAAGGGCGAGACGTAATCGCTGTGAGTTTGATGTTAGGCCAGTCTGGAGGACTTGAGGCTGGATCCTTGCCTATGGCTTGAGCACCGAAGTGCTGATTGTGCAAGCAAGAGTTTTGAAATTATATGTCTGTTATTGTCCCTATTAGTGGGAATGATGGTTGGATAGCTACATGAGGAGTATGTTAGTACTGCGAGATGTATCTATTTGTCTTGGAAGCAACGAGGAAGGGAGGCAGGATGATAGATGAACTACTAAGTGTTTGATTTTCATTGTGATTAGATGTGTAGCCCCGAGTTATGGGTGCGTGGAGAATCTTTTCATGTCCCCTATTTGGAGTGAAGTAAATTTCATGTTACGGTATGGGTTTAGAATCAGGAAGATTAAGTGATCGTGTAATGTGTATGATAGTGGAAGGTATACAAAAATGTTAATTGGAGGTGAAGCAGGTGGGTTATCTCCTGAGGAGTGTTCTAAGGTGGTGTGATCCTTATGTTGTCTATTAGAAGATCTCATTTACAAGTGAAGAATATGCATTGAAATCTAAATTGGGCCGCCTAAAGAGTGGGCTTAACTGTTGTGTGAGTGAATGCAAGAATTGCAGAAGAGTTAAAATTCCAAATGATTCGTGTTTCCACAAGCTTATGAAGGAGTGAGTTTAATCTCACTATGGTATTACGACAGTAATAGAGTATATGCGTTGTGAATTATTGAGTGCGTTTTGATCTATGGCTTTGAGCCAAGTTGAGGAGTTTGCTATTAATTAAGTTGATTGCACGGTTATGTGCTATATTGGTTCCAGTTTGAGGCATGTTAGTGAGTCAGTTATGGCTTACAGAGATTTAAGGTCGATCAGGCAGTGGCCGGGCCGTTTTTATGCTATTCCAGGAAGGACAGATGTTATTGCTTTAGATGATGTCATTATAGGAATTGTTCCAGTCTGCCATAGAGATGCCTTTGTATTTTTCGATCCTGGTTCCACCTATTCTTATGTGTCCTCATATTTTGCTCATTATTTGGGTACGCCCCGAGAGTTTCCTTCTTTACTTGTTCATGTATCTACCCCGGTAGGCAATACTGTTGTTGTGGACCGTGTGTACCAGTCATGTGTTATGATTATTGAGGGTCTAGAGACCCGAGTTGATCTATTGCTATTAAGCATGGTGGACTTTGATGTTATATTAGGCATGGATTGGTTATTTTCGTGTCATGTTATTCTAGACTGTCATGCTAAGACAGTTACTTTGGCTATGCCGGGTGTACCACGGATCGAGTGGCGTGGTATGACTGATTATGTTTCTAGCAGAGTAATTTCTTTCTTGAAAGCCCAGCGTATAGTTGGGAAGGGTTGTCTGTCATATCTAGCGTTTGTGCTAGATGTTGGAGCTGAGACTACTAGTATCGATTCTATCCCAGTTGTGAGGGATTTTTCATCCATTGCATCGCCCTTGACCAAGTTGACTCAGAAGGGTGCACCGTTTGTATGGTCGGACGAATGTGAGAAGAGCTTTCAGAAGCTCAAGACAGCTTTGACCACAGCTCCAGTGTTGGTTTTGCCATCAGCTTCAGATTCATATACCGTATATTGTGATGCTTTACAGATGTTTTATGGCAATATTTTTGGGTTGGTGACCTACATGGCCTGGTCAAGCCAGAGGAATTCCGTTTTGATAACTTGGGTATGTGTGAGCAGATTTGAAAGTTTTCTTGATGGTTTTTACCATAGTTCGAGCCGGATATCTTCTACCGGTGCGCGGAACATATTGTATATTATGAACTCCTCCTAAATGGGAGCAAATAGAAGATTTCTAACTGCTGGAATGTAATTTTCCTATAGCCCGAAAATTCTAATAATATTCTTGTGTTTGCAAAATGATGGCATAATAGACGTGGTATGCTGTGCATGTTTAATATTTTCATGTACGAGGTGGTAGTTCATTCTTGAAGAAAAGGTCATGAATTCTGGATAGAGTAGTCAGTTTCAGATATTTAGATTGAATGTCATAACTGCTCGGTAAGACCTGAGAAGGGTGCACATTACATTCTGATTAACAGATGTCTATTGGCGTTTCAACGCTCACTTGGTTGATCGACTACCAATATTTCGATCTTGTTATGTATTTAGAAAATTTTTGAAAAATATTATCTTGGGATGATCGTACTTGAGGGATGTGTCAGTCATTTGGGTGCTGAGGTTGTGATCAGTTACAGTGATTTATGTGATCTATGAATTTGGAGACGGGGTATTCTTAAAAAATATACTATTTCGGGATTGTGGCATGTTGAGGAGAGTATTTTATCTAACTCATTAGATGCACTAGTCGAGCTAATTGATGGTGATAACAATACACTGTGAGCGCGAATATATGTGGGGTTTGAACCTGTGTGCAAGCACCGAGCCAATATTTGTGCTCGGAAGATACATAGGCTATGATATGCCTAGAGTGGGATATTGAGCTTAAAGGTATAATGTTTCTCGTATTCGTAACTCTGTTAAGAACTATCTGGACTATACTTGAGATTTCCAAGATGCTAAATTCGAGAACAAACTTGGTAATTACTAATTCTGTGCTAACTTGCTGATTTGAGCTATGGCAGCGCAGTTGGCTCATGCCTACGATATAGAGTGTTATTTATGCTAGTCTAGGAGCATGAGAATCTTGTTTCACTTAGCATATACATGTGTACTTGCTGGATTACTTCTATATGATATTCTTGGATTGGAGGTCTGTGACCGTGCCAGGTGGATTATGTTATTGGCAACTAAGTTGCTCGCGAAGTTAATGTCAATGTGAGCTATAGAAGAGCCGATTATTATTATTCTATTCATGTATCTTGGTTCCACTGTGATTGACGAGCTCATAGCATATCGTTGGGATGGTACATGTGGAACTTGCAAAGCGGCTCTCTTCTTTGAGGTATTTTCCCTTTCTGGGGTAACCGGATGGTGCAATAGTAAGGTTTACTGGTATGGCATTGTATTATGTACTTCTCCATGGGCATGATGATTCTCTTGTGGTACTAGACATCAAATTGCACTTGGTTGATATGGGAAATGGTTATGGCTTACCGCATGATTTAGTTATCATTGGCAGCATATGAAAGTGTGAGATAAGACTTTAGTTGATAAGAGTTTTTCTATCGGCATTCGGGTGTTGTGTGCAGCTGCTGTGATTAGGAGTTATCACTACAAGCATTTGAGTTATGTAGTCTATCATGTAATAGCACCTGAGGTTGCAGATGTGGGTTATTACAGCTTGTTCGGGCTTATTCACAGTATAAATGTGGGATTCTGATCATATGAAAGATTTCAAAAATGGAAACGTGGTCCTATGGCTTATGGGCTAGATTGGATTGCAAAATTTCAGTTACAATGTGTTGTCGGACCTATGCGAGATAGGGTGACGTGGGATCACCCCCGAGTATATGCGTGGCGAGGTTACTAAGCGATTATTTGGCTTTTGGGACAACTCTGGGCACATTCGAGGACGAACGTTTGTTTAAGTTGGGGAGGATGTGACAACCCGACCCGTCGTCTCATGGGTTACCACTCCGTTTTATTTCCATTCTCAGCTTCTTTATGCTTTATTATCCGTATCTTATGTGATCAAGTTGGTTTGGAGTGGTTTTGATAAGAAATGAGACACTTAATCTCTTTTAAGAAGGCTTAAGTTGAAAAAGTCAACCGGACGTTGACTTATGAGTTAGAGGGATCGGATGTGAATTCCGACGGTTCGGTTAGCTCCGGGAGGTGATTTGTGACTTAGGAGTGTGATCAGAAGTGGTTTTGGAGGTCCGATGTAGAATTAGGCTTGAATTGGCGAAGTCAGTATTTTGGCGAATTCCGGTTAATAGGTGAGATTTTGATCCGAGGGTCAAAATGGAATTGTGAGAGTTGTTGTAGTTTCGTTATGTCATTTCTGATGTGTGTGCAAAATTACAGGTTATTCGGATATAATTTGGTCGGGTTTTTGATCGAAAGTGTATTTCGGAAGTTTTTGGAAACTTAGACTTGAATTCGATGAGTTTTTGGTAATTTGATGTTTTTGAGGTGTTTTGATGATTGGAACAGTTTTGAATGATGTTATGAGTTATGTTGGCATATTTGGTCGGGGCCCCATGAAGCTCGAATATGTTTTGGAAGAGTTTTTGGAAGATTTTGGCGTTTCGATTATGAGCATGTAATGATCTAAATGTCCATTTTTAGTTCTAGAGATTGAAATTTGATTTTGAGACTTCCGGAATTTTGATAATGAATTATAGGAGTGATCTGGAAAGTTTGGTCTAATTTCATCAAGTCGCGATTGGGTTTTGACGCGAAACATGAGTTAATTATTTAACGAGCGAAATGGGTATTGAACTGAGCAAATGAGCTCTGAATTGAGTTTTGACTGAAGGGATATATTCGTATTATTATTTGTGACTATAGGAACAAGAATCATCGAATTCCGAGGTCCCAGGCCGGAGAAATGAATTTTTGAGTAAAATTGCATTCTGAAAATATTTAAGGAAAATGTAAATGAAATTTGATTAGAAAGTGATAGTATCGGGCCCGTATATTGGTTCTGGTGCCCAGTACAGGTCTTATATATGGTTTAAACACTTTCTGTAAAGTTTGGTTGAAAATGGACGTCGTTTGACGTGTTTCAGACTCAAAATGGAAAATTTGATGTTTTATGAAATTTGATCGCACGGTTAAGTTCGTATGATGTTGTTGAGTTAGTGTATGTGTTTGGTTAGGAACCCCGAGGGCTCGGAAGTGTTTCGGAGTGATTTCGGACTTAGGAAAATCGGAGAAAATTGCATAAATAGTACCCCGTGAACAGTACCGTGTACAGTAACACGCGTGAACAGTAGCCGAAAATTCTAGATAGTGTAGAGAAAGAGCAGTCCGATTTTCTTTCATTTTTTGGACTTTCAAGCTCGAATTCTGGGCAATTTTGAGCGAGAAGTTATGGTAATTCTTAGGGTAAGTGTTCTTGACTCTCTTGTGATTATATTCCATGAATAAATCTTCATTTTTGGCTTTAGATTATTAATATTTGAAGAGAAATGAATGATTTTCTAAAATTCCCTAAAGATGAATTTTTAAGATTTGAAAGCCAATCCGATGTCGGATTTTGGTAAAATTTGTATGGTTGAACTCGTGGTTGGATGGGGGTTCATATTCCGTGACTTTTGTCGTATTTCGAGATGTGGGTCCCACGGGCGAATTTTGAGTGTAATTTCGGATTTTTGATGGAAAATGTAGAATTCCATATGGAATTAATTCCTATAATTTTTATTAACTGAATCGAATCGTTATGGCTAGATTCGAGGCATTCAGAGGTTAATAAGGGGCAAAGGCATCGCGAGCTAGAGAATTAGTCGGTTCGAGGTGAGTAATTGATGTAAATGATGCCCTGAGGGTTTGAAACCCCGGAATTTCACATCGTAACGCTATATTGAGGTGACTTGCACGCTAGATAACGGGTGTGGGGTAGAGCACCATTGGGGATTGTGACTTGGTCCATCCCGAGAGATGTTTTTACAGTGTTTTCTACTTGAACTAAATTGAGAATCATCCTTACTTGGATTTAATTGTTACATTTGGGCTTCTTGCCAATTATTTGAATCCTTTTGGGATTGATATCACTGCTTTCGCATATTTTGCATATCATTTGACCTCAGTCCAAGGTTTTAAATACTGTTTTGCAAACTCAGCCATCTTTCTAATATTTGTAAACTTAAATGATATTTTTAAATGATATTTCGGGCTGAGAACTACTATTTCACAAATGCCCAAGGGGCTTATGATGATTTTTGGACTGAGCATGGATCGGGATGTGCGCCGCAGCAGTGTTATATTGATATTGAGGCCGAGAGCCTGTTGATTATATTCATATCTTCTGTTATTTATGATATCTTTAGACTTTGTTCCTAATTCCATACTTTGTAGAATTTTAGTAAACTCTGTAGTAGCTCAGGACTTGTGACACCCCGGTTAGGGCTGAGTTGGGTTGGATTTCCGTATTTTTTTCTATACTTTCCACTATTGGATATTATTAAACCATGTTTATACTATAATTGTGCTAATTAATTGTCTTAAAAGGATGAATTGGGTTGAATGGTTGGCCTTGTCTTCATGAGAGGCGCCATCACGACCAGGTTCGGGAATTGGGTCGTGACATTTCTACCTTCCGAGACTAAGCTCTGTCTCCATCCTACATGGCTGAAATATCGCCACTTTATTTCTCTTGCATGGATGAAATATCGCAACATTATTTCTCTTGCATGGCTGAAATACCGCCACCATTTATTTACGTCTTGCATCGGCTGAAAGATCGCCACCTTCTGCATTTTCATGAGCTGAAAGATCGCCAAATTGTCTGAAGGTGTCATTGTTCGGAGGCACCATTTTCATAGCCCGAGAACGCCATGCCATGGCCTGAGGAACCCAGTTTATCTTTTTCATATCATTATTCAAAGGCATCATAGTTCGGAGGCATCATTCTCATAGCCCGAGAGCATCATTTCATAGCCTGCGAATCCTTTATCATACGCTTCATGGCCCGGGACGTCATGGTCCGAGGACGTCATCTTAACTGTCCAAGGACAACATTTATGGTCCAACGAGAACTTGCATCACGTTTAAATTTATGCACAATATATGTTCGCATTGCTCATTTGCAGGTAAACCGGCTATCAACAACCGTCTCAGCAGGAGCGATCCCGCTCCAGTTCCCGCAACCTACTAGACTCTGACCATCTTTCCCAAACCTGAATATCGCGTCCGTTTTTCGAAAAACCTCCATCGACATATTCCACCAATGGATCCTAAACTACATATGGCATGATCTTGTAAGATCAGGGATATGTAGGCAGCTCAAGAACCAGAGCTTGGTCGAAATTCTTCAAATCGTTTCGTTAGGTCAAAATTGGCCATCATATCATTACCCGACAACTCTTTCATCCTTCCTGGGTAAAGAGGGGTAGCTATTGATACCCAATTTTTCCCTATATATTTTATGCACAAAACACTTTAGCATGTATATGCATAAATAAGCATGCCCAAGTGTTTTGATATTTTCCTAAATTTTTAAAGATTTTAAAATCAAATTATTGTTTATTTTAGCAGTACAAAATCCAATAATTATTCCCAAGATTATCATTTTGGTGAATAAATTATTGTATTCTCATATTTACACCAAAATATAGTTAAGGTAATTTTTGTATATTTTTTTACAAATTTATTTGGTATTTTTAAATCTAAATTGCATATAATTACAATTATAGCATACTGTAAGATTAATAGCATGTTATAATTATAAAATTGGTCCCAGTATTTTTAAATTAATATTTATATATTATTAATTAGTTTGGTACTTTTGATTTGCTTTTAAAATCATTTTTCATTTTTTTATAAAATAAAAAGGGAAAGTTGGATATTTAATATTTAGCCCCATTTCTATTTCAATTACAGCCCTTTTACCTTTCAATTTTGGCCCTTAATTGACCCAAATAAACCATCCCAATTCCATTTAAACCCGACCCCGACCCAATTACAAACGACCCAACCCGTTCCCCACCTACCACTTAAATCTGGACTGTTGATCACTCAAGATCAACGGCCATAACTCGCCCTTTCCTAATTAAACCTAAACGACTACCCTAATCCCCCTCATTCTCACCTGACCCACCGCCTTTGAAACCTCTCGTCTCTCAAACTCTCCGAAACCCTAGCTTCCTTCTACCCCTCTTCCACCACCACTCCACCGGAAACAGTGGCTTCTCAGGCTAAGGATGGTTGTTACTCACTCCCTTCCACCACTCAACCTTGGTTGTTTGTTGATTTGAGGCCTAACCTCGATTGTTCTCCTTCAGATCCATCTCAGATCTGTAGATCTATGGCCTCTCCGGCCATGCTCCGGCATATTCAAGCAATATGAACCTTTTCGACTCAGGATCTGACTTTCCTCAAGACCTTTCTCATTTATAGGGTTTTCTCTGTAACCCTAAGCTGTCCGAGGTTCTTTACTTGCTTATTTTCATAGATCTGGAAAATGTCTGTGTTCTATCGAACTTTGTTTTAGAGGTTTTCCCCAAACTCTCTTTTCAAAATCGTTTAATTTCGATTTAGGGTTTCTGAAAGGTTTTTCAAAAGCATCTTTCTGATTCCTTATGTTCTTTGTTTATGTGTGATTGTCTGTGTTATGACATCTTTTACTACGCATGCACTGTTCTTCTATTTTCTTTTCTACCATACTTGTTACTCTTGTGCTCACATGAGTTCTCTGATTTTTGTTTGTTTTACTGGACTTTGTTTGTGTTCTTGCTAAACATGTTTCATCTATTATTGCTTAAGTTTGCATTAGCTCTCTTTTTTTCTGAACTTGCTTAAGTCCCGACTTTTCTAAAACATGTTCTTTTATGCTCTTAAATCGACTTTCTTTCTTTGTGTTTCAAACCTGCTATCATATCTGTTTTGGTTCTCATAAGGCTCTGAAATAGACCTCTGAGTCTGTTTCAATGGCTTGCCTTCTCATCTCTATGTCTGATTTGACTCGAAACCCTAGGATTTGGGGGTTTCTTGGCAATTTTGATTTTGTGTGCTAGTTAAGTTTCCACTCTGGGACCCTGGACTCTCAGACTCATTGTGAGTCTATAAATTGGACTTGTACCCCTTTGCTTATGATTCTGAACCTCTCTTTGATTAAACTCTTTTCTAAATAATTTGACAATCCCTTCTTGATTTACATATTTGTGTGCTTTATAAATAAACACTCTACTTTCAAAAGGTTTTTACCAACTAATTTATTGATTCTAAAATCCTTTTTAATAGGGCCTGATGAACTGTTACTGATTTTCTTTGATTGAACTTCCTTTACCTTTTCCTAACTTGGTTCATTCGAATTGAACTTGTAATTTTGGTTTCACTGGCTGTTTGATTGATTCCCTTTCAATATTTGCCACAAACTGTGTACCATTGATTGTTTTCCTTAAATAACTTCTATGTATTTACCCCTTTTGTGCTACTTTGAAAAGGTTTTAATTAAAACTTCTTTCCTTAATTGGCTTCTACCCGTTGAAATCAAAATCCCTTAACTAAGGGGAGATTGATTTCAATATTATTTCCTTACCTTTTCCCACTTGTTTCCAGCACTATAAAGGGGGCACGACCCTTCTGCACTTTGATCATCCTTAACTTCCAACTCAATACTTAAACACTTACAATACTGCTTTGAGTTCAATACTCCTTCAACATTTTGCTTTTTCTTGAGATCTTTTGGAACTGTTTTGCTTGCAACTTGGCTCTTTCAAGACTACTGTTTTTACTTGTATTCCCCTAAAACTGGAATGTTCTGATTTAATTTTTCTTCCTCACCCCTATGTGTTTACTTTATAGTTTCAGCATTCTTGTTTACTTTGTTGTTCATGTTCAGTGATTAAACCATGTATGTTCTTTCCTTGCATCTGTTTTAATTATGAAACCCTACTCCCTATTCCCTTCTATGTGTTTGAGTTAAGGTTCTTGGCCTGGCAGTATCCAAATTACTACCCAGGTCAGAACCTGATCCTCAATGGATCCTAACTCCTAAGATTTGGCTAACAGGTTGGTCAGGGGTGTGACAGTATTCCCAATTGATGGGCATGACCACCAGCCTGCCATGGTATTCTCTAAATCCCCTCTATGCACTTACACTTACTCTTACACTCTAAGTTCTGCCCCCTCCTATAAACCTCATTTTGGGACCTTGAATTCCCTCTGAACTAGGACATTTGAGGGATGGCCCTTCCACACTGCACTATCATCTAATTCTTCAAGTATTTGAGGTGTAAGCACTGCCCTGAGCCCTTTGAGACTCTTGGGAACTCTAACACATCCCAAATAAGAGAAAGGCTTTTTGGAAATCTGATCCTAGAAGTTGGTTTATCTCATATTGTTAGACCTTGAGTCTGAATTAGGCTGTTTAGTTGTAGCTGGAATTTCTGATGTATTTTTTTTACCTTTTCTGATTCATTTTTGATCTGTAATAATTTGTAATAACTATTGGGGATGGCTAGTAGAAAGGGATTGGAATGATTGTATGAAAAGGGTAGATAACTTGCCTATAGGATTTTCTGATTCCTGCATTAACATAGACAACATACCTATTGGTTACTTATAAATTTTTGCATTCATGTAGATAACTTGTTCATAGGAATTCCTGAACTTCTGCATTCTCATCTAGATGTCATGACTGTAAGAACTTCTGCATTCTCATCTTAGATAACATGCCTATAAGAATTTTCTGCATATAGAAATCATGTCTCTAAGTTTCTGCATTTCTGCATATAGAAATCATGATCATAGGTTTTCTGCACTTTTGCATATACATGTCATTAAGCAAACAATCATAGGTTTAATAATAATCAACTTCATTCTAGAAACCATGCCTATAGGATTCTTGCACTTACGTAATCGTTTAAAACCAACAACGCTTAGAAATCATGCCTATATGAGTAATTATTGAATCAGCTTTGTCTATTTCATCTATGTGTTTAAAATTAGTAGCAATATCGTTTAAACCTGCAGAACTTTTTGTTTATAAAACCAGTAACCCTTCTTTAAAATCAGTATTCCTTCTGCACTGTTACATATCATGCCTATAGGTCTCACCTAGGCAAAACATTAGGTGATTAATCAAATGTGTCAGTTGTGAGCACGTGATTTTTGCTTCACGAAAACTACTCCAAAAGAAATCAAAAAATAAAACAAAATTTTCTTGGTGTACAATTTTTAGGATTTTCTTGGCATTTTTGGATAATTATTTGTGTTTTTGTCTGTGAATATTTATCCTGTTATAATAAATTGAAATAATAAAAAATATGTGGCATGTGCACTTAGGATTTTTATTTCTTCCAATTAGGAATTAATTAAACCATAATTTGGTTTTAAAAGAAGGAAAATCACAAAAAATATGTAATTGTTGTAATTTTGTCATTTAAATGTGTCATTGCGTGATTTTATTTTTTATTAAATGTTTTAACTTGTGTGTTGTTTGTTGTTATGAGTTAATTAATATTTTTGTAGATCAATTTTGTTTTACAATTTATTTCTAGAGTTGTTAATTGTTAATTAAAAGAAGGAAAAGAAAAGAGTTAAAATAATTAGCTGAGTCGGACTGGGCCAGGCCAAAATCAGGCAAAAAATGCAATGCAATGACCCAGTCCATTATGCCTGATCTCTCAGATAGCCTAAACGACGTCGTTTAGGCGTCTTCAATCTGAGCCGCTGATCGAACAGATCAAACGGTCCAGTACAGCCCTGGCTTGGTTTGAAACGACACCATTTCAAGTGTTTAATCCGAGCCATCCATTTTCTTTGATCCAACGGCCTCAAGGCCTCACCACGACCAGATCCACTACACCCCCGGGCCAACCCATTCCCCAACTTAAACCGAACGACACCGTTCAGTTAAGTGAGTTGATCTAGGCCGTTGATCGTGCTTGATCCAACGGCCAAGATCAATCCCCCCTCCACTATATCAGCCTAATACCTACCCCAGCCCCCCAAACCAAACACCCCCCCTTTTTCTTCCCTGTTCATCATCTCTCAACTCAGAGACGAACAAGGGCTAACCCTAGCCGCCACCTTACCCCGTCGCCTGAAACCCGACGGCATCAATGCCGACGGCTAGCACCTTCACACCATAGACCATCTGACCACCCCCGTTCCAAATATATTACTCGTTTGGTTCGAATCTTCCCCCATCTTCTCGAATCTTCATTTGAAGATTCGAGCCAAACGGAAACCTATACCGACCAACCCCAAATTCATACAAGGCAACCCCCAGACCTCCCTCATACCATAAATAACTTTGGTCCCATTCGAATCTGGCTAGAAACACTCAAACCCCAAATCAAAAGAAACAGAACCCTAGAAAAATCAAAACTAGTTTCTGTCCGAATTTTAAGAGGTTTTGAGTGTTTAACTGACCTTAGTCGAAGTGTTCTCAATTGAGAACACTCGATTAAGGTCTGTTTGACCTCAAAAGAAGTTCATATTCGAGTCGATTCAAGTCCGTCTGTTCTTGTTCTATCTAAGGTATTTCTCCTTTTTTTCTTTTATTCTATTTTTCTGATGTTTTAAGTGTCTGTTTATGTGTTTAGTATGGTTATATTAATTTTTCAGTTTTGTCAATTGTTATTTCCTTCTCCATCAGACCTTTTTATTTGGTCGATTTTGTTGCTGTTCTTTGTTGTGAATAGTTATATGCTATGTAATCGATTCGAATAAGTTCGTCGATTAGTTGTTTTAAACCTCTATTCTTGTCAATACCGATTGAAATTGCCTTTTTATCTATTTCTGAGTAATTGCTGTCAATTGTTGTAGGCAATCGTTTAATTAGTTATCATCGATTAAGTCAAGTTTTATCAGTAGTTTCGTAAAATGATTTAAGGTCGAATGTTGTGTGTGCTAGATCTATGGACATTTAGCTTCAGGGCATTGTCAATAGGCTGACAATGAACCTGCATTCATGTTACCTGCATTCATGCTCATTTTTGGTTCAGTTTCAATTTCAGTTATGATGATTCTGTTTGAGTTCTGTGTTGTGATTCAAATTCAGTCCATGGGTTTCAATGGGAACTTGACCTTAATCATTCAGTTTGTTAGGAGAGTTGGTTATAGCTGTTTAATTAGATTTAGTTTCAAATCTTTGTTAGCTGGAACAGATTTCAGAATTAAAAGCTTTAATACAGTTGAATAATTGTATTAGGGGTAGTAATATTAAGGGGTTTCAGGGGTGATTTGGGAATGAAACAGTTAGGATAATATTTTAATGTTAGTGTTATATTAGTGTTTTTAAATTAATGTGGTAATGGGGAACAAAAGGAGGTAGGGGCTGAAAATAAGGAAAAGTTTTCCTTAGTGGGTTTTAAAGTGAAAAAATTCAGATTTTTAGTGAAAAAGGGAGGTAAGGCAGTAAGTATAAGAAGACAGAGGGAGGTTTGAGGAAGGGGGACTGGACTGAATTCTGAAAGTTGAAAAGCAAAAGTTGAAAAAGAACAGCTATTTTCATTATTTTTCTGGTTTTAGGATCTGAAATTAGCTAGAACTGTCTTCCTTTACTTCTGCTCTATACTTTGGGAAGTATATAGTTGCTGGCTATTTGTGGTTGCACTGCTGGTTGCCATTTCTGTTGCTACTACTGATGTTGACCCTCTTCTTCCTCTTCTTATATTATCAATACCAGGTACATGCTTCAAATTCCCTTGATGTATATCTTCAAAACTTGCCATGGAATTGACTATTGACTAAGCATGTCTGAAGCTCTGGAAACTAAAGTCGAAGTTTAAATGGAGACATTAAAATTTTGATGTAATTACTATTAATTACTACTATTATGTGTGATTAAATGTTTTTGTTTTGTGGTAATTCAGTTTCTGATTCATGTTGGTTTGTTGGTTCATGCTAATAGCTTATGGTGGCTTAGTTATTTAGATTAAGTGTGTAATTTCAGAGTATGGGGTATTGTGATAGTATTCGAATTCTATTCGTGTGAATGAACTGTCAAATATTTTGTAAGGGAAAGCTGCTCGAAGGTATCATTAGTTGTCTTGGTTTGACATCAAGGCTTGCTGTATTGAGTACTGTCCATGACCCTATTTGTACTCTGAAAAGCATCACAGTGTTGCTTTAGTTTAAAAGTAATTTTTTTATGGTTGATCAGTTCCAATCCCATATGTTTGTTTGTGGGAAGTTAGCTCATGAAAAATTAAAATACAAGCATGAGCATTTCATTAATTATGGCATCAGCATGGTTTCAATAAAGAGGGTAATAAGTTAGAGGTTCTTGGGCTTGTATCATGAGCCCAATAACTTGGGTTGTTATCGTAAGGCCCTTCACTTAGTAAATTTGATTCAAAATGCAGACTGAGATAAAAATTGCAAGTTCATGTTAATAACTTGTACTCGAATATTGAAATTTAGAGGTGAAATCGTTAATACAATAGCATGTCTCTATTAGATTTACATTCTGATGATGCTTATGCCATTGACGGTTTTGTATGTCTGAAATCTGGGCTTAAACAAGCCCAGCAAGGGAACACCCTTTTTCTCGTTTGGACGTCTTGCAATCCTAACGTATGTTCCTTCTGGACTCTTACTGTCTCCATTAACCTTTGGGCCTCAATCTAGGCCCAAGCTTTGAAAGTTGGATAGTAGATAGATTTATAATTAATAAGTGAGGTTTGAGCAATGACTTAAAAATAGTCATAGTTTTTTCAAAATTTCATTTGGTTAATCTAGTTAGTGGAAGTGTGCCATATTAAATAAGAATAGCTTATGGCCCTCATGTATTAATTTAGAAATATTTCAATTAGAACAAGTTGAGGTGCGCCATGTCAAACAAAAATGACAATTGCATGGCCCTCGTCCAATTAATTTTGTTTAACCTTAGAAACCAAGGCGTGCCGTTTAGTGAATTTCATGGCCCTCGCAAAGTCGCAAACATGAAATTGCTTTAGGCGCGTACTTTTAATAACTTACTCTCTTAAACTCGGGTGCACATTTATGTGACCCAAATCCAAATCTCAACGAAGTCGAAATGCGTCGTTAATCACGGGTACATTGATTGTGACGTGGTTCGAGATGCATTTCCATGACGTTGCAAATTCCTTTAAAAAATAATGAATGAGACGAGCCTCGATAAATAAGAATACACAAACTGCGGGGCCCTCAACGGATAGTTATTTCAAATGCTTAGATTTTGAGACAGGTCGCATAGTGAATTTTACGGCTTTTCTCAAAATAACAACGCGTTAGTATCTTTAGGCGCGTATTTAATAATGTTATCTTCCTAAACTTGGGTGCACATTTATGTGACCCAAATCTAAATCTCAACAAAGTTGGGACATATCGAAAATTGCGGGTTCATTTATGTGGCGCAATTCGAGATGCATTCTTACGACGTTACAATTCTTTGAATGAATAATAACAAAAGCGGTAAACAGTTAAAATTTGCACATAGGTTCATAATTGTATAAATCAGATAATCAAGAAGAATATGACAGTTGAGCGACCGTGCTAGAACCACGGAACTCGGGAATGCCTAACACCTTCTCCCGGGTTAACAGAATTCCTTATCCGAATTTCTGGTGCGCAGACTGTTAAACAGAGTCATTATTTTCCTCGATTCGGGATTCAACCGGTGACTTGGGACACCATAAATCTCCCAAGTGACGACCCTAAATCTTTAAATAAAATCCCATTTCGATTGTCCTTTAATTGGAAAAACTCCCCTCTGCGCCCTTCCGCAGCGGTGCGGGCGAAAAAGGAGGTGTGACAGCTCTGGCGACTCTGTTGGGGATATAACCCAGAATCTCTGGTTCAGGGTTCAAAATTCGAGCTTAGATAAATTGTTATATTTGGCTTTATCTGATTTTTGCTACATGTTTGGGCCTAATGTACTAAGTGATGCTTTTACCGCTTTGATATTATCTAAACTGTATATATAAACTGCTACAAAATCCCTGTCTTCTCTATCTTGAGGAGTGCACGCTGGTCGTGACTTCTTTCTGTTAGTGTCATATCCCAAAATAGAACGAGGATTCGGAGGAGTTGCAAAACCGGATGATCTTTTGGTTACCGGTACGCAGTTCCCATCCTCGGCTCGAGTTGTCCACTCGGGTAAGCCAGGTCTAGAACAAACACCCAAGATAAACCTAGTATAACAAAACCTCATGCCGGATCCCTAGTAGGAACGCTTATTTGCATCATGTGCACTTGACTTAGAGGACTCAACACAGGGGTTGGGTCCGTCTAGGACAAGCGACCTGTAATGAAAAAGACCATCCTGCTGCATCCTGTTTTTTTTACGCATTTATTTTCTACAGACTTGCATGCTGACTGGCTTCTAAAAATACTGGAATATTTAAAGAAAAAAAAGAAAAGAAAAGAAAAGAAAATAGCAGTGTAGAGATAATTCTCAGTTACCGGCAAACTCTACCAAAATTTTGTGAAAATGAAAAAAAATGTTTTTTTTGTTTAAACAAGTCTTGTTGTTAGAATTAGTTTATTGTCGTGGCCCGAACTACGCCGGTTTGATTCTCACAGGATGTGAGATATGTAGGCAGCCCTCATCGGGTCCAACCTCCCCTTTTGCAAAAATAGCCAAAAAATGTCAAAAATTTTAATCTTTCGTCATAAATAAGTCGGGTGATTCCATTCTTGTAAAAATAGCCTAATGTCCCTAAAAAGATGACAGAAGGTTGTTTTTGCGAAAATAGCCACTTTTGGTCATTTTCAAAGTTTTGTCCAGTTGGAAAAACACAGCCTTTAAATCTTCTTCGAAGTGCTGAAAGGCTGTATTGACAAGACCGGAGTTTTATTTAAATGTGTGTCAATTTTAGTTTATCCTTTCTTTGAGTCCAATGAGTGTTAATCACCCCAAACGAACATGCAGAATGAGCTTGGGTCCAAGTTTACCGGTAACAGTTAGGAGCAAGATCCCTTTGGAGTTGCGTTTGTGGTGGGAAGATTTGGAAAAGTTAGAGCGAGATAAGATCGAACTACATCTAGGAGGTCTCACCAGTTTGTTGAACGTCAGACCCAGATGTGACATCATAAAGGCTTTGGTTACATTTTGGGATCCGGCCCACAACGTATTCCACTTCTCGGATTTTGAACTCACCCCAACCTTAGAAGAGGTAGCAGGTTATATGGACATTACTGAGGGGCTAAGGCACAAATATCTGATTGCTCCAAGAGCCGTCAATTCGCACAAGTTCATGGATCTGTTGAAGATAAGCAAGGGAGTCCCGTACTCTGAATTGGATAGGGGTTTTTCTACTTTGCAGTTCATATACCAGAGGTATGGGCATATAGGAGGGTTCGACGATCTGGAAAGCGGGGTTTGCAGCAGAGGGAATCGGACAAAATGGGATGAACATAGGCGGTTCGCCTTCATGGTAGCATTCTTGGGCATTGTGGTGTTTCCTCGGAAAGACAGAAATATTGATTTGAAGGTGGCTGGAGTCGTCAAGGTCCTAATTACCAACAACAAAAGCACGATTGCCCCTATGATAGTGTCTGAGATATACCGAGCTCTCACAGCCTGTAAAGCTGGGGCAGATTTTTTTGAAGGATGCAATTTGTTATTGCAAATGTGGATGATCGAGCACTTGTGTCATCGTCCTCAGTATACGAGCTATAGATCTACAAACGAAGGTTGTATTGAAGGATATAACATGAGGGTTTCAGGGCTCAAATTGCCAGAAGGGTCTGAAGACTAGGTATCTTGCATTCGCACCATCACTGCAGCACAAATAGGGTGGTCATTGAGTTGGCTTCCTGTTGAAGAAATTGTGTACATGCCCACCACGAGTCCTTACTTCCTCTTAATGAGACTCTGAAACATTCAGCCTTATGCGCCTTACCGGGTGATGAGGCAGTTAGGGAGGTATCAGGTGGTACACCCAGATGAAGATCTCAGTATTTATGCAATCGAGGTTGGTACCAACGGCCAATTTCATGAAGAAGCCGTTCGTTCTATATAGAATGAATGCCAGTATTTAACGGTAAACACTCGAGTACGCGACCTATCCAGAGATGAAGTCTCACTGGCTTATATCACCTGGTACAGGAAGAGAGATGTTGTAAGAGATGAGCCAGAACGACCAGCCAAAAAACCTCACATTCAAGAGTTCATTGAGGCGTTGGAAGAACCGTGGGACTGGTTGGCCAAAGAGCGTGAATACCGGGCCGAAATAGGCAAACTGAAACAACAGATTAAGGATCTAAAATTTGAGAACAAGGTGCAAGTTGTTGCCGATGAAGAAGAGAAGAACAAATTAGCTCAGGAAAGCGAGATCCTCAAAGCTCAAATCCGGGAAATGAAAATAGTTGCTAGAAACCCGAAGAGAAGCCGGGCTGATGAGAAGCTCATAAACGGTCTAAATAAGAAAGTCCTCGAATATCAAGAAGACCTGGAAAAATCTGAAGCTGGTCTAGCGAGAATTCAGGTAAAATGGATAAAGAAGGCAGAACAGCGAGCACGGTCTATGCAACAAATAAAGAGGGACTACGAAAGGAGCATCGCTCTATTGAGAGAAACAATATCCACTCTCGAAGAGCGGATCTTCAAACAAGCCCGAGATGCCAGAGCAGATTGGAAGCGCTACTATGATCTAATGGCCCGAATGGAGAAACAGATGAATGAATTTCAGGATCAACTCCTTTACAACGTTCAAATGCTGGGGACGCAGAATCAACAAATAGAGCGATTGCATGTGGAAAAGGACAGAATCAAGGGAAGAATCGACGATATCGGGCACTACATCACCATAAAGTGCCTAGCTTGTGAGGATATGTCCCGCACCACCTTCCTTGCTTCCATAATGATTTATATCCACTAGATTATGGAAAATTTGAAAGATCTGCAAAGGGGCCTTGCACCAAATCAGCGGCAAAGCCGAATGACGCCCTGCGGGTGCCAAAATTCAAAACTCTGAAACATTCATAGTTTGAGTCTATATTTTCCTTGTCTTCAGAGTCTGTTGTCCGTCGGAGTTTGTATTTCCCATTTTGGCATACAATTCTGTAGTCTGTCTGTTAATTCCCTATCAAAAATGTTTTGTCTTATAATAAAACGTTTTGCTAGTAAAGGTTGAAAAATGCAAAAAATGGTGTCTTTATTTTCCGCACTTGTGGCAGAACTACGCCCGGTCTGATTAATGCGGGGACATGATACGTAGGCAATCCACATAAGATTCGACCATCACTAAAAAAAAGAAAAGGCAAAATGAATAAAAGAAAGGACATAAGCCGGAATGACGCATGCAGTCGAAGCTAAAACATGTTAGAAACGGTTAAACTGCCTAGGAACATTGCATTCCCCAATGTGAAATTGCAATATGTGTTAAACTCTAACACTAACAAGTTTGTTGTTTATCCAGAGATTTTGAAACAGTTAGCTCGTTAGAACGTTCTGGCAAATTACCATTACCACACAAGATCTAAAGGGCCCATTCCGGAAAGTATGTCTGGTTCGGACAAAAGTGTTGAGGAAGAAAAGACAGAGATGCAAATGATGAAGGAGGAAGTAGACAGGTTGAGACAAGAGATAGCTGGGATGCACCTAGCCTGGGCTAGGGGACAAACATCACCAATCCTTGCCCCTACGACTACCATCTCACCAGCTCGGACTCCGGAACACCCTTCCACTGGTCCATCAACGAACTTCCCCATTACCCAATACTATCAGGGGGAAACTTCCTATAATCCCCAAGTTTCACCACCCAAACAAAACCCTCTTCCACCAACTGTTCCTGTTTTCGTGGCACCACCACCCGCCACATTGCAAAAATCATCCGATGAATCGGCGTTTCAGGTTCACGACAACCAATACTATCCTCCCGAACTTACCTTCAAAGCACCCGAGCCATACACTTAGACCCCTCACCTTCAACTCCCGGCAGAAACTGAGAGGCCGGCTAAGAATCCGGAGCAAGACGAAGTGCTTCGTAAAGTGAAAAGCCTGGAGCAATCCTTCAGGAATATGCATGGATTGGGTAGCCAAGTTAGTGTGGCCTATAAAGATCTGTGTCCCTTCCCCGATGTTCAATTTCCGGTAGGTTTTAAGATGCCAAAGTTTGATCTATATGAGGGACATGGTGATCCCATGGCACATCTACGAGGTTTCTGTAGTAAGATGAGAGGGGCAGGAGAAAAGGATGAGCTGCTGATAGCTTATTTTGGTCAAAGTTTAAGCGGGTCCGCACTGGAATGGTACACGAGGCAGGATCCTAGCAGATAGTATACCTGGGACGGTCTAGCACAAGCATTTGCAGGTCACTTCCAGTATAACCTTGAGATCATCCCTGACCGTCTCACACTATTAAAACTTGAGAAAAAGCCTGGAGAGAGCTTCAGGGAATTCGGATTCCGTTGGAGCGAACAAGCAGCAAGAGTCGATCCACCAATGAGGGAAGGTGAAATGGTGGACTACTTTTTACAAACTTTGGAGCCAACTTACTTCGGTCACCTAGTGACGTCAGTTGGTAAATCTTTCAACGAAGTAGTAAAAATGGGTGGTATGGTTGAACATGGACTCAGGTCCAACAAGATAATGAGCTATTCGGCAATCAAGGCCACAACTAAGGCTATCCAAGGCGGCACGGGAGGTGCGCTCGGGAAAAAGAAGAGAGAGGAGGTCGCAACAGTCGAAGCAGGTACTTGGTCCAGATCCAGAGGCCCTTCCCCTCGTTACCAACCCAGACCCCCTTACCCAAATTATCCACACACTCCATACAACCCTCCACAACTCTATTATCCACCACAAGAGCCACATTTCTCCGTCCATCACGCCCAGACTTACACCCAGCCTCCGGCTCGCCCGCAATGGCGTGCGATGGCTCCCCAACATACATATCCACCTCCACAAAACACATATCCACCTCCGCAAAACACATATCCACCACCAAGGGCCTACAGAAATCCTTCAGGGCCAAGCTTCCGTGGGAATCAGACTTTCAGGAACGAAAGGGTGCAGAGGTCGAGAACATTCACTCCGTTGGGAGAAACCTATACTACTCTGTTCCACAAGTTGAGGCAGTTAGGCCTATTAAGTCCTGTTGAGCCCAAATTGCCAAATCCCCTTCCCAAAAATTTGGACCACTCAGTAAGCTGTGAATATTGTTTGGGGGCTCTCGGGCATGATACTGAGAAGTGTTGGAAGTTGAAGACTGTCGTACAAGATCTTATTGACACAAATAGGATCGAGGTGCATGCACCAGAGGCACCCAACATCAATGAGAACCCATTTCCAATGCACCATGAAGCCCACATGATCGAATTAGTGCACGAAGGAGGGAAGCCCAAGAAACCCTTACAAACTGTAATGATGATTCGTGCCAGTCCAAGCGAAAAGCCGACCAGTGGAAAGGCAGTGGTACAGTTGGGAAGGGTAGATTACAAGCCATTTATGGTAGTGGGGAAAGGTTCATCTGTTGCTGTGAAGAAGCCAGAGTCAGTCAGGGTAGTGCTGTAGGGAGTATCAAGCACACCAGTGTTGGTGGTGAAGGGGGCCCGCGTAGAACCAGTTGTTATCAGGCCAGTAATGTAGTTGCCGATAACAAGTGAGAAAGCTGTGCCATGGAGCTACAGTCAAGTGACAGCGATGCATAAGGGGGAGGAGGTCGTGGAAAAAGTATGCGAGGCCCAGGGGTTAACTCGTTCGGGAAGGTGTTTTGCTCCCGCAGAATTGAGAAGGGCCAATCCTGTAACAATAAAGAAGCCAGTGACGGAGGAGGAAGCAGAGGAGTTTTTGAAGAAGATGAAGGCACAGTACTACTCCATTGTAGAGTAGTTGAGGAAGACCCGACCCAGATTTCATTGCTATCCTTGTTGATCCATTCAAGCGATCATTGTCAAGCATTAATGAAGATTTTGAACGAATCCCATGTTCCGGACAAGCTCTCAGTGAACCATTTGGAGAAAATAGTGCACAAAATCTTAGAGGTAAACCGAGTGACATTTTCTGATGATGAGTTGCCAGTAGAGGGTACAGAACACAACAGAGCACTCTACCTGACTATGAAATGTGAAGACTCGGTGGTCACTCGAGTAATGATTGATAATGGGTCCAGTGCCAATATCTGTCCTTTGGCCACTCTGAACAAACTGAAAGTTAATGTTGATAGGATTCATAAGAACAGTATCTACGTCCGTGGTTTTGATGGGGGCGGTACTGACACAGTGGGTGATATCATACTGGAATTGACAATTGGTTCGGTCGAGTTCACCATGGAATTTCAAGTGATAGATGTGGCGGTGTCGTATAATCTTCTGTTGGGACGACCCTGGATTCACACAGCCAAAGCAGTGCCCTCTACACTGCATCAGATGGTAAAATTTGAATGGGATAGACAAGATATTGTGGTACACGGGGATGACGATACACATGCCGTCAGTGATGCCATTGTGCCCTTCGTTGAAACCGACGATGACAAGGGCCCATGGGTTTATCAGGTTTTTGACGCAGTCTCAGTAGACAAAATTCCTGAGGGTGGGGGCCTTCCACTTCCCAGAATCGCGGCTGCGACCTTCATGATAGCCTCGGAAATGTTAAACAGTGGATTTGTACCAGGGAAAGGTTTGGGGGTTGATCTGCAGGGTATTCTCCAGCCAGTTTCCTTGCCCAAGAACCTGGATACTTTTGGGTTGGGATTCAAGCCTACGACAGCGGATGTAAAGCGGGCCTTCAAGTTGAAGAAAAGAGTTTGGGTCCTCCCTAAGCCAATCTCGCGCCTATCTAGATCATTTGTCGGAGCAGGTATCAGAGAGTTGTCGGTCCCGAAGGTTCTCGGACCACTGATCGGGCCAGATGGAGATTTGAATGAAGGCTTTGAAAGGTTGTTCGCCGATGTCAACATGATAGAAGCTGGAGAAGGTTCTAGTAAGGCAGACATACAGTTTGTGGGGCCTAGGGCCAATGTCAACAATTGTACAGCTACTCCTCTTCCTACTCGGAGGGAGTCCTGGTAGTTGGCTATGATTTTCCTTCTTGTTTTCTCGATTATTCGAGGGTTGTAATCCAGATTCCTTTTTATTTTTATTGTGTTCATCAAAGTGTGAAACCTTGTTATCCCATAATTCAATAAAATAAAAAGTTTCTTCTTCATTTTATTTTTTATTTTTAATTTTGTTTTCTTCTTTTCTTTTTCTGAACTGTTCTCTTTATACTGGTCTTAATGACATGGCATGCATAACGGATCTTCAACCTAGTCTAAAAGATCAATATGATTCCAAACTAATTGTACAAGAGGTCGATTATGATGACGAATCGGAATACGATAAGGATGAAGCCTTTGAAGAGATAAACAGAGAATTAAGCCAGTTCGAAGAAAAACCCAAGCCCAACTTAAATGACACAGAAGCCATCAATTTAGGGGATGCAGACGATATCAAGGAAACTAAAATAAGCATCCACATTGAACCAAATATCAGGGAAGAACTAGTCAAAGAACTCATTGAATTCAAAGATATTTTTGCATGGTCATACGACGACATGACGAGATTAAGCACTGATTTAGTGGTTCATAAATTGCCCACTGACCCGGCATGCCCTCCCGTAAAATAGAAATTGAGGAAGTTCAAAACAGACATGAGTGTGAAGATTAAAGAAGAAGTAACCAAGCAGCTGCAAGCAAAGGTTACTCGGGTCACTCGATATCCTGATTGGTTGGCTAATATGGTGCCGGTGCCGAAGAAAGATGGGAAGATCAGGGTGTACGTCGACTACCGCAATCTGAACAGGGCAAGACCAAAGGATAACTTTCCATTACCCAACATCCACATCTTGATCGATAATTGTGCCGGGTGTGAGATCGGGTCTTTTGTAGATTGCTATGCTGGGTATCATCAGATTCTGATAGATGAAGAAGATGCGGAAAAGACAGCATTCATTACGTCGTGGGGGACTTATTGCTACCGGGTAATGCCATATTTGAAGAATGCTGGGGAAACGTACATGAGAGTAATGACTACTGTGTTTCATGACATGATACACAAAGAGATTGAGGTATACGTGGACGATGTGATCATAAAATCCAAGAATTAGGAAAACCACGTAGCAGACCTAAGGAAGTTTTTCCAAAGACTTCGAAGGTACGATATTAAGCTCAACCCGGCCAAATGTGCATTTGGAGTTCCATCTAGAAAGTTGTTGGGATTCATCGTCAGTCGGCGAGGCATTGAGTTGGACCCGTCAAAGATCAAATCCATCCAAGATTTGCCACCGCCGAAGAACAAGACAGAAGTAATGAGTCTTTTGGGAAGGTTGAATTATATCAGCAGGTTTATTGTACAACTCACAGCAACCTGTGAACCCATTTTTCGGCTACTGAAGAAAGATGCTGCGGTAGAATGGACGGCAGAATGTCAGGAGGCATTTGACCAGATCAAAGGATATTTATCAAATCCACCTGTGTTGGTTCCACCTGGGCCGGGGAGACCGTTAATTCTTTATCTAACAGTCCTACAGAATTCGTTTGGCTGCATACTAGGACAACACGACATTATAGGAAAGAAGGAGCAAGCCATCTATTATCTCAGCAAGAAGTTTACAAGCTATGAGGTTAAGTACACATAACTCGAGAAGACATGTTGCGCCCTAACTTGGGTGGCCCAGAAATTGAAGCATTATCTGTCATCATATACTACTTATCTCATTTCACGCTTGGATCCACTTAAGTATATTTTCCAGAAGCCTATGTGTCGCACCTCCTTTTTCCGCACCCGATCGGGGTGCAAGGGAGTTTTTTCCAATTAAAGGACAATCGAAACGGGATTAATTTGTTTGTTTCAGAGTCGCCACTTGGGAGATTTAGGGTGTCCCAAGTCACCAATTTTAATCCCGAATCGAGGAAAAGAATGACTCCATATTACAGTCTGCGCACCAGAAATCCGGATAAGGAATTCTGTTAACCTGGGAGAAGGTGTTAGGCATTCCCGAGTTCCGTGGTTCTAGCACGGTCGCTCAACTGTTGTATTTGGCTTGATTATCTGATTTTAAATACAATATGAACTTATGTGCAAATTTTATCTTTCAACCGCTTTTATCATTTACTGTTATTTTTATCAAGAATTGCATCGTTATAAAAATGTATCTCAAATCACGTTACAATCAATGTGCCCATGGTCGTCGACACACTTTGACTCCGTTGAGATTTGGATTTGGGTCACATAAATGTGCACCCGAATTACTGAAGATAAATTGTTAAAGGCGCGCCTAGAAGCAACTAGCGTCTTGTTATTTTGGGGAAGGTCGTAAAAATTCGTTAAATGGCACATCCCGAATTCTAAATACTTTAATATATACATACATTTAGAGGGCCCCGCAGCCTTTGTACATTTTATTTGTCGAGGCTCGTCTCATTCTTATTTTTAAAAGGAATTTAAGACGTCATGGACACACATCTCGAACCACATCACAATCAATGTACCCGTGATTAGAAACACATCTCAAATCCGTCGAGATTTGGATTTGAGTCACATAAATGTGCACCCGAATTTAAGAAGGTAAAATTATTAAATACGCGCTTAAAAGAGGCTATCGCGTTATTATTCCGGGAGGGTCATGAGATTTGCTAAACGACCCGCCTTGGAAACTGAATGCTTTGATATATACATTTAATGAGGGCCCCGCAGCTTGTGCGTTTTTATTTGTCGAGGCTTATCTCGTCCTTATTTTAAAAGGATATCCTATAGCAACTACGTTTCTTGTCGCGTTTGTCTCTACTAATTGAAAACAGAGATAGTCCTAGTTAATTACATGCTTGCAAGTTATCTATAACAGAATTCTGAGTGCTTGCGTAAAATCAGAAGCACGGCCACGTACATAGCCAGTCGAGCAAATATTAAGGGCCCAAACCCAACCCACGCAGTAGCGGTTGGGCCTGGGCCACTGTTTTTCGATGAGAGCCTACCTGGTTCGCTCGACTTAGGCTCAACCTTTGTGAGGTTGAGATGGTAAGCTCTGTGTTCTTTGTCTTAAAGCATGGTTTACCAGTTATATGAGGCAATTTATCAGAAGGGAAAGAACTTAACTAGTAGTGGATAGTTTTCATGATTGGCCTACATTAGAGAATATACTACATAATTAAACTAAGTCTAAGATACAACTTATTGCATTGGGAATATTTTCACCTAAACAGCATACCTATAAAAACTAACATTCAACTAATCTACATTGATATATACTAGACATGCAGGCTATTTCTATTATCCAAACAGGAATGAAAATTATTATATAGTACATGACATTTAATGTAACAATCTATGTATAAAAGTCATTCTTCAAGTCTTTTCTTTTGTATTCATGCTCAATTTTCCAATTACATTGATAGTGTATTAGTCGTGTACCTGATATAGAGAACAAAAGAAGGAAGAGGATCAGTTGAGTGATACACAGCAAGCACAACAGCAGTAGGTAAACAACACAACACAGCAGCAACCAAAACAGCCACAATGATGAAACTCAACAAGTGATCGAGCAATGGACAGACAATCCCAGAAAACAAAGCAGAAAGACAGCAGGAAACCCAAGATATCGAATGTAACAGCAACAGAAAATCCAATAACCACAAAGCTCAGCAAATAACCAGTGCAGTTCCGACAATCAGGGAAACTAAAACTCAATCCACAACACACAGAAAGCTCAGTGTAGTAACAATCACAGCAGGAGAACAAGACTTCTCTTAATGGAACAATAACAATTCCAGTTAGGATAACCAACTGGATTTCTTATGCAGTTTTTGGACAGTGCTTAGTTAAAGTGTTCTGAAATTTCCTTCTACTTTTCTCCCTTTTTTTTTCTGAAGACTAAAAGTCCAGCCTTTAAGAAAATCCTTTCCACAGGCTCCAAAATTTCTCCAAAAAAAATCTCCTCCTTCTAAATGGAAGGTCTGCCTCTTTTATAGCCTGAATTCAGCACTTTACAGTTTGTGTGACAACTCAAAATTCCCCCTCCCTGTTGTTTTTCCACTCAGTTATTTTAAATAACCAGACCTCCCATGAGATCCCTGACAGCCCCTCTCTATTTTTTGTTGTTAAAGTGTCCTAATCTCTTGTTTATTTAGCCAAAGTATAGGCAGCAGGAATATAATCTGACAGCACATGCTGTCCAATTATTTAATTCCTTAACAGCTGACCATACACATGCTGCCCACAATCTGAACTAAGTAAACATGGCATCCATTTAAGATCACAGTCTGAACTGCCAATTATAACCTACCCCCTAGATGTTTTTTGATTCAAATTAAACAAAACCAATAGGCAATACAATTCAGTTCCTAATGGGATTCAAATATGATCACAGCAGAAATAAACAAACGAATTAAGTTGTTACCATTAATTACTTGAAACTAATTGACGACATACATCGACTCGACTATATTAATCGTAACACATAATAACCAGTCGTTCATATAAACAACACGTACAAAGTCTCGAATGACTTCAGACAACTTTGTTCGATTACTGGGAACCTATATGAATTAACTTATTTGACGACTAATCTAATTGACGATCATGTATATCACAGAACACATTCAGAACATCACACAGACAAACCAACGACCAAATAAATTCCTTACAAAGATGGAAGGAATTAAGAAAAATACCAGAAATAACAAGCAATCACAACAAAGCATGCTAACAACTTGATTACCACTCGAATACAACAGAAAGGAAAAGAAAGACTTACCGAAAAATGTCCAAACAAAATTGACCCAAGTCTGACTCAACTTTGACCATTTGAGGCCGAACAAACTTTAATCAGGGTTTTCTCAAATGAGAACACCTTGATTAAGGTCTATTAGACCTCAAACCCCCGTTAAGACTAGCCGGATTCCTTAGGTCCTTGTGTTCTAGGGTTTGGATTCTCATATTTGAGATTCTAAGAGTTGTGGGTAGATTCGGACCAAACCAAGCTTGGTTTGGTCACGAGGGAGGTCAGGGGACTGTCTAGTGTGAAGATTGCGAGGTTTGGTGTAGGTCAAAGTTCGACTCGAATCTTTAAATGAAGATTCGAGATGAAGGAAGGTGATTCGAGGCCAATGGATAGCAGATCCATGTTCAGGACAGTGAGGTGGTCCTAGGGTGTTCAGGAGGTGGTCATCGCCGTTCATGCCGCTGGGTTCTAGTGAAAGGGAAATCAGGGCGGCTGCTAGGGTTTGGGGGGTTTCAGTGTTTGGTGAAGACGATGAGTGGAGGGGGGTTTTCGAATAGGGGGCGTGGGGTACGATAGAAAGCTTATATATGATCTAGGGGTTTAGATCCTGGTCGTTGGATCAAATGAGATCTATGGCCAGGATCTATTCACTTAGGGAAAACGGTGTTGTTTGGGTTTTGATAGTGGGTGAGACCGGGTAAGGCTGGATCGGGTCAAAGTTTGACGGGTTTAGGGGGAAGGTCTGGGTCCGTTGGATCAAAGGGTTGGACGGTTCAGATTAATTCGCCTGAAACGGCGTCGTTGAGGTGAAGTGATCAAGCTGATCAGGACCGTTTGTTTGAGTAAGATCAACGGTTCTGATAAGGACGCTGATACGGCGTCGTTTGAATCAGTGTTTGGGCAGGCCTGACTTGGACTGGACTTGAGTGCCGGTTTTTGGCCTATTTTTGTTTCATTTCTTGGACCCAAATCACTCTTTTCTTTGTTCTCTAATTTTAAAACAAAAATGAAATAACAAATAAATAATAAAACAAATAAAATTAAAACAAACAACAATGTAACACTTCAACACAATTATCACACCAAATTAAAATGTTTAAGTAAGTTAAATCACAACCTAGAACGAACGATGCATATATATTTTTTGAATTTTCTTTCAACGACCGAATTACGGTTTGATTACCATGACAGACATACTTTGTATTTTGATTGATAAGATCAAATGCAACTTGGGCCGAACCACAAATGACTAACAGCACATGTCATGAAAAAATTGAAAATTTGTACAGCGAGGTCACTGGTCACTATTTTTGTTTTCTTTTGGAGCGGTTGTCCGTGAAGCAAAAATCACGTGCTTACAGCTGCCCCTCTTTGCACGAAGACATGAAGGGTTTTCGCGCAAAGATAAAGCGGGCGATTTTTGCTCGTCTGAGTACTCTGTGTGAAGCATTTTTTTTTTTGAAAAAGATTTGACCGAACCTTTGCTTCAGAGGTTTCCTACATATCCTGGGCTGAACAGGAATCATGTCAATGTATTTTGGGAAATTTTGGTAGCTGGGACTACCGTGTGACTGTGGTGCTCGCTGTTTGTTGTGCGCTATTGCATGCTGCTGCAGGATGCTACCGCTCAACGATCTCCTTGGTACATTGTTCTGAAAGGAAAAACAAGAAGCTAAGCTAGACTACGGATCATGAGATCACATCTATCTTCAACTTGTTCTTGTTGCCTTGCTTTCTTGTCAGCTAGCGCTTTCCTCCGATGCCTTTATTTTGTGAACTTGGGGGATGATACTGGTCCTTCGCCTTTTCTGAATGCCAGTTTCATCATTTCGCTTGATCTGCTGGGAACATGGCCCTCTTCTTTAAACCTTTCAGTGGTTTCTTCAGTGGTATGGCTTCCTTCATCACAATTGTTATGCTGGGCATGCTATAACGTTCCCAGGCTGCTTCTTTCGAGACGCGTTCCTTCTTCCTTCTGAATCGCGCGCTTGCCTTTGTAGCCTATCGCTTCTTGGTGCTGGGGATTTTATTGTTTCCTGCTTGGGGATCTCTGTTGTAACCTTCCGCCTTCAGGTGGGGTTACTGATTCCAAAATCTGTAATATAAGACCAAAAGTTGCTTAAACGCAAAATTATGAAATGCATTCCCGCGTTTTACTGGTGGGCGACCTAGAACTTAAAAGTATTCCCGCATTTTACTGGTGGGCGACCTAGAACATAAATGTATTCCCGCATTATACTGGTGGGCGACCTAGAACTTAAATGTATTCCCGCATTTTACTGGTGGGCGACCTAGAACTTAAATGTATTCCCGCATTATACTGGTGGGCGACCTAGAACTTAAAAGTATTCCCGCATTATACTGGTGGGCGACCTAGAACTTAAAAGTATTCCCGCATTTTACTGGTGGGCGACCTAGAACTTAAATGTATTCCCGCATTTTACTGGTGGGCGACCTAGAACTTAAATGTATTCCCGCATTATACTGGTGGGTGACCTAGAACTTAAATGTATTCCCGCATTTTACTGGTGGGCGACCTAGAACTTAAATGTATTCCCGCATTATACTGGTGGGCGACCTAGAACTTAAATGTATTCCCGCATTTTACTGATGGGCGACCTAGAACTTAAATGTATTCCCGCATTTTACTGGTGGGCGACCTAGAACTTAAATGTATTAAAATTGTTTCCTCGTTCTTCCGAGAAAATTTTCGACAATTGGCAGAAAATTTTCTGCCTCGGTTTTGGTGATTTCCCTGGCATCGCGTCTTGCTGCCATCGTCAATGTTTATTTTCCTGCAGCAAACAAAAGGATTTAGTCAGTTTCACTTATGGTGGGAAGAGGTGCCTTTCCGGTGGATGCTTTTCCTTCCCTTTCCTTTTTCTTGCTCTGTGTCCCCATAACTGGTTGGTGGACAAAATCGCTTGCTGGGGGTTTTCGGCCTGCTGGGGATTGGTCTTCAATTTATCCCCTTTTCTGCTTTCTCTTTACAGTACATGTTGTGGGAGCCTGCTTTTACTCCCGAAACCACTCCCTTTAGGAGTTTACTTCCTCCAAAACCGCAGGGCACAACACTGCATTGCCTGGGGCCAGCCTTTAGGACGGTTGGTGTTATCCTACAGTGGATGAATCCCCCTTCGGTCTCTGGTAGTAAGCTTTGAAAAATCCTTTTCAAGACAATTTTTTTTAGAAAGAGAAATAAAAGATAGAAAAAGGAGAAAATCTTTTTGAACCAATATTTGGTGGGAGAAGAAATTCAGAAGAACTTATCTGGAGGACATGACTGGTCCCCTTGATCATGACGTGCACCATAGATTCTCGACCCAGTCTATTTGTATCAATCGATTTGCCCGATGGTCTGACTTGCTGGGGATGATAAATGAGTGTCCATTTCGTTGCGAATGTAGTCGCTTTTTGTTGATCTGTCTTGTCGCCTCATAGTGCCCTTCGAAGGGTTTTCACTAATGGGACTCTCTCTTTTCTCTCAACTTCCGACGCCTTATGGTGCCTGTGAAGGTCTTCACCAATAAGACTCTCTCATTTTATATTTCTCATCTTACGTCGCCTTTCGGTGCCTGTGAAGGTTTTCACCGATAAGACTCTCTCATTTTATTTCTTTCGAGGACTCGGGGTGTTGTCGATACGACCCCCTCTTCTGGAGATTCCTTTGACCATCAATTCATTCCCAGTCTTACGATCCTCTTCTTTGCTGGGGATCGGTGTGTTATTCTCTACTTTATTTTGCTGACTTGGCATCTCTTGGATATTGATCGGGAGGTCATTTGGACGTCGATGTTGGTTTTGGTGTGGGGATAGAAGAAAGGCTCATCAAAAACGAAATAATTTCGACGGGTGATCTGCTACAACTTTTGGAATCAAACCTTTGTTGGAATTTAAAACATAACCTCTGCCCCAGTTTTCTTGCTTGGGGAATTTTATTTTTCTACACTTATGTTGAGCTACGTGTGTTACGCACACTGTGCCTATTATGCACACTATGTATATTATGCATCCTATATACACTATGATGCACACTATGACCGAGCTGTGAGGCGCCTACATATCCTCTTCGAGGAATCAGGTCAAACGTAGTTCCCACGGTTTGTGGTTTTTATCTTCTTCTTCTTTTTTTTTCATTTTTCCTTAAAATTTTTTTTTCTTTTCATATTTTTTCCGTTAGTGATTCCAAAAGAGGGGTATGAAAGAATAACTTAAGGCTCAAAAGGGGGAACAAGGGTTAAAGTGTTTGGATAGAAGAAAGAATTGCCTCCGTCATCTCATTATCCAATAAATACCAGATACAAACAAACGAACCAAAAATTGTCATAATTAAAGAAATTACGCATAATATCTCTTGACTGCATCAGAATTGATAGCCATGTCGACACATCTCCCCTCGATATCTGTCAAACACAAAGCACCATTGGACAATACTCTGGTCACGATATAAGGCCCTTGCCAATTTGGGGCGAATTTGCCTTTTGCCTCGACCTGATGTGGGAGGATCTTCTTCAATACCTGCTGCCCTACTTCAAACTTCCTGGGGCGCACCTTCTTATTATATGTTCTCGCCATTCTCTTCTGATACAGCTGACCATGGCATACCGCTGCCAATCTCTTCTCGTCTATCAAGCTCAACTGTTCCAATCGAGCTTTGACCCATTCATCATCATCAATCTCGGCTTCAGCGACAATCCGGAGGGATGGAATTTTGACCTCCGCTGGTATTACGGCCTCAGTTCCGTACACCAACAAATAAGGAGTTGTACCTATAGAAGTCCGGACGGTAGTGCGGTAACCCAACAAAGCAAAGGGTAATCTCTCGTGCCATTGTCTGGATCCTTCCACCATCTTTCGCAGTATCTTCTTGATGTTCTTATTGGCTGCTTCGACCGCTCCATTCGCCTTGGGACGATATGGGGTGGAATTGCGGTGGGTAATCTTGAATTGTTGGCATACCTCTCTCATCAGGCTGCTGTTAAGATTCGCACCGTTATCCGTGATGATCACTTTTGGGATTCCAAATCTGCAGATGATATGGGAGTGAACAAAATCTACCACTACCTTTTTGGTTACCGACTTGAAGGTTTTAGCCTCAACCCATTTGGTGAAGTAATCAATGGTCACAAGAATGAACCTATGACCGTTGGATGCTGCCGGTTCGATAGGTCCAATGACATCCATTCCCCATGCTACAAACGGCCAGGGTGCTGACATCGTATGTAACTCTGTTGGAGGAGAATGAATCAGATCTCCATGTATCTGGCACTGATGGCATTTCCTCATGAAAATGATACAGTCGTGTTCCATGGTGAGCCAATAACACCCTGTTCGAAGGATCTTCCTTGCCAATACATACCTGCTGATGTGTGGCCCACAAACTCCAGCATGTACCTCTGCCATAACCGTCGTGGCTTGACCGGCATCTATGCATCTCAACAATCCCAAATCCGGGGTTCTTTTGTACAATACTCCTCCGCTAAGGAAGAAACCATTCGACAAACGCCGAAGGGCTCTCTTTTGGTCTCCAGAGGCATGTTCTGGATATATCCCCATTCTGAGGTATTCCTTGATATCATGAAACCAGGGCTCGCCATCTGTTTCTTCTTCTATGGCGTTGCAATAAGCATGTTGATCACGGACCTGGATGTACAGAGGATCAACAAACATTTTGTCAGGGTGGTGCAACATTGATGCTAAGGTGGCCAATGCATCCGCAACTTCGTTATGAACTCTCGGGATGTGTTTGAACTTCACTGATCGAAATCGCTTGCTCAGATCATGCAAACATTGTCGATATGGTATGAGCTTTAGATCCCACATTTCCCATTCACCCTGAATCTGATGTACCAAGAGGTCCGAGTCTCCCAAGACCAAGACGTCTTGGACATCCATGTCAGCAGCCAAACGCAGACCTAGAATGCAAGCTTCATACTCGGCCATATTATTGGTGCAATAGAAGCGTAGTTGAGCCGTAACAGGATAATGGCGTCCTATTTCAGAAATGAGTACTGCTCCTATTCCAACCCCTTTCGCGTTTGCATCTCCATCAAAGAAAAGCTTCCAACCCGGTTCCTCGGGTAACTCCAACTCATTTGTATGCATTACCTCCTCGTCGGGAAAATACGTTCTTAAGGGTTCGTATTTTTCATCAACAGGATTCTATGCCAAATGGTCGGCCAGCGCCTGGGCTTTCATGGCTATCCTCGTCACATAGACGATATTGAACTCTGTGAGCAGAATTTGCCATTTTTCCAACCTCCCTGTGGGCATAGGTTTCTGGAAGATATACTTTAATGGGTCCAAACGAGATATGAGATAAGTAGTATACGAGGACAGGTAATGCTTCAACTTCTGAGCTACCCAAGTTAGGGCGCAGCATGTTTTCTCGAGTTGAGTGTACTTGACCTCGTATACTGTGAATTTCTTGCTAAGATAGTAGATGGCCTGCTCCTTCCTTCCTGTGTCATCATGTTGCCCCAGTACACAACCAAATGAATTTTCCAGGACCGTCAGATAAAGAATTAAGGGCTTCCCTGGCTTAGGCGGGACCAATATGGGTGGATTAGACAGATACCCTTTGATTTGGACGAAAGCCTCTTGACACTTTGCCATCCAACTTACCGCAACATCCTTCCTCAGCAGCCGAAATATGGGCTCACAAGTTGCTGTGAGTTGAGCGATGAACCTGCTGATGTAATTGAGTCTACCCAGCAAGCTCATTACCTCTGTTTTGTTCTTTGGCGGTGGCAAACCTCGGATGGCTTCGATTTTGGATGGGTCTAACTCAATCCCCCGTCGACTGACAATGAATCCTAACAACTTTCCTGACGGAACCCCGAATGCGCATTTGGCCGGGTTGAGCTTGATATCATACCTTCGGAGTCTTTGGAAGAATCTCCTTAGGTCTGCTACATGGTCTTCCTGACGCCAAGACTTTGTGATCACATCATCGACGTACACCTCGATTTCTTTGTGTATCATGTCATGAAACACAGCAGTCATTGCTCGCATGTACGTTGCCCCGACGTTCTTCAATCCGAACGGCATCACCCGATAGCAGTAAGTCCCCCATGGCGTAATAAACACTGTCTTTTCCGCATCTTCCTCGTCCATTAGGATCTGATGATAACCCGCATAGCAATCCACAAAGGATCCGATCTCGCGCCCAGCGCAATTATCGATCAAGATATGGATGTTGGGCAATGGAAAATTGTCCTTGGGACTTGCTTTGTTGAGGTTGCGGTAGTCGACGCACACCCTGATTTTCCCATCCTTCTTTGGAACTGGTACCACATTGGCCAGCCACTCGGGATATCGAGTGACCCGAATGACCTTCGCCTGCAACTGCTTAATCACCTCTTCTTTGATCTTTACACTCATTTCTGTTTTAAACTTCCTTAGCTTTTGCTTGACCGGAGGGTATGCCGGGTCAGTGGGCAATTTGTGAACCACTAAATTGGTGCTTAATCCAGGCATATCGTCATATGACCATGCAAAAAAATCTTTGAATTCCATGAGGGTTTTGACCAATTCTTCCCTGACATTCGGCTCAATGTGGATGCTGATTTTGGTTTCTTGGACGTTATCAGCGTCTCCTAGATTCACAGCCTCAGTGTCATTTAGGTTGGGTTTGGGTTTTTCCTCAAATTAGCACAGTTCTCGGTTTATCTCTTCGAAGGCTTCACCTTCGTCACATTCAGATTCATCGTCACAAATGACCTCTTGCATCATTGAGTCGGATTCAGATTGATTTATTAGACTAGGTCGAAGATCCGCTGTGCATTCCATGTCATTAGAACCAGTAAAAAGAGAACTGTTCAGAAAGAAAAAGAACAAAACAAAAATTAAAATGGGACAAAAAGAGAGAACTTTATTAAACTTGCGGGATAAAAGGGTTCACACTTTTACAAGACAAAAGTAAAATTTGGATTACACCCTGGAATAATCCGAACAAAACAGAACAAACAAAACATAAATCAAAGCTTACTACCAAGACTCCCCTCGGACAGGAAGAGGAGTAACAGTCCAATTGTTGGTTTTGGCCTCAGGCCCCACAAACTGTATCTCTGCTCTGCTGGAACCTTCTCCAGCCTCTATCATGCTGATATCCGTGAATAGCCTCTCGAAACTCTGATTCAGGTCTCCATCAATTCCAATCAATGGTCCTAGGATTTTCGGGACTGGCAACCCCTCGGTACTGGCTCTGACAAAAGACCTTGAGAGACGTGGCACCGGTTTGTGCAGAAACCAAACCCTCTTCTTCATTTTTCGCGCCTGCTTCCTATCTGCTGCGGTTGGTTTGAACCCCAATCCGAAAGTTTCCAAATTTTTAGGCAGGGAGACGGGTTGGACAATCCCCTGAAGCTCGACTCCCAGGCCCTTTCCTGGCACAAATCCATTACCCAGCATTTTCGAGACCATCATGACTGTTGCAGTAGCTACCCTAGGGTGCGGGATGATTTCTCCTTCAGAAATTTTGTTGGCCGACACTGTATCGAAAATCTGATAGACCCCAGGACCTTTGCCATCATCGGTCTCTATGGAAGGTACAATGGCGCCACCCATGGTGCACGCCGTGTCCTCGCCGTGTAGCACGACCTCTTGCCTTTCCCACTCGAACTTCACCATCTGATGTAGGGTGGAGGGTACTGCTTTGGCTGCATGGATCCATGGTCATCCTAACATAAGGTTATAAGATACTGTGGCATCTAGCACCTGGAACTCCATGGTGAACAGGACTGGACCGATGGTCAATTCAAGTACAACATCCCCCACAGTGGCTGTTCCGTTTCCGTCAAAACCTCGGACACAAATGCTGTTCTTGTGGATTCGTCCGTGGTCAATCTTCAGTTGGTTCAGGGTAGATAGTGGACAAATATTGGCACTTGAGCCGTTATCCACCATTACTCGAGTTACCACCGAGTCTTCACATTTGACAGCTAGGTATAGAGCTTTATTATGCTCTGTACCTTCCACCGGCAGATCATCATCTGAGAATGTCACCCTGTTCACCTCGAAAATCTTGTTGGCAATGGTTTCCAGGTGGTTTACAGAAATCTCGTTGGGTACATGAGCTTCGTTCAATATCTTCATCAAAGCCCGGCGATGCTCCTCAGAATGGATCAGTAATGACAGCAGCGAGATCTGGGCCGGTGTTTTTCTCAGCTGTTCGACCACAGAATAGTCCTGTACTTTCATCTTCCTCAGGAACTCCTCAGCTTCTTCTTCGAACACAGGTTTCTTGGTTGCAGTTGGGTTGGTTCTCCTTAGTTCCACCGGAGCGAAACATCAACCTGATCGAGTCAGCCCTTGCGCTTCACAACTAACTTCTTCCACCTGTTTTCCTTTGTACATCACCACCGCCTTTTCATATTTCCAAGGCACAGCCTTGCTATCAATCATCGGCAGCTGGACCACAGGCTTTATGGTGACCAGTTCTCTACATACCCCTTTCAACACAACTGCAGGTGTGGGCAGAATCCCTGATACTACCAACTTGTTTGGCTCGGGTTTGCTTGTTATGGCGGACAGGCTCTTTCCCAATATCACTACTGGCCTGACGCCTTCTCCCTGCGACTGTACCCTCGTTCTCCCACTGGTTGAGACTTCTTTCGGGGCGGCCTGGATCATCATCACTGTTTGTGAGGGTTTTCTCAACTCTCCTCCCTCATACACTAACTCAATCATGTGAGTCTCGTGGTGCGCTGGCAGTGGGTTCTGGTTGATGTTAGGAGCCTCCGGTGTCTGGACCTCGATCTTATTGGTGTCAATAAGATCCTGTATGGCATGCCTCAATTTCCAACACTTCTCGGTATCATGCTCGAGCATCCCTGAGCAGTATTCACAACTTATTGATCGATCCAAATTCTGAGGTGGGGGATTTGGTTCTCGAGTCTGGATAGGACTAACCAAACCCAATTGCCTCAGCTTGTGGAACAAAGCGGTGTAGGTTTCTCCCAACTCCGTGAAAGTTCTTTGTTTCCGCAACCTGTCATTCCTAGCATCTGGATTTCCCCAAAAGCCTGCCCCTGAAGGGTTTCTATACGCCCTCGGTGGAGGGTAGGTGTTTTGTGGTGGTGCATATATGTTCTGGGGAGCCGGCACGCGCCATTGTAGGCGAACCGGAGGCGGAGTGTATGCCTGGGCCTGGTGTACGGAACAATGTGGTTCTCGAGGTGGATAGAAATTTTGTGGTGGGTTGTATGGGTAGTTGGACCTGTGAGGTCTGGGTTGGTTGTAGTGTGGCTTGCCAGCCCTGGACCAACTGTCTGCCTCGATCGTGGCAACCTCTTCTTACTTTCTTCTCAGCGCACCTCCCGTGCCGCTCTGAATAGCCTAGGTCGTGGCCTTGAGGGTCGAGTAATTCAAGATTTTGTCAGACCTCAGACCCTCTTCTATCATGACCCCTATCTTGACCACCTCGTTGAAGGATTTTCCGACTGTTGTCACCAAGTGACCAAAGTAGGTTGGATCCAATGTTTGCAAGAAATAGTCCACCATCTCTCCCTCTCTCATGGGAGGATCGACTCTGGCCGCTTGCTCTCTCCATCGGAACCCGAACTCGCGAAAACTTTCCCCGGGTTTCTTCCCAGTTCTTAATAACGTGAGACGGTCAGGGACTATCTCGAGATTGTACTGGAAATGACCTGCGAAAGCTTGCACCAGATCATCCCAAGTATACCACCTACTGGAATCCTGCCTGGTATACCATTCTAGCGCAGATCCGCTCAGACTTTGGCCGAAATAAGCTATTAGCAGCTCATCCTTGCCGCCTGCCCCTCTCATTTTGCTACAGAAGCCCCGCAAATGTGCCATGGGATCATCGTGCCCTTCATATAGATCAAACTTAGGCATCTTGAATCCAGCCGGGAGTTGGACATCTGGGAAATGGCATAGATCTTTGTATGCTACGCTGACTTGGTTGCCCAGTCCGTGCAAGTTCCTGAAGGACTGCTCCAGGCTTTTGAACTTTCTCAATACCTCGTCTTGTTCAGGGGATTTAACCGGCTTTTCAATCTCTGCCGGCACTTCCAAGTATGGATTGTAAGCCTGTGGCTCGGGGGAATGAAATATAGGCTCAAGGGGATAGTATTGTGTATCGTGAGCCTGAAACAATGGCTTACTGGTCGTTCTTTGCAAGGGGGCTGATGTTGGTCCCACAAAAATGGGAATATTGGGTGTTGGGAGAGGTTGATGGGGTGGTGGAGCTTGGGAATCATGAGGGCTTCTTTCTTGATGATAACGGGGATTTGGGAGGCTTGTGGAAGGGCCGGAGTGAGGGTATTCCGGCGTGTGTCCCAGTGTTTCAGGGCTCTTTTGTGTTTTGGCTATGGCTAGCTGCATTGCATTCATCTCTAGTCCCATCCTTTCAATTTTTTCCATCGCTTCTTTTAACAACTGGCTCATCGGCCTCTCCTCCTCATTACTATTCTCTGAAGTAGTCATGCTTGTCGCATTCGGTCCTTTGGATCTGGTTTGATAGGAGTGTGTTGCCAGAGTTCTTTAACAACTAACTTGTCTGATATAGAGAACAAACAAACTTCGTTAGCATTAGAGTTTAACAGATTTGATCATAACACATAGAGGATGCAATGCTCCTAGGCAGTTAACCGTTTCTACATGCTTTTCTTCGAACAACATGCGTCATCCCGGTTTGCTCATTTGTCCCCTTTTCTATTACTTTATTTTCGTATTTTCTTTTTCTTTCTTTATTAAGAGCGGTCCAATCTTATGGGGATTGCCTACGTATCACGATGTCGTGTGAATCAGATCATTACGTAGTTCAAAACACAAATGAGCGTAAAAGCAAACAACCTTTTATTGTTGCAATGGTCTATTACAAACTACATTTTGTGAAAGAAAGAGCAAACTTTGAAAAATAAGCCTAGACTCAAAAAAATAGACCAAAAATCACCCTGATGAAAAAACAGGCAGAAGGTGCTAAGATACAGACTTGACTTATGAGTACATTATGGTTTTGAAAATTGGTGTCCGTGGGGCATCGTTCGGCCTTGCCGCGGTCCTAGGTTCGAGATCCCTCTCAAGTTGCTCCAGCTCATGCATAGTCTGCTTGACATAACCCATCACTGCCGAGAGGACGGTAATGCTGGTCATGTTCTCACATCGTAGACATCGTCTGGTGATGGCATGGGCAATGGCCTTGATCCTATCTCTGGTTTGCTTCTTCTCTACGAGTAGGCATTTTATCTGATCGCTACATATCTTGAATACCTGAGCATCCTGCATATGCTGATGCTTCAGTTGCCGTACTTCTAACTTCATCTGGGCCAACAAATCGTACCAGTATCTGCTCTCAATTTGGAAATCCTTGGCCTGATTAGCTGCTTTGATCTCAAGTGTAGCCATCCCTCTCTTCATTTTAGCAACAGTTTTCTCGTGGTCGCCTTCCAATTGATTCAAATATCGGCGATACATCTGCTCTTGTATCCCACTGTGCCCTGAGCTCTGCTATGACGTTTCTAGATTTCTCTAAATCCTCTTGCCATTCCCTGACTTTGCCTTTTAGCCTTTTTATCAACTGCTCATCTGATCGACGCCTTGGCTGTTTATCCGCATCAGTCCTTATCTGTTTGATCTGGGCTCTGAGCATTTCGTTTTCCTGAATCAACCTGTTCCGTTCTCCCAGATTGGTAGCAACTTGCATGTTGTGATCATATTTCAGACTTTCCACTTGTTGCTTTAACCTGCTGATTTCGGCGCAATAGCCTCTTTCTTTTGCTAGCCAATCTCACTGCTTTTGCGACGATTCGGCGAAATTCAGGATGTGGGGTCTCTTAGCCGGTCTTTCATGCTCAAGTTCCCTTCTATACCATGCAAGGTAACCTGGCACCATCTCACCTTTGGCTCGATCCCGCACGCAAGTATCTGATTTCAAATATTGACACTCACTCCAGATTTGGCGAATTTTTGCTTCTGGAAACTGTCCGTTAGGACTTATCTCAACTGCTTGAGTGCTAAGATCTTCCTCATGAGGTACTGTCTGGCATCTTCCAAGCTGTCTCAACACTCGGCAGGGCGCGTAAGGTTGAATGCTCTTAAGCCCCATCAGTAAGAAATGAGTTTTAGCTGCCGGCATATATATGACTTCATCAACAGGCAACCATCCCAGCGTCCATTGTATTTGGTTGGCAGTAAGAGCTTGAAAGAACGAGGTCCATGCCAGGACTCCTTTGGGCAAACTGATCTCTTTGGTTCTCGTGTAAAATTCTTCTATGCAAGTCTTTTCCGGGGAACCATGGCTCAAAATCTCGGAACGATGGCAGAGGTGCTCGGTCATCCACATTTGTAGGAGCAAGTTACAACCTTCGAAAATATTTCCCCCAACTTTACAAGCTTTGAGAGCTCGGAAGATGTCACATACCACCATAGGTACGAGAGTACTGTCACTTTGCGTGAGTAGGGTGCTGATGACCCCGGATATCTTCAAATCAATGTTTCCGTCTTTCCTTGGAAATACCAGAAGGCCTAGGAACATCATCATGAAGGCTACCCGTCTGTGTTTGTCCCACTTCTGATGAATACCTTTGCTGCACAGTTTGTTGATTGGATTATTGAATCCCTCTTCATGACCGTACCTATCATATATGAAGCATGGAGTGCAAAAACCGGTGGCCAGATCCGGGTTGTGGACCGTTCTGGGTATCTTTAGTGAATCTAGGAACCGATGTACCGTGACAGCTCTTGGGGCGACCCAAGTATTTTTGCTTTAACGGAAGTTCAGCAATTCCGATGTACCCAGCCATTTCTTCCAAAGTCGGGGTGAGTTCAAAATCAGAGAAATGGAAAACATTGTGCGTCGGGTCCCAGTAGGTAACCAAAGCTCTTATGATATCTCCCCGAGGCTGGATGTCCAACAAACCCACGAGACCTTTCAGATATTTCTTAACCTCATTTTGTCCTTCAGCACCTAGATCATTCCACCATAGCCGTAACTTGACAGGGATTTTGGTTATTATTGAAAAATGCTCATTTTGCATTGTGTTCATCCTGCACATTTATTAATAACTTAACTCAAAATATTTTACAAGGAGGATCAAGTTTTTGAACACGGCCTTTCAGCACTTCGGGGGCGAAGATTTTGAGGTTGTGTGGGTCAACTGGATGAAAATCCTAAAATGACCCGAAGGTGGTTATTTATGCAAAGTCGGCCTTACGGCGTCCCTTTCAGGAACATTCGGCTATTTATGACAAAAAAACATCACCTAATTTATTCGTGATAGAGTTAAAATTAGACACACACATTTTTTTATTATTTTTCGTTTTTTTTAAATAAATACCCCTTTTTTGAAAGTAATTAAAGAGAATATTTTTTTCGACACTACTTGGACATTATTTTCCCAAAATAAGTAATTATCTCCTACGCTGTTTTTTTTTATTATTTTTTTTCATTTTAGAAACCGGTCAGCATGCGGAACTAAAGCAAATAAATGCGCAAACAAGTAGGATGCAGCAGGATGGTCTTTTCATTTCAGGTTGTCTGTCCTAGACGGACCCAACCCCTGTGTTGAGTCCCCTAAGTCAAATGCAACATGATGCAAATAAGCGTTCCTACTAGGGATCCGGCATGAAGTTTCGTTATTCTAGGTTTATAACCTGGGTATTTGTTCTAGATTGTGTACCCGAGCGGACAACTCGAGTCGAGGAGGGGGCTACGTACCGGGGACCCGCGAGATCGTCCGGCTTTGTAACTTGTCCGACCTCTTTCTTATTTCAAGGTATGATACTAACAGAATAGGGAGTCTCGACCAGCGAGCTTCTCCCCGGGGGTAAGAAGAGAAGGGTTTCGGCACAGTTTATATACAGTTCAGATAATATGAAAGCGGTAAAAGACAAAATTTAGCACGTTATGCAAAAACATGTAATAAAGATCAGATAATAAAGCCAAATATAACAATTATTCTAAGCTCGAATTCTTGAACCTTGAACCAGTGGTTCTGGGTTAAAAGGAATCCCCAGCAGAGTCGACAGAGCTGTCGCACCTCTTTTTTCCACACCCGATCGGGGTGCAAGGGAGTTTTTTCCAATTAAAGGACAATCGAAACGGGATTTATTTGTTTGTTTCAGAGTCGCCACTTGGGAGATTTAGGGTGTCCCAAGTCACCAATTTTAATCCCGAATCGAGGAAAAGAATGACTCCATATTACAGTCTGCGCACCAGAAATCCGGATAAGGAATTCTGTTAACCCGGGAGAAGGTGTTAGGCATTCCCGAGTTCCGTGGTTCTAGCACGGTCTCTCAACTGTTATATTTGGCTTGATTATCTGATTTTAAATACAATATGAACTTATGTGCAAATTTTATCTTTCAACCGCTTTTATCATTTACTGTTATTTTTATCAAGAATTGCATCGTTATAAAAATATATCTCGAACCACGTTACAATCAATATACCCATGGTCGTCCACACACTTTGACTCCGTTGAGATTTGGATTTGGGTCACATAAATGTGCACCCGAATTATTGAAGATAAATTGTTAAAGGCGCGCCTAGAAGCAACTAGCGTCTTGTTATTTTGGGGAAGGTCGTAAAAATTCGTTAAACGGCACATCCCGAATTCTAAATACTTTAATATATACATACATTTAGAGGGCCCCGCGGCCTTTGTACATTTTGTTTGTCGAGGCTCGTCTCATTCTTGTTTTTAAAAGGAATTTGCGATGTCATGGACACGCATCTCGAACCACGTCACAATCAATGTACCCGTGATTAGAAACACATCTCGAATCCGTCGAGATTTGGATTTGAGTCACATAAATGTGCACCCGAATTTAAGAAGGTAAAATTATTAAATACGCGCTTAAAAGAGGCTATCGCGTTATTATTCCGGGAGGGCCGTGAGATTTGCTAAACGACCCGCCTTGGAAACTGAATGCTTTGATATATACATTTAACGAGGGCCCCGCAGCTTGTGCATTTTTATTTGTCGAGGCTCATCTCGTCCTTATTTTAAAAGGATATCCTATAGCAACTACGTTTCTTGTCGCGTTTGTCTCTACTAATTGAAAACACAGATAGTCCTAGTTAATTACATGCTTGCAAGTTATCTATAACAGAATTCCGAGTGCTTGCGCAAAATCAGAAGCACGGCCACGTACATAGCCAGCCGAGCAAATATTAAGGGCCCAAACCCAACCCACGCAGTAGCGGTTGGGCCTGGGCCACTGTTTTTCGATGAGAGCCTGCCTGGTTCGCTCGACTTGGGCTCAACCTTCGTGAGGTTGAGATGGTAAGCTCTGTGTTCTTTGTCTTAAAGCATGGTTTACCAGTTATATGAGGCAATTTATCAGAAGGGAAAGAACTTAACTAGTAGTGGATAGTTTTCATGCTTGGCCTACATTAGAGAATATACTACACAATTAAACTAAGTCTAAGATACAACTTATTGCATTGGGAATATTTTCACCTAAACAGCATACCTATAAAAACTAACATTCAACTAATCTACATTGATATATACTAGACATGCAGGCTATTTCTATTATCCAAACAGGAATGAAAATTATTATACAGTACATGACATTTAATGTAACAATCTATGTATAAAAGTCATTCTTCAAGTCTTTACTTTTGTATTCATGCTCAATTTTCCAATTACATTGACAGTGTATTAGTCGTGTACCTGATATAGAGAACAAAAGAAGGAAGAGGATCAGTCGAGTGATACACAGCAAGCACAGCAACAGTAGGTAAACAACACAACACAGCAGCAACCAAAACAGCCACAATGATGAAACTCAACAGGTGATCGAGCAATGGACAGACAATCCCAGAAAACAGAGCAGAAAGACAGCAGGAAACCCAAGATATCGAATGTAACAGCAACAGAAAATCCAATAACCACAAAGCTCAGCAAATAACCAGTGCAGTTCCGACAATCAGGGAAACTAAAACTCAATCCACAACACACAGAAAGCTCAGTGTAGTAACAATCACAGCAGGAGAACAAGACTTCTCTTAATGGAACAATAACAATTCCAGTTAGGATAACCAACTGGATTTCTTATGCAGTTTTTGGACAGTGCTTAGTTAAAGTGTTCTGAAAATTTCTTTCTACTTTTGTCCCTTTTTTTCTGAAGACTAAAAGTCCAGCCTTTAAGAAAATCCTTTCCACATGCTCCAAAATTTCTCCAAAAAAAATCTCCTCCTTCTAAATGGAAGGTCTGCCTCTTTTATAGCCTGAATTCAGCACTTTACAGTCTGTGTGACAACTCAAAATTCCCCCTCCCTGTTGTTTTTCCACTCAGTTATTTTAAATAACCAGACCTCTCATGAGATCCCTGACAACCCCTCTCTATTTTTTGTTGTTAAAGTGTCCTAATATCTTGTTTATTTTGCCAAAGTATGGGCAGCAGGAATATAATCTGACAGCACATGTTGTCCAATTATTTAATTCCTTAACAGCTGACCATACACATGCTGCCCACAATCTGAACCAAGTAAATATGGCATCCATTTAAGATCACAGTCTGAATTGCCATTATAACCTACCCCTAGATGTTTTTTGATTCAAATTAAACAAAACCAATAGGCAATACAATTCAGTTCCTAATGGGATTCAAATACGATCACAGCAGAAATAAACAAACGAATTAAGTTGTTACCATTAATGACTTGAAACTAATTGACGACATACATCGACTCGACTATATTAATCGTAACACATAATAACCAGTCGTTCATATAAACAACACGTACAAAGTCTCGAATGACTTCAGACAACTTTGTTCGATTACTGGGAACCTATATGAATTAACTTATTTGACGACTAATCTAATTGACGATCATGTATATCACAGAACACATTCAGAACTCACACAGACAAACCAACGACCAAATAAATTCCTTACAAAGATGGAAGGAATTAAGAAAAATACCAGAAATAACAAGCAATCACAACAAAGCATGCTAACAACTTGATTACCACTCGAATACAACAGAAAGGAAAAGAAAGACTTACCGAAAAATGTCCAAACAAAATTGACCCAAGTCTGACTCAACTTTGACCATTTGAGGCCGAACAAACTTTAATCAGGGTTTTCTCAAATGAGAACACCTTGATTAAGGTCTATTAGACCTCAAACCCCCGTTAAGACTAGCCGGATTCCTTAGGTCCTTGTGTTCTAGGGTTTGGATTCTCATATTTGAGATTCTAAGAGTTGTGGGTAGATTCGGACCAAACCAAGCTTGGTTTGGTCACGAGGGAGGTCAGGGGACTGTCTAGTGTGAAGATTGCGAGGTTTGGTGTAGGTCAAAGTTCGACTCGAATCTTTAAATGAAGATTCGAGATGAAGGAAGGTGATTCGAGGCCAATGGATAGCAGATCCATATTCAGGACAGTGAGGTGGTCCTAGGGTGTTCAGGAAGTGGTCATCGGCGTTCATGCCGCCGGGTTCTGGTGAAAGGGAAATCAGGGCGGCTGCTAGGGTTTGGGGGGTTTCAGTGTTTGGTGAAGACGATGAGTGGAGGGGGATTCGAATAGGGGGCGTGGGGTGCGATAGAAAGCTTATATATGATCTAGGGGTTTAGATCCTGGTCGTTGGATCAAATGAGATCTATGTCCAGGATCTATTCACTTAGGGAAAACGATGTCGTTTGGGTTTTGACATTGGGTGAGACCGGGTAAGGCTGGATCGGGTCAAAGTTTGACGGGTTTAGGGGGAAGGCCTGGGTCCGTTGGATCAAAGGGTTGGACGGTTCAGATTAATTCGCCTGAAACGGCGTCGTTGAGGTGAAGTGATCAAGCTGATCAGGACCGTTTGTTTGAGTCAGATCAACGGTTCTGATAAGGACGCTGATACGGCGTCGTTTGAATCAGTGTTTGGGCAGGCCTGACTTGGACTGGACTTGAGTGCCGGTTTTGGGCCTATTTTTGTTTCATTTCTTGGGCCCAAATCACTCTTTTCTTTGTTCTCTAATTTTAAAACAAAAATGAAATAACAAATAAATAATAAAACAAATGAAATTAAAACAAACAACAATGTAACACTTCAACACAATTATCACACCAAATTAAAATGTTTAAGTAAGTTAAATCACAACCTAGAACGAACGATGCATATATATTTTTTGAATTTTCTTTCAACGACCGAATTACGGTTTGATTACCATGACAGACATACTTTGTATTTTGATTGATAAGATCAAATGCAACTTGGGCCGAACCACAAATGACTAACAGCACATGTCATGAAAAAATTGAAAATTTGTACAGCGAGGTCACTGGTCACTATTTTTGTTTTCTTTTGGAGCGGTTGTCCGTGAAGCAAAAATCACGTGCTTACAGCTGCCCCTCTTTGCAGGTTAGCGAAATGGAAAATATTACTCATGGTGTTCGACATCATCTATGTGACGAGGACGACCATGAAAGCCCAAGCACTGGCCAATCACTTGGCTGAGAGTCCTGTTGATGAAGAATATGAGACATTGAGGACGTATTTTCCTGACGAAGAAGTGATGCATATAGATGATTTGGAATTACCTGAGGAACCAGGTTGGAAGCTCTTCTTTGATGGAGCCACAAATGCGAAAGGAGTTGGAATAGGAGCGGTACTTATCTCTAAAATAGGACATCATTATCCTATTACGGCAAAGCTACATTTCTATTGTACCAACAGCATGGCTGAGTATGAGTCATGCATTTTGGGCTTACGGTTAGCTGCATACATGGATGTCCAGGACGTCTTGGTCTTGGGAGACTCGGACCTCCTAGTGCATCAGATTCAGGGTGAATGGGAAACAAGGGATTTGAACCTCATACCATATCGACAATGTTTGCACGATCTGAGCAAGCGGTTTCGATCAGTGGAGTTCAGACACATCCCAAGAGTTCACAATGAGGTTGTCGATGCTTTAGCTACTTTAGCATCGATGTTGCACAACCCATACAAAATTCATATTGACCCGCTGCATATCCAAGTTCGTGATTAGCATGCTTATTGCAACATGATAGAGGGAGAAATGGATGGCGAGCCATGGTTTTATGATGTCAAGGAGTACCTTAGGATGGGGATATACCCGGAGCAGGCCACCGGAGATCAAAAGAGAGCCATTCGGCGATTGGCGAGTGGATTCTTCCTCAGTGGAGGAGTGTTGTACAAAAGAACCCCAGATTTGGAATTGCTGAGATGTATAGATGCCAGTCAAGCCACGACGGTTATGACAGAGGTACATGCTGGAGTTTGTGGGCCACATATGAGCAGATATGTATTGGAAAAGAAGATTCTTCGAGCAGGGTACTATTGGCTCACTATGGAGCTGATTGTATCAATTTCATGCGAAAATGCCATCAGTGTCTGATACACGGAGATTTGATTCACTCTCCGCCGACAGAATTGCATACAATGTCAACACCATGGCCATTTGTTGCCTGGGGCATGAATGTCATTGGACCTATTGAGCCGGCAGCTACCAACGGTCATAGGTTCATTCTGGTGACCATCGACTATTTGACTAAGTGGGTTGAAGCTAAAACTTTCAAGTCGGTAACCAAGAAAGTAGTGGTGGATTTTGTTCATTCCCATATCATCTGTAGATTTGGGATCCCAAAGGTGATCATCACGGACAATGGTGCTAATCTTAACAGCGGTTTGATGAAAGAAGTATGTCAGCAGTTCAAGATTACATGCCGCAATTCCAACCCATATCGTCCCAAGGCGAATGGAGCAGTAGAAGCGGCCAACAAAAACATAAAGAAGATACTTCGGAAAATGGTAGAAGGTTCGAGGCAATGGCATGAAAAATTACCATTTGCATTGTTGGGCTATCGCATTACTGTCCGTACTTCGGTAGGGGCAACTCCTTATTTGTTGGTATATAGAACTGAAGCAGTAATACCGGTGGAAGTTGAAATTCCATCCCTTCGTATTGTCGTTGAAGCTGAGATTGATGATGATGAGTGGGTCAAAACCAGTTTGGAGCAGTTAAATTTGATTGATGAAAAGAGATTGGCCGCTGTGTGTCATGGCCAATTATATCAAAAGAGAATGGCGAGAGCCTACAACAAGAAGGTGTGCCCCAGAAAATTTGAAGTGGGGCAGCATGTGTTGAAACGAATCCTACCACATCAGGCCGAAGCAAAAGGCAAGTTCGCCCCGAATTGGCAAAGACAATTCATCATAACCCGAGTGTTGTCCAATGGCACTTTATGTTTAACAGATGTCGAAGGGAACTGCGTCGACATGGCTATCAATTTTGACGCAGTTAAGAGATATTATGTATGACTTCTTTTAATTATAATTGTTGTTTGTTTGTACTTGGCATTTATCGGAGAATGAAATGACGGAGGCAATTCTTTCGTTTATCCAAACACTTTAACCTTTGCTTCCCCTTTTGAGCCTTATTTATTCTTTCATATCCCTCTTTTGGAATCAGTAATTAAAATGAAAGAAAAAGAAAAAAGGAAAAAATTAATGATAATAAAGACAAAAGAAAGTCACAAGAAAATAAAGGAATTAGGAACTACGTTTGACCTGATTCCTCAAAGAAGGATACGTAGGCGCCTCATGGCTCGGTCATAGTGTACCATAGTGTGCATAATGTAACATAGTGTAACAAAAAATAAAAATCCCCAGGCAAGAAAAACTGGGGCAGAAGTTTGCGTTTGTAATTTTGGTAAGAAAGTTTGATTCCAAGAGTTGTAATGTTTTACCCATCAAAATTATTTTGAACTTTTGATACCCCTTTTCCTTTTAGCCATACACAAAACCCCTATTGATGTCCAAAAAGACCTCCCGATCAGTATTCGAGAAGTGCCAAGTCGTGCAAACAGAAGTCGGGGATAGCACCCCAATTCCCGACAGAGAAGAGGATCATGGACTGGAAATGAATTGATAGCCGGAAAGAATCCCCAGCAGAGAGAGTCATATCGGCAACACTCCAATCCCCAGCTAAAAAAATAAAATAAAATGAGAGAGTCTTATCGGTGAAAACCTTCACAGGTACCATAAGGCGACGGGAGCTGAGAGAAATGAGAGAGTCTTAGTAGTGAAAACCCCTCGAAGGGCACTATGAGACGACAAGGCAAAATTGGCGGAAAGGGTCCGCATTTGGCAAAGAGTTGAGTGCTTGTTTATCCCCAGCAAGATGAGGTCGTCCGAAAGATTGATTGATACGAATAGACTGGGTTGATTAGTCCGGAATGCACGACATGATCGTTGGGATCGGTTATATCATTCGGATAAGTCCTTTTCTTTCTCTTTCCCCAGCATTTGTTCAGAAAGACTTCTTCTTTTTCTATTTTTTGAAATTATCACTTTTTCATTTCTTGGTTTAAAGACTTTACCGCCCTAGCAGTTTGTTTTTGAAAAGGATTTTCAGAGCTTACTACCAGTGGCCAAAAGGGTGCAAAGCAAAATGCGAATAGGACAGGCCAAAGATAAGGCGACAAAGCGAAAAGAAGTTTGTCGCAAGACCAAATGACGAATGGGTCTAGATCCCAAGAGGACCAAATTTCCAGGGGAAGTTGGAGAAAACGGAAAAGCAAAAGTTAAAAGGTTATGAGGATCCCCAGCAGATTTGCGAGATATAGGAACAACTCCGACAGGTTCTCGACCAAGTTCCACAATGGTCGGACAACACAGAGCTGGGAAGGAAGAGAAAAGAAAAACCATCCCCATCATGAGTATCATCCTCAGCAAATAATATCATCCCCAGCAAGTTTTGTAGCAAATAAGGGAAAGGAAAAAGGGAAAAACCATCCCCGGCAGGAGTGGCACAACCACTCACCATATTTTAAACTAACAAATTTCTCTTTGATTTGAAATAGGGAAAGGAAATGTTATTGACAGCGGAGAGATGTGGCCACAAAGAAGATTATCAAACTGGGGCAGAAAATTTTCTCTCGTTGCGAAAATTTTCTTGAAATCAGCTACCCACTTGGGGAAGATGGAAGATAACACAAGTTTTGAAGGAAGTGGAATCTCCCGCAGTTTACGGGAGAAAGAATACAAGTTTTAAAGAAAAGCAATCTTGGAAGAAGCAAGATAACCTAAAGTTTTAAAAGTAGTGGCCTTTGAATCAGTATCATCCACACCATTGTTAAAAGGAGGAAGATAATTTCCCAGCAGTGTTATTCCCGGCAGGTTTCAGAGAAGTGAAAACACCAGCTTGAGGAAAGTAGTTCCAAATGGAAGGAAGGCACCAGCTTTAAAGGAAGTAGTCCATGAAGAAGGAAAATAACATAGTTGTGAATAAAATACCAGCGTTGTCCCCAGCAAATTTCGGAGGAATAAGACACCAGTTTTTGAGGGAAGCAGTCGAAAGAAGATGATTCAAGTTGTTGAAGTCAGGAGCCCGCCTGGAGAATGGAGGTGTTAAAATTTAAGAAGTTGTTGAAGACAGGAGCCCGCCTGGAGAATGGAGGTGTTAAAATTTAAGAAGTTGTTGAAGTCAGGAGCCCGCCTGGAGAATGGAGGTGTTACATTTAAAAAGTTGTTGAAGTCAGGAGCCCACCTGGAGAACGGAGGTTTTACATTTAAGAAAGTTGAAGAAGTCAGGAACCCGCCTGGAGAATGGAGGCTGAATTATTTTTAAGGAGTTGTTGAAATCAGGAGCCCGCCTGTAGAATGGAGGTTGTTAAATTTTAAGTTGGAGTCAGGAGCCCGCCTGTAGAGCGGAGGTTATTTATTTTAAAAGTTGAAGGAGTCAGGAGCCCGCTTGGAGAATGGAGGTTGTTAAGGAGTTGTTGAAGTCAGGAGCCCGCCTAGAGAATGGAGGTTGTTAAATTTTAAGTTGGAGTCAGGAGCCCGCCTGTAGAACGGAGGTTGTTTATTTTAAAAGTTGAAGGAGTCAGGAGCCCGCCTGGAGAATGGAGGTTGTTAAATTTTTAGTTGGAGTCAGGATCCCATCTGGAGAATGGAGGTTGTTAAATTTTAAGTTGGAGTCAGGAGCCCGCCTGTAGAACAGAGGTTGTTTATTTTAAAAGTTGAAGGAGTCAGGAGCCCGCCTGGAGAATGGAGGTTGTTAAATTTTAAGTTGGAAGTCAGGAGCCCGCCTGTAGAACGGAGGTTGTTATATTTTAAGTTGGAGAAGTCAGGAGCCCGCCTGTAGAATGGAGGTTGTTAAATTTTAAGTTGGAGTTAGGAGCCCGCCTGTAGAACGGAGGTTGTTTATTTTAAAAGTTGAAGGAGTCAGGAGCCCGCCTGGAGAATGGAGGTTGTTAAATTTTAAGTTGGAGTCAGGAGCCCGCCTGGAGAATGGAGGTTGTTAAATTTTAAGTTGGAGTCAGGAGCCCGCCTGTAGAACGGAGATTGTTTATTTTAAAAGTTGAAGGAGTCAGGAGCCCGCATGGAGAATGGAGGTTGTTAAATTTTAAGTTGAAGAAGTTAGGATCTCGCCTGTAGAACGGAGGTTGTTATATTTTTAAATTGTTGAAGAAGTCAGGAGCCCGCCTGTAGAATGTAGGTTGTTATATTTTTGAATTACTATTGAAGTCAGGAGCCCGCCTGGAGAATGGAGGTTGTGTCATCTTTTAAAAGTCAAGTTGGAGTCAGGAGCCCACCTGCAGAACAGAGGAATACATTTCAAGATCAAATCAGAAGTCAGTAATGCGGAGGGTTACAACAAAAATCCCCAGCATAACAAGTTTTAATGTAAGAAGCAGTGTCCCCAGCAGACATAACGAAATGATAAAACTTGTGTTTAGAAAAGCAAAAGGCTAGTGTCATCCCCAGCAGTTTTTGGAAGAAAAGCACCAGAGGAAACACAAGCCGACAAGAAAGCAAGGCAACCAGACCGAGTGGAAGATAGATAAGATTTTGTAATTCCTAGTTTAGTCTAGCCTCTTGTTTTCTTTTGAGCACAGTGTAACAAGGAGATCGGTAAGCAGTAATAACAACATGCAGCAGCAGTAACAACAAAATTGCAGTCCCATGGTAGTCCCAGCTACCTAAACTTCCCGAACTACATTAACATGATTCTCTTTTAGCCAGGGATATGTAGGAAACCTTTGAAACAAAGGTTAGGTTAAACCTTTTCAAAAAAATGCTTCACACGGAGTATTCCAACGGGAAAAAATCGCTCATATCCGCTCACTTTATCTTTGCACGAAAACTCTTTGTGTTTTCGGACAAAGAGGGGCAGCTGTGAGCACGTGATTTTTGCTTCACGAAAACTACTCCAAAAGAAATCAAAAAATAAAACAAAATTTTCTTGGTGTACAATTTTTAGGATTTGCGTGGCATTTTTGGATAATTATTTGTATTTTTGTCTGTGAATGTTTATCCTATTATAATTAATTGAAATAATAAAAAATATGTGGCATGTGCACTTAGGATTTTTATTTCTTACAATTAGGAATTAATTAAACCATAATTTAGTTCTAAAAGAAGGAAAATCACAAAAAATATGTAATTTTTGTAATTTTGTCATTTAAATGTGCCATTGTATGATTTTATTTTTAATTAAATGTTTTAACTTGTGTGTTGTTTGTTGTTAAGGGTTAATTAATATTTTTGTAGATCAATTTTGTTGTACAATTTATTTCTAGAGTTGTTGTTAATTGTTTATTAAAAGAAGGAAAAGAAAAGAGTTAAAATAATTAGTTGAGTCGGACTGGGCCAGGCCAAAATCAGGCCCAAAATGCAATGCAATGACCCAGTCCATTATGCCTGATCTCTCATATATCCTAAACGACGCCGTTTAGGGGTATTCAATCTGAGCTGCTGATCGAACAGATCAAACGGTCCAGTGCAGCCCTGGCTTGCTTTGAAATGACACTGTTTCAAGTGTTTAATCCGAGCCATCCATTTTCTTTGATCCAACGGCCTCAAGGCCTCACCACGACCCGATCCACTTCACCCTCGGGCCCATTCCCCAACTTAAACCGAACGACACTGTTCAGTTAAGTGAGTTGATCCAGGTCGTTGATCGTGCTTGATCCAACGTCCAAGATCAATCCCCCCCTCCACTATATAAGCCTAATACCTACCCCAGCCCCCCAAACCAAACACCCTCCCTTTTCTTCCCTGTTCATCGTCTCTCAACTCAGAGACGAACTAGGGCTAACCCTAGCCGCCACCTTACCCCGTCGCCTAAAACCCGGCGGCATCAACGCCGCCGGCCACCACCTTAACACCATAAGACTATCTGACCACCCCCGTTCCAAATATGTTACTCGTTTGGTTCGAATCTTCCCCCATCTTCTCAAATCTTCATTTGAAGATTCGAGCCAAACGGAAACCTACACCGACCAACCCCAAATTCATACCAGGCAACCCCCAGACCTCCCTCATATCATAAATAACTTTGGTCCCGTTCGAATCTGGCTAGAAACACTCGAACCCCAAATCGAAACAAACAGAACCCTAGAAAAACCAAAACTGGTTTCTGTCCGAATTTTTAAGAGGTTTTGAGTTTTAACTGACCTTAGTTGAAGTGTTCTCAGTTGAGAACACTCTATTAAGGTCCGTTTGACCTCAAAAGAAGTTCAAATTCGAGTCGATTCAAGTCTGTCTGTTCTTTGTTCTATCTAAGGTATTTCTCCTTTTTTCTTTTATTCTATTTTTCTGATGTTTTAAGTGTCTGTTTATGTGTTTAGTATGGTTATATTAATTTTTCAGTTTTGTCAATTGTTATTTCCTTCTCCATCAGACCTTTTTATTTGGTCGATTTTGTTGTTGTTCTTTGTTGTGAATAGTTATAGGTTGTGTAATCGATTTGAATAAGTTCGTCGATTAGTTGTTTTAAACCTCTGTTCGAGTCAATGTCGATTGAAATTGCCTGATTATCTATTTTTGAGTAATTGTTGTCAATTGTTGTAGGCAATCGTTTAATCAGTTATCATCGATTAAGTCAAGTTTTATCAGTAGTTTCGTAAAATGATTTAAGGTCGAATGTTGTGTGTGCTTGATCTATGGACATTTAGCTTCAGGGCATTGTCAATAGGCTGACAATGAACCTGCATTTATGTTACCTGCATTCATGCTCATTTTTGGTTCAGTTTCAATTTCAGTTATAATGATTCTGTTTGAGTTTTGTGTTGTGATTCAAATTCAGTCCATGGGTTTCATTGGGAACTCGACCTTAATCATTTAGTTTGTTAGGAGAATTGGTTATAGTTGTTTAATCATATTTAGTTTCAAATCTTTGTTAGCTGGAACAGATTTCAGAATTAAAAGCTTTAATACAGTTGAATAATTGTATTAGGGGCAGTAATATTAAGGGGTTTCAGGGGTGATTTGGGAATGAAACAGTTAGGATAATATTTTAATGTTAGTGTTATGTTAGTGGGATGTTAGTGTTTTTAAATTAATGTGGTAATTGGGAACAAAAGGAGGTGGGGGCTGAAAATAAGGAAAAGTTTTCCTTAGTGGGTTTTAAAGTGAAACAATTCAGATTTTTAGTGAAAAGGGGAGGTAAGGCAGTAAGTATAAGAAGGCAGAGGGAGGTTTGAGGAAGGGGGGACTAGACTGAATTCTGAAAGTTGAAAAAAAAAAGTTGAAAAAGAACAGCTATTTTCATTATTTTTCTGGTTTTAGGATCTGAAATTAGCTAGAACTGTCTTCCTTTACTTCTGCTCTATACTTGGGGAAGTATATAGTTGCTGGCTATTTGTGGTTGCACTGCTGGTTGCCATTTCTGTTGCTACTACTGCTGCTGACCCTCTTCTTCCTCTTCTTATATTATCAATACCAGGTACATGCTTCGAATTCCCTTGATGTATATCTTCAAAACTTGTCATGGAATTGACTATTGACTAAGCATGTATGAAGATCTGGAAACTAAAGTCGAAGTTTAAATGGAGACATTAAAATTTTGATGTAATTACTATTAATTACTACCATTATGTGTGATTAGATGCTTCTGTAATGTGGTAATTCAGTTTCTGGTTCATGTTGGTTTGTTGGTTCATGCTAATAGCTTATGGTGGCTTAGTTATTTAGATTAAGTGTGTAATTTCAGAGTATGGGGTATTGTGATAGTATTCGAATTCTATTCGTGTGAATGAACTATCAAATATTTTGTAAAGGAAAGCTGCTTGAAGGTGTCATTAGTTGTCTTGATTTGACATCAAGGCTTGTTGTATTGAGTACTGTCCATGACCCTGTTTTGTACTCTGAAAAGCATCACAGTGTTGCTTTAGTTTAAAAGTTTTTTTTATGGTTGATCAGTTCCAATCCCATATGTTTGTTTGTGGGAAGTTAGCTCAAGAAAAATTAAAATACAAGTATGAGCATTTCGTTAATTATGGCATCAACATGGTTTCAATAAAGAGGGTAATAAGTTAGAGGTTCTTGGGCTTGTATCATGAGTCCAATAACTTGGGTTGTTATCGTAAGGCCCTTCACTTAGTAAATTTGATTCAAAATGCAGACTGAGATAAAAATTGCAGGTTCATGTTAATAACTTGTACTCGAATATTGAAATTTAGAGGTGAAATCGTTAATACAATAGCATGTCTCTATTAGATTTACATTCTGATGATGCTTATGCCATTGACGGTTTTGTATGTCTGAAATCTGGGCTTAAACAAGCCCAGCAAGGGAACACCCTTTTTCTCGTTTGGACGTCTTGCAATCCTAACGTATGTTCCTTCCGGACTCTTACTGTCGCCATTAACCCTTGGGACTCAATCTAGGCCCAAGCTTTGAAAGTTGGATTGTAGATAGCTTTATAATTAATAAGTGGGGTTTGAGCATTGACTTAAAAATAGCCATAGTTTCTTCAAAATTTCATTTGGTTAATCTAGTTAGTGGAAGTGTGCCATATTAAATAAGAATAGCTTATGGCCCTCATGTATTAATTTAGAAATGTTCCAATTAGAACTAGTTGAGGTGCTCCATGCCAAACAAAATGACAATTGCATGGCCCTCGTCCAATTAATTTTGTTTAACCTTAGAAACTGAGGCATGCCGTTTAGTGAATTTAATGGCCCTCGCAAAGTCGCAAATACGAAATTGCTTTAGGCACGTACTTTTAATAACTTACTCTCTTAAACTCAGGTGCACATTTAGGTGACCCAAATCCAAATCTCAACAAAGTCGAAATGTGTCGTTAATCACGGGTACATTGATTGTGATGTGGTTCGAGATGCATTTCCATGACGTTGCAAATTCCTTTAAAAAATAATGAATGAGACAAGCCTCGACAAACAAGAATACACAAACTGTGGGGCCCTCAACGGACAGTTATTTCAAATGTTTAGATTTCGAGACAGGCCGCATAGCGAATTTTACGACTTTTCTCAAAATAACAACGCGTTAGTATCTTTAGGCGCGTATTTAATAATGTTATCTTCCTAAACTCGGGTGCACATTTATGTGACCCAAATCCAAATCTCAATGAAGTTGGGACATATCGAAAATCGCGGGTACATTTATGTGGCGCAATTCGAGATGCATTCTCACGACGTTGCAATTCTTTGAATGAATAATATCAAAAGCGGTAAACAGTTAAAATTTGCACATAGGTTCATAATTGTATAAAATCAGATAATCAATCCAAATATGACAGTTGAGCTCCGTGCTAGAACCACGGAACTCGGGACTGCCTAACACCTTCTCCCGGGTTAACAGATTTCCTTATCCGAATTTCTGGTGCGCAGACTGTTAAACAGAGTCATTCTTTTCCTCGATTCGGGATTCAACCGGTGACTTGGGACACCATAAATCTCCCAAGTGGCAACTCTAAATCTTTAAATAAAATCCCGTTTCGGTTGTCCTTTAATAGGAAAAACTCTCCTTTGCGCCCCTCCGCGGTGGCGCGGGTGAAAAAGGAGGTGTGACATTAGTTTTTTGATAAACTACAACCAGACAAGGCCTAATTCGGACTTCTCATCTGAGAAATATGTGATAAATCACGCTTTAAATTTAATTCAGACCATAAGCAGTATCTCAAGTCATGCTATATAATTTGCTCCTTTAAGTGAGGAGGCTTGTTTGAGCCTTTAATTGCTATTTGTTTTCCCCTAACTGCTTATGTGTTCTTGTTTGTCCCCTTAGACTTTTATCATTTTAAACTCTGAAAAGACCCAACTCCCTCCCCTTTAGGATTAGTAGTCCCAAAAGCCTCCGGGACTGATAGTATTGGGACGGGTAATAGCATGCAATAAGTAACGATACTATTCCGCGCTTTAATACCTTAACGGGATGGGAAGGGTAGATATGGATATGATGACCGGTGCACTAATACCTTATGTAGCCCCTCTTCTGAGGAGTGATTACTGGGTATTGTATTGACGTGATCCATATTAATCATAAACCTAGGACCCCCCTCCCCCTTACTTGCTTTTATCTATTTTCAGAATTGTTTAAATCTTTCCTAAAATTTCTGCCCTCTTTACTTTTCCTCAAGTTTCAACTTATTGGCAATATTGTGTGAAAACTCCTTCTATTTGAGCCCTTATTTGCTTACTTGTTATGTGAAGTCACAATTATAACATGGCCGGGAACCACACTAGTAGATCTTAGGGGGTGCCTAGCACCTTCTCCCCGAGATAATTTCTAGCCCTTACTCAAACTTTGGTTCTTCAACTCAAACCCTGATTAGTGTCCTAATGCAATTTAATCATTAGATGGAGACTCTTCAATTCAAAACCCAATTCCCAAAAGGGAACGCATTGTCCTCCCAAATGTCATAAACCCGATTTTGCTTTAGAAAAAGGGGGCGCGACAATAAGCGTTAACGACATTGAGGGTGCACTCACCAATCACCAACTTAATAAACATTAGTCTGTCATTCACCCGCCTAACCTCAACCACCGACTCTCTAAGGTCCTTATCCACCAAGATACCCACTTCATTCTTACCCCTCACGACTCTAGAGTATCACAGCTTATACTCGTCCACATTCCTCGCCTTCGACCCTACCCACCTTGTTTCCTGGACACAAGCTATATTTACTCTTCTCTTCTGGAGAATCTTCACCAGCTCAATAGACTTACCCGTTAGCGTGCCTATATTCCATGACCCGATCCTCAACCTACAAGCTCTCTTTCTCCCCTTACGCTCATTTCCACTCGTCCTATCCTCTGGCCCCCTTCTCAAAGTGAACGAAGGGAGTAATAAATAAGAGAAGACTTTTGAGATATGTGATCTTAAATAAACCATAGCTTTTGTGTGACTGTAAATTTTAAAAGTTATGATCTAAAATATGTCATATCACTTGTGTGGTTATAAATATTTTAAATAATGTCAATATTTTTTTATATAGAGGGACTAATTAATAAAAAGAAGATGATACTGGGAAAAATTAAAGTATGAGAGAACCAATAATTATTGCTTTCTCCTTTTTAATCAGTGGCCAAACTATTTTGATAAGCCAATACCAAAGCAACGTCATCTACTCTTTCGTCATCTTACTAGTCATACGCATAAAAGAGGATGATAATTTCATCTTTGAAGATATGCAACAGGCTCACCTATTAATAAGTCCAACTATAATGACAATTTCCATTACATGAGTAGTTACATAATCCAGATTTTCCACATTTAGTAGTCATATGCATAAAAAAAATATTTTCTTTAGACACAAAATGTGAGTTCTTTGTCATTGTAATCTACTTCATATTACAAGATAACAGTTACATATATGACGAAGTCGGTGAGCATGATGTAAAGAAACATTGAGTTGGAATGTGGTCCTAATTAGACAAATAATATTTGCTACACTCATTTGGATAATCACAAAGACAAACCAAACCAATGAAAAGAGGATATAGTTAAACCCACAGTTTCAATTTTCTTTTGAGACATATTAAGCGCACTAACTCAATAGGTGTCCTCATATGACAAAAAATAGCCATTTGGAGCTTGCTAGGGCCATTTTCCTAAATGGGTTGACAAATATACAATTATTCTTAATTGGATTAGCTTAATCTTGCTCTTCAAAAAAACTAAAAACCTAGATTTGGCCAGTTAATTGCTCCATTAAGTATCATAATTTAGCTGATTAAAACAGACCTGAAGCGAGAAAAAACATGACATTATGGGATATTATTAGAAGTTAGAGAAGAGCTATAATCTTTTGTTTGATGAATGAGAGTTTTTTTTTTTAAAATTTTGTTGTTGATGACGAATGCTGCTGATAAATTCAAGAGGGGGGGGGAGGATAGTTTGATTAGAGCCTATATTGCTCGAACTCCTCAAAAATATTTTTGGGTGCGCACGTCGAATTAATCCTAAAAAGTGCATTTTTCGATAATCCGTGTTTACCGTGAAAATGGTAATAACAATTAAATTTAATTTTGTGGTTCTAAAAATATGTGATCTATTTTTATGCTAGTTGTTAGGCAAGGGATGCTAAGTAAAAGATTAGAAGGCAAGATTCTAGGTTAAAAACGATATGATAACCAAACCGAACGGCTGGAGATCGGGGCCTCGAACTATAGTGTATATGGACTCGAGGTCGAATCAGAGGGCCGTCTTAGAACAATCGAGGGAGTAAGAACAGTTATGAGAGCTACAATGATGGCTCTTTATGATCAATGATAAGCAATAAACAAAGATCAATAAATAGAACACAATAAATATAGGCAATAAACAGAAGTAATGAGAGCAAGAGAATATGTTCTTTTGTATTTAGTATTGAGCATCAGATGTCTACAAAGTGACAAGGATCCCTTTATATATGAGAGGGAATCACTAAATAGTACAAATGCATTTATTACAAAGATATGGGGCTGGTACAGCCTTTTAATGCTATGGTAGGGGTGTTGACTAGCCTAATAGACTTTGTCATCTCTAGTCACGTGCCTTGGGAACCTCACACTGATCCACCGACGCCACTGATTTACCCTGCCTCGAGGCCGATCATTGCTTACTCTACCTCTAAGTAGATCACTGAGAACCCTCGATGCTGGATCCCCGAGCTAAGCTTCGAGCTTCGGGAGGTTGTTTCTTCGAGGCGCCTTAGTGACCGTAAAATTGGACCGCCGATTTTTGCCGTATACAGATAGTCCCCGCATTTCTTAGAGTGAAACGATAAGAAATGACTTTGATATCCATCTCTTCGAACTTCCCGCGATGATGTCATACTTATGACGTAAGCCTTTGTGATAACTGAGACATCCCATTGGTTTATCTTTCCAGAATTATTCAATGCACTGCCGACTCTTATTCTCCAAAGCAATAATATCGCCACCGGCCCATTTCCCAAAAACGCGTTGATTGCACCTGCCGATACGTCTTTCAAAAACATTGATGGCGCCGTCGGTTATGTTTTCCAGAGAGTATTGATTGCGCTTGTCGGTTGAGCTACCCTTTCTCTATAAATGAAAGCTTTCTCGAATCAAACCTCTCTCAGTCATTCTTCACCATTTTTCAACTCCTTTCTTCCCATCGCGCCCATCCAACTTTATTTTTCATGTCTAACGCCTGTGGCCATAGGGTCATGCGGCAGCATTTTCATCAGCTACGCAATAGCCCTTTCTCAAAGATGTCTTTCTCCAAGCGGGATTACAATAACTTCTTGTTGTTGATGTTGTTGTTATTGTTGTTGCTACTGCTGTCGTCGTTGGCTCGAGGCGACAAGATAGGGGCGTTGATTTCTTTCGACTCAGGAAGATGTTTGGACTCTACACAGCTGCTCAGGAGGATTTTCGAACTTTGCACCACTGCTCACCTCCCTACTCCGGCCTAGTGTGACACTTTATCCCTTTTGCTTTCCATGGGGTGAAGGGGAACCACCGGCCGCTAACTTACACGGCATAATGTCCTAAGAAGTGGACTCAAATTAGTCGTGTAGGTAAGGCCGACGATCGCCAAGTCTTCCTCCGCATCACTTTCCTCTTCTTTATCTTCTCCTTTGAAGATGCTGTTTTGGAAGATCGAGATGAGGCCACCGAGGAGACGGTGCTCGAAGGTATTGCCGCCGAGGATGCACCCCCAAGAATAGATTAGACCCTTGGCTTCTATTATACATATACTTTTTTGGCTTCTTTGTTTCTATGTAAGGACCCCTCGTGGGCTTTTGTAATCATATGTAAGGACCCTTCGTGGGCTTTTGTAATGATGTGCTTATGAATACAAAGATGTTTCTTCAATTTGTCTCTAATTTATGTTATATTTCCTTTTATCTGCGTTTGTGGAGAATATGAATCCATGACTCCATCGATTGGTGCGAATATTAAGCTCGAGTGTAAGTATTCCTTCTGGCTCTTGATTGATTAACACGATTCCCCATAGAACCCTTTGTCGTTCCTTGGACCGAGCCCAGATTGGATTGATAAACTCGGGTCATCGGGACCTCGACTTCGAGTTGAATGAGAGTAGGGCATCAAACTTTCAGTACGAGACTTAGCTTTTTAGACCCTGCGATAGTCCTCGATGGGGGGATTTGCTCGGATGCCTAAGAATAAAGATAGCCCTTAGGGCATTGCAGATAGATCCCAAATGAGGGCTTACCCGGGTTTAGATGGTACCTCGAGGCCAAGCCCATATGAGTAGGTTTTTAGAGCTTATCTTCTTTTTGAGAGAGGTCCTCAAGATCAGGTACCATCTCGAGTCTCGTAATGATATTAACGGCTCCTTAGAGCCTATCTTCTTCTTGATGGAGATCATTGAAATCGGGTAACATCTCGAGTCTTGTAATGATATTAACGGCTCCTTGGAGCCTATCTTCTTCTTGATGGAGGTCCTCGAGATCGGGTACCATCTCGGGATGTGTAGTGATGTCAATGGCTTCTTGGAGCCTATCTTCTTTTTGGTGAAGGTCCTCGAAATCGGGTACCATCTCGAGGCCTGCAATGATGTTGGTGGCTCCTTAAAGCCTTTCTTCTTTTTGACGGAGGCCCTCGAGATCGGGTACCATCTCGAGGCTTGGTTTATACGGGGTCTCTGACCCCAAAACGTTGTATGTCGGCATCAAGTGTATGACGTTGTTATGAAATGATCGAGGTGATCCAACCGGCACATCTTCCCAAAGCGATAAAAGCTTTAGCCAGTATTTTTAATTGGCCTTTGAGGCAGGAGGATAGTCATCGCTTTTCCATATATAGGGTTGTCTTCGCCCTTTTGAAGATTCCTCTATTTTGAGTAGTTATCCTCTTTTATAAAGTTCTCCTTTCGTGCGTTAGGTCCTCCATAATTTCAATTTTGACGCCCTTGTTCAAATTCCCGCTCCAATTCTTTAGGTTTATCACAGCCATGGCTTCTACGTCAAGGTCCGCTTGGCAAGGAGAAGTGAGTTCTGCATCTGGGCATTTTGTTTTGAGGGGGGATCCTCTGTCAGAAAAGGCTCTAAGCGTTCGAGGTCATTGGGAGTATGCCTCGAAGTTTATTTCTTTAATAGGAGATGAGCACCTTGAGTCGGTAATGAAGGACTGTGGATGGGGGGAAAAGGTGGTATTACGGGTACCTTCCCCAGAGGAGAGCATCATGGACTATGCCGAGGGGTTTTTAAACGTGTACACGTACCCCTTTATGCTATCCCCCTTGATAGGTGTGTGCTCGACTTCTGGCAAAAGTACCAAGTTACCTTGGTGCAGATTCACCCGTTATTTTGGCAGATAGTATTGATGATGAGGTTCTTTGCGGAAGAAACAGGTCTTGAATTCACTCTTAGTCATCTCATCAGGCTGTACTGGCCCTTTCACCATCGAGGTCTACTAACCCTGTGATGCCAATCCACTATGCCTATTGTCATTGATGACGAAGAAGACAAAGATCGGGGATGGATGAGCCAATTCGTCCGACTACGGACTGTCGATATTATCCTTGTGGAGTTTCTGCCATTTCCCGAGGAATGGAATTTTACACGTAAGTGGTACATTTGTGCCTTCGTAGTTTTGCTTATGGCGAAGGCGGGTTCCGTAAATGCTGTCGCACCTCCTTTTTACCGCGCCCGCGGGGCGCGTGAGGAGTTTTCTCCAATTGAAGGACAGTCGAAACGGGATTTATTTAATTATTTCAGAGTCGCCACCTGGGAATTTTAAGGCGTCCCAAGTCACCGGTTTTAATCCCTGAATCGAGGAGAATATGACTCTGTTTGTTATTCTGCGAACCAGAAATCCTGAGTAAGGAATTCTGTTAATCTGGAAGAAGGTGTTAGGCATTTCCGAATTCCGTGGTTCTAGCACGATCGCGCAACCGCTTTTATTCTTGGCTTAATTATCTTGATTTTACTAAATACGTTTTTATTGCATGATTTTATGACCGCTTTTACTTATTGTTTACAATTATATAAACGAATTACGCGTACGTATATTCGTATTATATACCTTTTATAATTACCGGGGATCGTGCCACGCGTACGTGTACACAATAAAATTTGACCATATTATTTCCTTTATTACAAATTCATATGTGCGTGATTTAAAATAAAATTATGAACGTCATCACCCTTATATTTAGACAATGAACTGCACGTCTCGGGTTATATGAAATTATTTTAACATCCTTGGAAAAATCCTTTTCTTAAATATTCGCTCGAAATTGCGCGTACGCATAATCCGAATTTGCTTTTAAAAAAAATATAATCAGGGTACGCTAACGCATCTCTAATCGCGCAAAATATTTGTAATGGTATTATGGATTTTCTACAAATTGTTTATTATATTCATACATTTTTTATGTGAAAATCATGAGAACTCTCATTTTAGAGGCCCTTAAATTCTTTGAAAAGAATTCACAATCTATTAAATGTTTCCAGCCGATTATATTTCTACATATGAATTATATTCTTCCGAGCCATTCAAAGAATTAGGAGTAAAATAATCAAAGTATGATTAAGAATACCATTTTTTCTCGTAAATACAATCTATATGTACACCCAAAAATGTATTGCATATAAAACTAAAAATGATTTATAAAGGGAATATTTTTGAAGAATTTTCATTATTTTGATTTAATACAAATTCTATTTCTACTTACCATTGATATAAAATATTGCAGTTCGTGTTTATACATCTCATCTCATTCTCATATACTTATTTTTAATCTAATAGGCGAAATTATTTTAATTAATTTGTTTACGGTGGTAGATAAGCATCAAGTGGATAAGAAAGGGAATTATTATGCAAATTGATTCAATAATATTGCCTTACATGCAACCTAACTGTATGTTGTAAACATCGTAACAAACTATATTATATCACCTTTCGCCAATGGTTATACACACATCTATAAAAATACCACCAATACCATCTTAACCTTATCTAACAACAGAAGTTAGTAATGTAGCTTCTTGATATTTCTACATTATTCTTTACTTAGCTAACAATACTATAAAATTTAAATAATGGCCAACCTTACGCCATGTTCCCTACCTTGACAGTTCAAATATGACTAAACTAATGAGATTTCGGAATGGCTAACATTATTACAAAGCTTTATACGAATTTCAAAATAAGACAATTAACTCATAGCTATCAAATTGAATTAACATGAAACAAAAAATGAAATTTAAACTAATGAATTTGGACAAATGGAAAACAGAATTGCAATTCAAGCTTCATTGATTTGTCATGCTGAATCTCTTTCCAACATAGAATTTAAAAGATAAGTACCTGAAAATGAAGGTAGAAGAAGTAAATTTCAGCAGTTGCAGCAGTAACAAAATACTGGTAGAATATCAGTACTTCCACAGATTTGAGCAATAATAAGACCCGAGGAACCCAGATGCACAGTAACAGTATTTTTAAAGAGGCTTCAGATTTTAACTGAACAATGGAATCAAATAAATTTGAACAAATTCAACGAAAGAACAATATTTCAGATTTCAGTTTCTTTTCTGTTTCAAATTCCCATTTCTGATTTTTCTGTTTGATTTTTTGCTTGATTTTCCACACTCAAATTTATCTTTTCCCTCTCTAAAAAAAACTCTCACTGAAGACTGGTAGTCCTAAAATCTTTGTCTGAAAACTGATTTCTCTTCCTCTCCAATTCCTTCTTAAAATCTGATCTTTTCTTCTAATTTCCTTTCGATTTTTCCTCTCTTCAGTTTTAAAATCTGTCCTCCAGATCAGATTTTTTCTTTCTCTCTTTCCTTTCTGTCTCCAAACTCCCTCAAGTCAGTCCATGTACTTATACAAGTCTGTCCTATTTCCTTTTAGTGCTTCTTGGACCCTCTTCTTCTTTTTAAAATCAAAAAGTTCCATTAAAAACTACTTTTGAATAAATTAAATGATCTTATCCTGATTTTAAGCAGCCCCATTACCCTTTGTTCCCCATTATTATCTTAAACTATAGCCATTAACATTCCACTTTCAGCCCACTATGCTATCATATTACCCTCACTATTCTGTCCCAGAAATACCCTCAGAAATCCTACTGTGATTGCTATTAATACTGCTGTCAAACTTAAAATCTAACAATACAGATTTTTAAAATCTGTTCAAACCTGATTATTAATCTGATTTAAGACAGCTACAACCAATCCTAAAGCTTTGGACTGAATCCTAACTAAGAATGTAACCTTCTAACACAATTACATCTAATCAACATTTGTAAAATCACACTGAATTCAACATAACAATTTAAACAGAACTTCAACATTGCGTTAGGATCAAACAGATACAGGAACATTGTCAATATACTGACAATGCCCTGAAACTCACTGTTCAGAAAACAATATATGTACACAACATTCATTTGAATTTACTGATTTGTAAACAAACATGATTTAATTGACGAGTATTAATCAGTTGACTATTTACAACATTGGTCCATAATCAGTCTAAAACAATAGAAACAGACTGTTTTCAATCAGCATTATCATAAATGAGAATTCATAATATAACTAATCGACGAACTTAATCGAGTCGATTACTCACATTGTAAATAATCACATCCAACAGAAACAGTTTCATATTTTGATCATATAGACGGGTATGAGACAGTATAACAGAATTGACTAGAAAATTATGAAAAATTAATCAGACTAATGAAACAAACATAGAATACATGTAGAATACACATAAGAAAATAGAAAAATTACCTCTGAACCTTCAAATTCAACCGGACTCAAACTCAACTTGGGTTCGGGCTTTTTTGAAATCAAACAGACCTTAGTCGAAGTAGTTTCTACTGAAAATACTTTGACTAAGGTCGATTAAACCTCAATCTTTCGTCTAAAGTGAAAAAGATGCCAAGATTGGAAAATTTAGGGTTTCAGATCTTGGATTTTAAATCCGAACACTTCTGGGTAGATTCGAGGGAAACCAAAGATGGCACAAGGGTGAGGGAAGCCTAAAGGTCATTTGGTGTTAATTTGGGAGGAATCTGAGTAGGGTTAGGTTTCATTCGAATCTTCAAAAGAAGATTCGAAGAGTTCTGAGGGGATTCGAACCAAACCAACACTAGATCCATAACGAGGTAGGCTAGGGGATGTTGTGGTGTTATTTTGGAAGCCATTGGAAAGGTTTGAGTTTTCACACCCACCTTCGATTTAATATTCGAAGATTTGGGGTCTGATTCGAAGGAAACTAAGGTCAGATCTGTGTAGAGGAAGTGGTGAGGAGTCAAGGGTGTTATTTTGGTGACCGGCGGCGTTGTTGCCGCCGGGTTTCAGGCGATGGGATGTTAGGGCGGCTAGGGTTAGGGGTGGGTCTGAGGACGATGATGAACAGTGAGAGGAGGGGGGTGTTTAGTTAGGGGGGCCGGGGTAGGGGTTTGGCCTTATATAGGGACGGGGTGGGTTGATTCTGACCGTTAGATCTAGCAGAATGGAAGGCCAGGATTTATCCACTTAACCAAACGGTGTCGTTTGGCTTAAGTTTGGGAGGACAGGTTGAACCGGGTATTGGATCGGGTAAGGATTATGGGTTAGGATGATGAGATCTCATCCGTTGATTGGATTTGATCCAACGGTCCATGATAAACTATGACCAAACGCTGTCGTTTTGACTCTTTTGGACTGGACCGGACCTGGGCTCGTTTGATTTGGGCTGTGGGGGGGTAACTTGGTTTGGGCCTGGATTTTAATCCAGGTCCGATATTTTTTATGTTTTCAACCTATTTTTTTATTTCCTAAATTTATTCTTAATTAATAAAATCCTAATCAAAATTATAAAAACAAAAAAATTATCATTACAATAATACTAATTACCTTTTAATAACCATTAACACGTAGATAAAACATTAATCACACAATGACACAATTAATATGACGAAAAATAAAAATAAAAATGCATATTTTTTGTGATTTTATTTTGAATCAATTATTAAATGCATAATTAAATCCTAGATATGCATGAAACATATATTTTTATTTTATTTTCATTTTGTTATGACAAAGTAAACATTTACGGATATATGACAAATTTTTAACAAACATCACGCAAAAATTCAAAAATTGCACAGTAAAAGAAATTTATTTTATTTTTTATTTATTTTGGAGTAGTTTTTCGTGAGGCAAAAATCACGTGCTCACAGCTGCCCCTCTTTGTGCGGAAACTCGAAGAGTTTTCGTGCAAAGATAAAGTGAGCGGATGCGAGCGATTTTTTCCCGTTCAAATACTCCGTGGGAAGCATTTTTTGAAAGATTTGACCGAACCTCTGCTTCAAAGGTTTCCTACATATCCTTGGCTATAAAGGAATCAGGTCAATGTAGTTCGGGAAGTTTTGGGTAGCTGGGACTACCATGGGACTGTGATGTTACTGCTGCTTCGTGCTGTTTTTACTGCTTGCTGACCTCCTTATTACACCTTACTTCAAAAGTAATACAAAATGCTAAACTAGACTATGGTACATGAATTATAAAATCTTATCTAGATCATGCCCTTGCGTTTCTTGTTGTCTTGGTATCTTGGTGACTCTTGGGCATTTGGCTTATTTCGTATTCCTTTTCATTGTGTGCCGTATTTCTTTATCTGTTTGGGATTCTTGTTGTTTCCTTCTGGGGACTTTGTTGGACTCCTCTGCTTTATTGACTTTAAGTGTGCTCCTTTCTCATATGAACGGGCTTTTGACTTCAATACTTCAATTGTATTCCCTTGTTCTCCAGGTGGGTGCCTGACTGCGGATTCATCCTCATTCTCCAGGTGGACGCCTGACTTCTTCAACTCTTTGTCCTCGTTCTCCAGGTGGACGCCTGACTTCTTCGATTCTTATCCTCATTCTCCAGGAGGACACCTGACTTCTTTTAATTCTTCATCCTCATTCTCCAGGTGGACGCCTGATTTCTTCTTTAATTCTCTATCCTTATTCTCCAGGTGGACGCCTGACTTCTTCGATTCTTATCCTCATTCTCCAGGTGGACGCCTGATTTCTTCTTTAATTCTTTTCATCCTCATTCTCCAGGTGGACGCCTGACTTCTTTAATTCTTCGTCCTCATTCTCCAGGTGGACGCCTGACTTCTTCAATTCTTTGTCCTCATTCTCCAGGTGGACGCCTGACTTCTTCAATTTTCATCCTCATTCTCCAGGTGGACGCCTGACTTATTCAATTCCCATCCTCATTCTCCAGGTGGACGCCTGACTTCTTCAATTCTTTGTCCTCATTCTCCAGGTGGACGCCTGACTTCTTCAATTCTTTGTCCTCATTCTCCAGGTGGACGCCTGACTTCTTCAATTCTTTGTCCTCATTCTCCAGGTGGACGCCTGACTTCTTCAATTCTTTGTCCTCATTCTCCAGGTGGACGCCTGACTTCTTCAATTCTTTGTCCTCATTCTCCAGGTGGACGCCTGACTTCTTCAATTCTTTGTCCTCATTCTCCAGGTGGACGCCTGACTTCTTCAATTCTTTGTCCTCATTCTCCAGGTGGACGCCTGACTTCTTCAATTCTTTGTCCTCATTCTCCAGGTGGACGCCTGACTTCTTCAATTCTTTGTCCTCATTCTCCAGGTGGACGCCTGATTTCTTCTTTAATTCTCTATCCTTATTCTCCAGGTGGACGCCTGACTTCTTCGATTCTTATCCTCATTCTCTAGGTGGACGCCTGATTTCTTCTTTAATTCTTTTCATCCTCATTCTCCAGGTGGACGCCTGACTTCTTTAATTCTTCGTCCTCATTCTCCAGGTGGACGCCTGACTTCTTCAATTCTTTGTCCTCATTCTCCAGGTGGACGCCTGACTTCTTTAATTCTTTACCAAGTATTTCCTGACACAAATATTGTCTTTGCCCCTGTTTTAAATCAAAGAAAACTTCGTTAGTTTAAAGCAGGGTGGTTAACTGGGGTATTCTTGCCGATGGTGAGGCTTCTCTTCGTCTCTTTTTTATTGCCTTGGAATGGTTGAAAAGGACTGTTTTGTCCTTGTAATTGATCCTTGACTATAGGATTCCCCTCTGTATGTTTTCCTTCAAACCCTTTTAACTGTAATCATATGTCTCTCCTGACATTGTTGATCCACTTTTGATTTCACTTTTCTTCCTCCCATATCTTATTATTTTTATCTCCCGCCTTTCATGGCCTTATTTTGCATCATGTAACCTTGAATCTTGGTAGTATACCTTGACATTCCTTCTCATTTGTTTGGAATAAAACTTATCTCAAAGCTTTAGAAAAGTAAGATTATTAGTGACGAAACACGCTGATTTCGACAATTATAGAATGAAAAAGAAAAATCCAAATTTGGATGATCGTTGACGAAGGAATAAAGGACTTATCTGATTGGAGTCACTGGCGCCAATGAATAGGGTATGTATTTTGGATTAATCAACCCAGTCTTTAATCAATTTCCTTTTAATTGTCTCATTTTTGTTTTCCCCAAAATTTCCGTAATCCATCTTCATTTTTCATTTTACTGACCTGTTGGACTTGTAATATCTCAAAGAGTTCTCACCGACAAACCTTCCTTATTTGTTCATTTCTCACTTCCTTTTCGCCCTATGGTGCCTACGAAGGTTTTCACCTATAAGACTCTCTCATTTTACTTTTCTCTCAACTTCCGTCGCCTTATGGTGCCCGTGTGGGTTTTCACCTATAAGACTCTCTCATTTTTACTTTCTTTTCTTGTTTGTACCGGAGTGTTATGAACCATCTTCATTTGCTTGTCTCAGCATTTTTCTAAGATTGATCGAAAGGTCTTTTTGGTATGGGGTTAGAAATGGAAAAGGTATTAAAAGCTAAATTGCTTTGGTATGGGTTTAAAATTACAACTCTTGGAATCTTTCTCTTATTTCCAATACAACTCCTGCCCCAGTTTTCTTGATTGGGGTCTCTTGATGTTTCTTTTTGTGCACATTATGTATATTGTGCACCCTATGACCGAGCCGTGAGGCGCCTACGTATCCTTCTTTGAGGAATCAGGTCAAACGTAGTTCACTAATGATAGTGATTTTTTTTTTATTACATACTTGATTTTCATTGATTCCAAGAGAGGGTAAGAAAGAAACAAATATGGCTCGAAGGGGAAACAAAGGGTATAGTGTTTGGATAGCAGAATAAATTGCCTTTGTCATTCCAATCTTCGAAATAATGCTAAATACAAACATTCAAAAAGTTATGCATAATATCTCTTTACCACGTCAGAATTGATCGCCATGTCTATGCATTTGCCTTCAATATCTGTTAAGCATAGTGCACCATTCGATAATACTCTGGTCACAATGAATGGTCCTTGCCAATTCGGGGCAAATTTGCCTTTTGCCTCGACCTGATGTGGAAGAATACGTTTCAACACATGTTGACCCACTTCAAACTTCCGTGGACGCACTTTTTTGTTGTATGCTCTTGCTATTCTTCTTTGATATAATTGACCATGACATACTGCGGTCAATCGTTTTTCATCAATCAAGTTTAACTGTTCTAGACGGGTTTTGACCCATTCATCATCATCAATCTTTGCTTCGGCGATGATCCGAAGGGAAGGAATCTCAACTTCTGCAGGAATTACTGCTTCAGTGCCATATACCAACAAATAAGGAGTTGCTCCTACTGAAGTGCGAACAGTAGTGCGGTATCCCAATAACGCAAATGGTAGTTTTTCGTGCCATTGTCTTGAACCTTCTACCATTTTCCGAAGTATCTTCTTTATGTTTTTGTTGGCTGCCTCGACTACTCCATTTGCCTTGGGCCGATATGGGGTAGAGTTGCGATGCGTAATCTTAAACTGTTGACATACTTCCTTCATTAAGTTGCTGTTAAGATTAGCACCGTTATCTGTGATGATCACCTTTGGGATTCCAAATCGACATATGATATTTGAGTGGACAAAATCGACCACAGCTTTCTTGGTCACTGATTTGAATGTCTTGGCCTCAACCCATTTGGTAAAATAATCAATGGCTACCAGAATGAACCTGTGCCCATTGGATGCTGCAGGCTCAATTGGTCCAATCACATCCATGCCCCAGGCAATGAAGGGCCATGGTGCCGACATTGTGTGCAACTCGGATGGTGGAGAATGAATCAAATCTCCGTGTATCTGGCATTGATGACACTTGCGCACAAAACTGATACAATCTCGCTCCATGGTAAGCCAATAATAACTAGCTCGGAGGATTTTCTTTGCTAATACATATCCGCTCATGTGGGGTCCGCAAACTCCCGAATGTACTTCAGACATGACAGCTGTGCTTGTCTGGCATCTATACATCTTAATAATCCAAGATCTGGTGTTCTTTTATACAAAACTCCTCCGCTTAAGAAGAATCCATTTGCCAATCGCCTAATGGTCCTCTTTTGATCTTCTGTGGCTTGTGCGGGATATATCCTCATCCTGATATACTCCTTGATGTCGTGGAACCATGGTTCACCATCAAATTCTTCTTCAACCATATTGCAATAAGCGTGCTGATCGTGGACTCGAATATGTAGTGGATCCACATAAGCTTTGTCTGGATGGTGCAACATTGATGCCAAGGTAGCTAATGCATCGGCAACCTCATTACGAATCCTTGGAATATGCCGGAATTCCACTGATTGAAACCATTGACAAAGATCATGTAGACATTGTCGGTATGGTATGAGCTTTAAGTCTCGGGTTTCCCATTCTCCTTGAATTTGATGCACCAGAAGATCTGAATCTCCCATGACTAAGATTTCTTGGATACCCATGTCTGCGGCTAGCCTTAAACCCATAATACAAGCTTCATATTCAGCCATATTATTGGTGCAATAAAATCGCAGTTGAGCCGTAACAGGATAGTGATGCCCTGTTTCAGAGATGATTACAGCTCCTATCCCGACTCCTTTCATGTTAGCGACTCCATCAAAGAAAAGTTTCCAGCCAGGTTTTTCAATTCGCTCCACCTCGTCGATATGCATTATTTCTTCATCAGGAAAATAGGTTTTCAACGGCTCGTACTCCTCGTCGACCGGGTTTTCAGCTAAATGATCAGCCAATGCTTGGGCTTTTATTGCAGTTCGAGTCACATAGATGATGTCAAATTATGTGAGCAATATCTGCCACTTTGCAAGTCTTCCCGTTGGCATAGGCTTTTGAAAAATATATTTCAACGGATCCAACCGCGAAATGAGGTAAGTAGTGTAGGACGACAAATAGTGTTTCAACTTCTGAGCTACCCATGTTAGGGCACAACATGTCTTTTCCAGATGAGTATACTTAACCTTATAAGCTGTGAACTTCTTGCTAAGGTAGTAGATGGCCTGCTCTTTTTTGCCGGTGAGGTCATGTTGCCCCAATACACAACCAAATGAATTTTCCAAGACCTTTAAGTAAAGAATCAAAGGTCTTCCTGGCTCTGGCGGGACCAACACGGGTGGGTTCGACAAGTACCCTTTTATTTTATCGAACGCTTCTTGACACTCATCGGTCCATTTGACCGCAGCATCCTTTTTCAACAATTTGAAAATTGGCTCACAGGTTGTTGTGAGCTGAGCAATAAACCTGCTGATGTAATTTAACCTTCCCAGCAAACTCATTACTTCAGTTTTGTTCCTTGGAGGTGGCAATTCTTGGATGGCTTTGATTTTTGATGGGTCTAGCTCGATGCCTCGTCGACTGACTATGAATCCCAGCAACTTTCCAGATGGAACTCCAAATGCGCATTTGGCAGGGTTAAGCTTGAGGTTGTACCTTCGAAGTCTTAAGAAGAATTTCCTCAAATCCCCAACGTGGTTGGTCTGATGCTTTGATTTTATGATTACATCGTCCACGTATACCTCAATCTCCTTGTGTATCATATCATGAAACACTGTGGTCATTGCTCTCATATAGGTTGCTCCGGCGTTCTTCAAACCGAATGGCATTACCCAGTAGCAATAAGTTCCCCATGGTGTGATGAATGTCGTCTTTTTTGCGTCTTCTTCATCCATCAGAATTTGATGATACCCGGCATAACAATCCACGAAAGATCCTATATCGTGCTTGGCACAATTATCGATCAAAATATGGATATTGGGTAATGGGAAATTATCCTTCGGACTGGCTTTGTTGAGATTGCGGTAGTCGACGCATACTCTAATTTTGCCGTCTTTCTTTGGCACAGGAACGATATTAGCTAACCAAACAGGATATCGAGTGACTCGAATGACCTTTGCTTCCAATTGTTTGGTGATTTCTTCCTTAATTCTCACACTCATATCAGGCTTGAATTTTCTCAGCTTTTGCTTGACAGGAGGCACCGTTGGATCGGTGGGCAATTTGTGAACCACTAAATCAGTGCTCAGGCCCGGCATGTCGTCATATGACCATGCAAAAACATCTTTGAATTCTATGAGTGCTTTAATTAACTCTTCTCGGATCTTTGGTTCGAGATGGACACTTATTTTAGTTTCCCGGATATTACTCGTGTCCCCTATATTGATGTCCTCGGTATCACTCAAGTTAGGTTTGATTTTTTCCTCAAAGTGAATTAACTCTTTACTAATCTCTTCAAAAACCTCATCTTCATCGTATTCTGATTCATAATCACAATATATTTCTTGAATTATTACTTCGGAACCAGATTGATTTTTAAGACTGGGCTGAGGATTCCTCATGCATGCCATATCACTAGAGCCAGCGTAAAAAGAACTGTACAGGAAAAAAAAAACTATCAAGAATGATAATAAAAAGGAAACTGTTTTTTATTGGATGATGAAAGATAATAATGTTTGCACACTTCAAACAAACTGTAAGATAAGCTTTGGGATTACAACCCTGAAGTAACCCAAACAAACTTGAAAGAAAATAAAAATAAACTACCAAGACTCCTTTAGAATGGGGAGAGGAGTAGCTTTCCAATTATTAAGCTTTGTTTCTGGCCCAACGAATTGAACTTCTACGTTGCTACACCCTTCTCCGCTTTCCAACATATTCACATCATTAAACAATTTCTCGAATCTTTCAATTAATTCCTCCTCAGGATTGACCTGGGATTTAGGAATTGTTATTATTGGGCGATTTTTAGCACCGGTCTTGACAAAAGACTTTGACAGATGTGGGACTGGTTTTGGAAGAACCCATGCCTCGTGTTTCAACTTTCTGGCCTTTTTCACATCATTTACAGTGGGTATGAACCCCAAACCGAATGTTCCCCAGTTCTCGGGGAGAGATACTGGTTGTATAATTCCTTGCAAAGATAGGCCCAGACCTTTGCCGGGTATAAAACCATTTTTTAACATTTCATAAGCTACCATGACTGATGCAGAGGATATCTTTGGATTCGGAAGGTATTTCCCCTCTGGAATTTTCTCTACCGACACTGTGTCGGACACTTGGTATACCCATGGTCCCTGGTCATTTTCTGTTCCTTCGACCGGTACAATGGTACTGCTGTGAGCATTTAAACTTTCTTCCCCATGCACAACTATTTCTTGATGATCCCATTCAAACTTGACAGCCTGATGTAGTGTTGATGGGACTGCTTTAGCAGCATGGATCCATGGTCGACCCAACAACAAATTGTAAGAAACAGTTATGTCCAACACTTGAAATTCCATTGTGAATTCAACTGGCCCTATTGTTAGTTCCAACACTATGTCGCCAAATGAATCTCTACTTCCACCGTCAAACCCCCGTACGCAGATACTATTTTTCTGGATCCTCTCCTCTTTAATTTTTAATTTGCTTAAAGTGGAGAGAGGGCAGATGTTTGCACTTGACCCATTGTCAACCAATACCCGGGTTACTACGGAGTTTTCACATTTCACGGTGAGGTAAAGAGCTTTGTTATGCTCGGTACCTTCCATAGGTAATTCATCATCAGAAAGTGTAATTTTGTTTGTCTCAAAGATTCTGTTGGCTATTCTTCCCAAATGATTTACAGAGATTTTTTCAGGAACATGAGCTTCATTCAGGATTTTCATCAAAGCCAGGCGGTGCTCCTCTGAATGGATCAGTAATGACAACAATGAAATTTGAGCGGGTGTCTTCTTCAATTGATCCACAACAGAATAATCATGGAGTTTCATTTTTCTTAAAAACTCTTCCGCCTCTTCTTTCGTCACAGCTCTCTTTATTGGTGTTGGATTATTTTTAGTTTTTCTTAACTCTTCGGGTGTAAAACATCTTCCCGAACGAGTCAAGCCTTGCACCTCACACACTTCTTCCTTGACTTCTTTTCCATTGTACATTACAATCACCCGTTCATAGTTCCATGGGATGGCTTTGTTGTTGATGACTGGCAGCTGGGTTACAGGTGTGATAATAACCCGATCTGTACGTGCTCCTTCCACGAATATAATGGGTTTGTTAGCAGCCCCTGGTACTATCACTTTCGGTCGTTCTTGTTTTGTGGCAACTTTGCTCGATGATCCCTTCTCGACTATCATAGATGGTTCATCACCATTTCTATTCTGCTTAGGTATCGGCTTCTCCTCTGTTAACTGCTTATCTGGCTCGGCTTCATGAGACCTGATCATCATGAGAGTTTGTGACAACTTCTTTGTCTCCCCATCAGCTTGTATTATTTCTATCATATTGGCCTCTTGATGGGCTGGCATTGGATTTCTATTGATATTGGGAGCTTCGGGGGTTTGAACCTCAATTTTATTAGTATCAATCAACTCTTGTATTGCATTTTTCAAATGCCAGCATTTCTCCGTATCATGGCCTGGTGTACTGGAGCAATATTCACAGCTAATGGTGTAATCCAGATTCTTTGGAGGAGGATTGGGTAGCTTGGATTGTATTGGTCTTAGCATGTCTAGCTGTCTCAGCCTATGGAACAGACTAGTGTAAGACTCTCCCAATGGAGTGTAAGTTTTCTTTTTCTGTTCCCTTTCTCCCCTGAATGCTGGCCTAGGCCTGAAACCTGGTCCGGGATAGGCTCGTGGGTAAGTACTTGGTATGGCAGGAGCACGCCAATTAGTGTGAACAGGTGGCTGATTGTATGCTTGCGCATGGTTAATGGAAAAATGAGGCTCCGAAGGGTGATAGTAGTGTTGGGATGAATCGTGGTGGTAAGTTGATTGGCGAGGTCGTTGTTGATTATAGTAAGGCGGTGAACCTCTGGGTCCTGACCAAATTCCTGAATCAACTACTGCTGCTTCCTCCCTCTTCTTTCTTCCGATTCCTCCTACCCCGCCTTGAATAGCTTGAGTAGTCGCCTTAATCGCTGAATAGCTCATGATTTTATTTGTCTTGAGGCCTTCTTCTACCATACCTCCCATCTTCACCACTTCGTTGAATGATTTCCCAACCGCTGAAACCAGATGGGCATAGTAAGTTGGTTCCAAGGCTTGGAGGAAGTAGTCTACCATTTCACTCTCCTTCATAGGAGGATCCACTCTTGCTGCATGTTCTCTCCACCGGAAGCCATACTCTCTGAAACTTTCATTGTGTTTCTTCTCAAATTTTGTCAAAGATAGTCGATCTGGGATGATTTCCAGATTGTATTGGAAATGGTATGCGAATGCCTGTGCCAGGTCATCCCAGGTGTACCATCTCCCATGGTCCTGGCGTGTATACCACTCTAAAGCTGATCCGCTTAAACTTTGACTGAAGTAAGCCATCAATAATTCATCATTTCCCCTAGCTCCTCGCATCTTGCTACAGAAACCCCTTAAGTGGGTTACTGGGTCGCCGTGCCCGTTGTATAGGTCAAATTTGGGCATCTTGAAGCCAACTGGTAATTGTACATTGGGGAATAAGCACAAATCTTTGTATGCTACACTGACTTGCCCACCTAATCCTCGCATGTCTCTGAACGATTGTTCTAGACTCTTGACCTTCCTGAACATCTCTTCTTGTTCAGCATTTTTGGCCGGCTTGTCAATTTCGGTTGGGAGATCAAAACGAGGAGCAGTTGAATGGATTTCGGAGGCTTTGAGGGTAGGCTCCGGGGGGTAATATTGGTTGTCCTGGGCCTGGAATGTAGGCTCACTAGGAGATTTGTCGAATGTAGCAGGGGGAGGTGCTACGAAAACAGGAGTCATAGGTGGAGGAAAATATGGAACTGGTTTTGGAGGTGGAGATTGCGGTGTCTGAGAGGTGGTGCCTCGGTAGTGCTGGTAAATGGGGAAATTTGAGGATAATTCAGTGGTAATATTATCCTGAGTTTGGGTCATTGATGGAGCAGGGTTAATTGGGTAAGACGGGGGTAACTTTCCTGTAGACCAGGCTTGGTACATCTCAGCCATTTGCTGCTTGAGTTTAAACATCTCTTCTTTCATTTTCCCGACATCCATCTCCTCTAGCTCCATACCTGTGTCAACATCTGGGATAGACACACTTTCGGGTATTGGTCCTTTCGATCTTGTGTGATAATGATAATATGCCAGTATACTCTTTAGAGAAACTAACTGCTTGAACTCTGGAAATGAACAAACTTGTTAGTTTTGAGAGTTTAACACATATATAATCACACGTTGAGATGCAATGCTCCTAGACAAATAATCCCTTTCTATTATGCATTTGCTCGGCTGCTTGTGTCGTCCCAGCTTTCTTGAAATTTTTATTGTTATTCACTTTTATTTATTATATATCTTTTATTGTGGTGGTTGAATCTTATAGAGATTGCCTACGTATCATGCCCCCGCATGAATCAGACCTTGCGTAGTTCGGACATGAGGCAAACACTTTTATTCATTATACAAAGATGAATAGATATTACATAAGAAAATGGCTTGAAACACACACACTTAAATCAAAATAAAAGATACAATTCTTAACATCTCACAACGTGCCCCACTTTCCACTTGTGTTGTAAATTATTAGATTATTTGCTCAATGTGGGGCTTGACCTAGATGACCTCCTAGCGTACGATACATCCTTTCCAACTCTATTGCTAGATGATGAGCAAAAGTGGGTGCATGTTCTGTAAACCTTTCATAATCCATTCCTTGATAGTTTACGTAACTTTGAGAAGTGTAGACCGCCAGCTCGTGGATTTGTGCCCTGAAATCTTGGAGACGTTGGTCTTGGTTCTGCAATTGCTGCTGACGAGTGGTGGCTATATCTCTGACACGGTTTTCCCGATCTAGAGCTAATTCTAATAGAGCTCGGAGTCTGGCCTGCTCTAATCTTGCATGCGCTCTTTCCCTGTCGATGTCTGCTTGTTGATGTTCTCTGTTGCATCTTCTTGCCTCTTCTAGTTGTGCACGAAGCTGGTCTTCTGATCGTATCCAATGGTATTTTTCCTTCTTGAATTGTGCCCTGTCTTTTTCGGATTGCCTATCTTTGCGTTCCTTATTAGATCTGGCTTCTTCGTTTAATCGTTGGATCCTTTATTTTGCGTTGCTCAACGCCCTTTCGTTTTCTGCAAGAATGGAATCATAATCTTGCATTCTTTCAAAAAGATTGGCGATGGTTTTTTGATCCTTCTAGCTCCTCTTTGGTGTTTCAGAAACTCTTTTCATTTTTTGGAATCGAGCATGAAGATTTTCATTCTCACAAGCTAGACTCTTCTTCTCGCCTTCGGCTTCCTGTGCTTGCAAATCTTTCTCCAGACTGAGGCTTCTCAGATTTTCTTTTAGGGCATGGATAGTTGCTTTTTACCCTTTTTCCTTTTCTCCCTAGATCAACCGCTCTTGGATTTTATCGTTGAAGTTTTGAACATGGGGTCTTTTTGTTGTCCTTCTTAGCTCAGGTTCTGGTACATCATCCATGCGAGACCGTTTTTCAAACCACCTTGCATATCCAGGATTTATCTCACCCTTTGTAGTGTCTGGGACTTGAGTATCACTTTTCAAGTATCGACATCCATTCCACATCTGCTGAAGTAGAGCCTCGGGAATAGTGGCTTCTGGGTGTAATTCGATTACTTGCATACTCAAATCTTCATCATCAGGAACTACTTGATATCTCCCTAGTTGTCTTAGGACTCTTAGTGGCGCATATGGCTGGATGCTTCTCAATCCCAATAGTAGTAGATAACTATTTGAGATTGACATGTGTATCACTTCCCTCATCGGGAGCCATCCCAAAGTCCATTCAATCTGATTTGTCGTTAAAGCCCTTAGATGAGATACCCATGCTTCTATTCCTTCTGGAGCCTGATAATTTTTTATTCTTTCCTCATAACTCTCAATACAATTATCATTGTTTGGCCCATACTGTATGATCTTGGGCTGTTGTTAGAGATGTTCAATCACCCACATTTGCAACAAAATTTTGCATCCTTCGAAGACTTTTGCTCCTGATTTACATAAAGTCAAAGCCCGATAAATGTCTGATAGAATGATGGGGATAAGGGTGTGATTTTCTTTGGTGGTGAGGATTTGCACAACTTTCGCGGTGCGAATATCAATTGTTCGCTCTTTGTTCGGGAAGACCATGACTCCTAGAAAAGCCACTATGAAGGCAAAGCGACGGTGAATCTGCCAAGTGTCTTTGTTTTGCTTGTTAGTAAGGCCTTTCTCATGAATTTCGAACCCATCTGACTTTCCGAACCTTGAATACAAAAAGTTGAAGGAACAACATCCATTGATGACATTGTTTTTCCTGATTTGACTGCTGATGTTCAGAAGACCGAAGAATCGATGTACCGAAGGAGCCTTTGTGAATATCAGGCTTTGATTTCTTAGACTTCCGTCAAAACCAGCATAGCCAGCTATCTTCTCTAATGTATGAGTAAGCTCGAAGTCAGAGAAACGAAAGACAATGTGAACAGGGTCCCAAAAAGTTACTAACGCTGCAATCAGATCATCACGGGGTTTAACTTTCATAATGTCCGTGAGATTTCCCAAATGCTTGACGACCCATTTTTGACCACCTTCGCCTAAATCATACCACCACATTTGAAGCTGAAATAGAAACTCTTCTGTATTCGTGGATGGGGGGTTTTGTGTGGTGCTCATTTTGTATCTGAAATTTAATTTAATAAAGTCAAGACTCATTTTGAAAATATGCACTAAAAAAAATCATTTTCAAATTTTTTTTTTATTTATTTATTAAATACCTTTATTTCAAGATTTAAGCCTATTTTTTTTTTTTTGAAATTTTTAAAACAACCCACTTTATTCCTCGGTTCTCACCATGATTTCATTTAAGCTGGTCAACAAGCATGTTCGAGGCAAATGAATGCACAAGTAGCAAGTAGGATGCATCATGATGGTCTTTTTGTTTCGGGTTCACCTGTCCTAGACAGACCCAACCCCTGTGTTGAGTCTCCAAGGCCAATGTACATGATGCAAATAGACGTTCCTACTAGGGATCCGGTACATGGATGAGTTATTCTAGGTGAAAAACCTGAGGTTGATTGTTCTAAACCTGGCTTACCCAAACGGACAGTTTGAGCCGAAGTGGGGGCAACGTACCGGGAGCACGAAAGTCTACCCGGCCTAGTTACTTGTCCCAACTTCGTCTTATTTGGTATGACTTTAACAGAAAGGTGGGCCACGCGCACGTGTGCACCATAAATTTAGAAGACTCAGAAAGAAGGAGGTTTCGTAGCAATTGTATATATTCACAATTCAAATAATATTAAAGCGGTAAAAAACATCATTTAGCATATTAACATATAAACAGTTGAAAATCATATAGTAAATAAAGCCAATTAACACAGATATTTTAAGCTCGAATTCTTTAAACCCTGAACCAATGGTTCTGGGTTACAGTTTACACCGCCATTATCCCCAGCAGAGTCGCCAGAGCTGTCGCACCTCCTTTTTACCGCGCCCGCGGGGTGCGTGGGGAGTTTTCTCCAATTGAAGGACAGTCGAAACGGGATTTATTTAATTATTTCAGAGTCGCCACCTGGGAATTTTAAGGCGTCCCAAGTCACCGGTTTTAATCCCTGAATCGAGGAGAATATGACTCTGTTTGTTATTCTGCGAACCAGAAATCCTGAGTAAGGAATTCTTTTTATCCGGAAGAAGGTGTTAGGCATTTCCGAATTCCGTGGTTCTAGCACGATCGCTTAACTTCTTTTATTCTTGGCTTAATTATCTTGATTTTACTAAATACGTTTTTATTGCATGATTTTATTACCGCTTTTACTTATTGTTTACAATTATATAAACGAATTACGCGTACGTATATTCGTATTATATACCTTTTATAATTACCGGGGATCGTGCCACGCGTACGTGTACACAATAAAATTTGACCATATTATTTCCTTTATTACAAATTCATATGTGCGTGATTTAAAATAAAATTATGAACGTCATCACCCTTATATTTAGACAATGAACTGCACGTCTCGGGTTATATGAAATTATTTTAACATCCTTGGAAAAATCCTTTTCTTAAATATTCGCTCGAAATTGCGCGTACGCATAATCCGAATTTGCTTTTTTTAAAAAATATAATCAGGGTACGCGAACGCATCCCTAATCGCGCAAAATATTTGTAATGGTATTATGGATTTTCTACAAATTGTTTATTATATTCATACATTTTTATGTGAAAATCATGAGAACTCTCATTTTAGAGGCCCTTAAATTCTTTGAAAAGAATTCACAATCTATTAAATGTTTCCAGCCGATTATATTTCTACATATGAATTATATTCTTCCGAGCCATTCAAAGAATTAGGAGTAAAATAATCAAAGTATGATTAAGAATACTATTTTTTCTCGTAAATACAATTTATATGTACACCCAAAAATGTATTGCATATAAAACTAAAAATGATTTATAAAGGGAATATTTTTGAAGAATTTTCATTATTTTGATTTAATACAAATTCTATTTCTACTTACCATTGATATAAAATATTGCAGTTCGTGTTTATACATCTCATCTCATTCTCATATACTTATTTTTAATCTAATAGGCGAAATTATTTTAATTAATTTGTTTACGGTGGTAGATAAGCATCAAGTGGATAAGAAAGGGAATTATTATGCAAATTGATTCAATAATATTGCCTTACATGCAACCTAACTGTATGTTGTAAACATCGTAACAAACTATATTATATCACCTTTCGCCAATGGTTATACACACATCTATAAAAATACCACCAATACCATCTTAACCTTATCTAACAACAGAAGTTAGTAATGTAGCTTCTTGATATTTCTACATTATTCTTTACTTAGCTAACAACACTATAAAATTTAAATAATGGCCAACCTTACGCCATGTTCCCTACCTTGACAGTTCAAATATGACTAAACTAATGAGATTTCGGAATGGCTAACATCATTACAAAGCTTTATACGAATTTCAAAATAAGACAATTAACTCATAGCTATCAAATTGAATTAACATGAAACAAAAAATGAAATTTAAACTAATGAATTTGGACAAATGGAAAACAGAATTGCAATTCAAGCTTCATTGATTTGTCATGCTGAATCTCTTTCCAACATAGAATTTAAAAGATAAGTACCTGGAAATGAAGGTAGAAGAAGTAAATTTCAGCAGTTGCAGCAGTAACAAAATACTGGTAGAATATCAGTACTTCCACAGATTTGAGCAATAATAAGACCCGAGGAACCCAGATGCACAGTAACAGTATTTTTAAAGAGGCTTCAGATTTTAACTGAACAATGGAATCAAATAAATTTGAACAGATTCAACGAAAGAACAATATTTCAGATTTCAGTTTCTTTTCTGTTTCAAATTCCCATTTCTGATTTTTCTGTTTGATTTTGTGCTTGATTTTCCACACTCAAATTTATCTTTTCCCTCTCTAAAAAAAACTCTCACTGAAGACTGGTAGTCCTAAAATCTTTGTCTGAAAACTGATTTCTCTTCCTCTCCAATTCCTTCTTAAAATCTGATCTTTTCTTCTAATTTCCTTTTGATTTTTCCTCTCTTCAGTTTTAAAATCTGTCCTCCAGATCAGATTTTTTCTTTCTCTCTTTCCTTTCTGTCTCCAAACTCCCTCAAGTCAGTCCCTGTACTTATACAAGTCTGTCCTATTTCCTTTTAGTGCTTCTTGGACCCTCTTCTTCTTTTTAAAATCAAGTAGTTCCATTAAAAACTGCTTTTGAATAAATTAAATGATCCTATCCTGATTTTAATCAGCCCCATTACCCTTTGTTCCCCATTATTATCTTAAACTATAGCCATTAACATTCCACTTTCAGCCCACTATGCTATCATATTACCCTCACTATTCTGTCCCAGAAATACCCTCAGAAATCCTACTGTGATTGCTATTATTACTGCTGTCAAACTTAAAATCTAACAATACAGATTTTTAAAATCTGTTCAAACCTGATTATTAATCTGATTTAAGACAGCTACAACCAATCCTAAAGCTTTGGGCTGAATCCTAACTAAGAATGTAACCTTCTAACACAATTACATCTAATCAACATTTGTAAAATCACACTGAATTCAACATAACAATTTAAACAGAACTTCAACATTGAGTTAGGATCAAACAGATACAGGAACATTGTCAATATACTGACAATGCCCTGAAACTCACTGTTCAGAAAACAATATATGTACACAACATTCATTTGAATTTACTGATTTGTAAACAAACATGATTTAATTGACGAGTATTAATCAGTTGACTATTTACAACATTGGTCCATAATCAGTCTAAAACAATAGAAACAGACTGTTTTCAATCAGCATTATCATAAATGAGAATTCATAATATAACTAATCGACGAACTTAATCGAGTCGATTACTCACATTGTAAATAATCACAACCAACCGAAACAGTTTCATATTTTGATCATATAGACGGGTATGAGACAGTATAACAGAATTGACTAGAAAATTATGAAAAATTAATCAGACTAATGAAACAAACATAGAATACATGTAGAATGCATAAGAAAACAGAAAAATTACCTCTGAACCTTCAAATTCAACCGGACTCAAACTCAACTTGGGTTCGGGCTTTTTTGAAATCAAACAGATCTTAGTCGAAGTATTTTCTACTGAAAATACTTTGACTAAGGTCGATTAAACCTCAATCTTTTGTCTGAAGTGAAAAAGATGCCAAGATTGGAAAATTTAGGGTTTCAGATCTTGGATTTTAAATCCGAACACTTCTGGGTAGATTCGAGGGAAACCAAAGATGGCACAAGGGTGAGGGAAGCCTAAAGGTCATTTGGTGTTAATTTGGGAGGAATCTGAGTAGGGTTAGGTTTCATTCGAATCTTCAAAAGAAGATTCGAAGAGTTCTAAGGGGATTCGAACCAAACCAACACTAGATCCATAACGAGGTAGGCTAGGGGATGCTGTGGTGTTATTTTGGAAGCCATTGGAAAGGTTTGAGTTTTCAGACCCACCTTCGATTTAATATTCGAAGAGTTGGGGTCTGATTCGAAGGAAACTAAGGTCAGATCTGTGTAGAGGAAGTGGTGAGGAGTCTAGGGTGTTATTTTGGTGACCGGCGGCGTTGTTGCCGCCGGGTTTCAGGCGATGGGATGTTAGGGCGGCTAGGGTTAGGGGTGGGTCTGAGGACGATGATGAACAGTGAGAGGAGGGGGTGTTTAGTTAGGGGGCCGGGGTAGGGGTTTGGCCTTATATAGGGACGGGGTGGGTTGATTCTGACCGTTAGATCTAGCAGAATGGAAGGCCAGGATTTATCCACTTAACCAAACGGTGTCGTTTGGCTTAAGTTTGGGGGACGGGTTGAACCGGGTATTGGATCGGGTAAGGATTATGGGTTAGGATGATGAGATCACATCCGTTGGTTGGATTTGATCCAACGATCCATGATAAACTATGACCAAACACTGTCGTTTTGACTCCTTTGGACTAGACCAGACCTGGGCTCGTTTGATTTGGGTTGTGGGGGGGGTAACTTGGTTTGGGCCTGGATTTTAATCCAGGTCCGATATTTTTTATGTTTTCAACCTATTTTTTTATTTCCTAAATTTATTCTTAATTAATAAAATCCTAATCAAAATTATAAAAACAAAAACATTATCATTTCAATAATACTAATTACCTTTTAATAACCATTAACACGTAGATAAAACATTAATCACACAATGACACAATTAATATGACGAAAAATAAAAATAAAAATGCATATTTTTTGTGATTTTATTTTGAATCAATTATTAAATGCATAATTAAATCCTAGATATACATGAAACATATATTTTTATTTTATTTTCATTTTGTTATGACAAAGTAAACATTTACGGATATAAGACAAATTTTTAACAAACATCACGCAAAAAATCAAAAATTGCACAGTAAAAGAAATTTATTTTATTTTTGATTTATTTTGGAGTAGTTTTTCGTGAGGCAAAAATCACGTGCTCACAAATGCACCTTTCTTTCCTTTTCTGTAGCGACTGCACGTATACCGTACGAGGTACCTGATCTACTGTATCGGGCTCAGAAGTTGGCAACCCACTCGACTTATAATGAGCATAAGTGGCGAGCTTTGTCCAAGGGCAGGTGGGAGGCAAAACACCACGGTACGTGCTACGTGATTTGATCCCCTTCCCTTTTTTTCTCGGAAGGGCACTTTTTCTTTCTGCGTACTAACTCTGTCATCGTAGGCATCGGGGAGTCCCTTGAAGCAAAGTCGTGCCCTCTAGGAGAGGGAGAAAGACCGCCGGCTTCAGGACTGAGAGGTCAATAATAATAACAATAAGCAGAAGAGGCCTTTGCAGGACGATAGTGATTATAGCAAGACGACTCTGGCTCAGAGGCTCAGAGAGGGCATATCGGCCGAACCTGCAGCACCCGAGGTCTCTGGCTTTAGAAAACTGTTCCCTTACCGTCTAAGGTACTTCGAGGGATGAGGGTTCTCTGCCGCCGACTTCTTCTCCTGTTGAAGGCACTTCGAGGGATGTTCGGCGTCAAGGGGCTTGTATATTGGGTGACCGTGTCCCAAATCGGGGCGGTTCTATTGGGGTAGATAGAGCCAGACCAGTAGATGTACGCTCAACTTTCGAGGAAGCTCAGCGGTTTTACTCGGAGGTAGGTTTTGGCTGTTCGTACTAGTTTTATAATTTTGTAATTTTCACTTTCTTACTATGTTTCTCTTCCACAAGCTTTTAATTAGCTCAAATCTGAGCTTCTTTGCCGTGAGTCCAGATTGCGAAAAGTCGTAAATGGGGAGAAATCTGTCAGGCTTCTTTGCGATGAAAGGGAAGACGAGTTAGCACACTTGCGGTATGAGGCGAGTCGCAGTCTGAACTACGAAAGCTACCTCGAGGAACAGGTAACTTCTGTTTCAAGGGAGTGTGCATTTCTTCTTCTATTCTCCGAGGCTAATGTTTTATTTACTTTAGCTAAAGAAAAAAATGGAGGACCTAGAACGCCTTAGGAATGAAGTTGATCAAGCCAAGTTTGAGCACGATGGGCTAAAGGCTCGGGTGGACACCCAGATATCGTCTAAAAAGGATGTTTTGGCCAAGGCTTCCGCCCTCAAAGTGTAACTTTGCAACGCTCACGAGAATAGCTTTGTTCTAACGGGCATGATTCCTCGGCTCGAGTCCTAGCTCCTAAAGATGAAAGCTGAAGTCATAGATGCCCGGGCTAAAGCCGTAAAAATCCGAACTAAGGCTGATAAAAAGGCGGTTATCTATTTGAAGGATGTTGTCGATGCTCGTGTTGAGCTAAGGAGGGCTCTCGATCAGGAGAGTAGGTATAAAGAGTACGTGAGATGTAAATCTTGGAGGGAAACCGTCGATGAAATTCATGCCAGGGCCTTTGATCTCTTGGAAGAGATAAAGCAGGCGAAGGCGGAAGAATATGATGTTAAACTCCTTCTGTTTGATGCCGAAGATGGCAAAAAAGAGGCTATGGATCATAGTTCCCGAGAGGGACGTGGATTAGATTCGGTCTTTCCTTCCTTGTTTTGCGTAGAGTGCTTTCAAAGGACTTTGTAAATGAAGCTTGTATTCTCTCGCATATATGTATAAAATGAAGCCTTGCGATTTTATTTTTCATATATATATATATATATATATATATAAGGAAGCCTCACGGTTTTATTTTTCATGCATTTCTCTTTGCCTTGATTTTGGCCAGATGAACTGGACTCCGAGTCAAAAGGAACCCTCAGATTTATTGTATGGCCTGGGGCTCATTGGGCTGGCTTGTAGGCTCTTACGCGCTTGGTCAGTACGACCTTTTAGTATAAGCCGACGTTTGAGCTCTTATGATTTTTCTCTTAGGCATATTTAATCAACTATTTTGGGTTCAGTCTCCGAGTCAGGTATCGACTCGAGCTCATTCGACCCTCAAGTTTTTGAATTTAAGGCTGGCCCTTGGGATCTTACGAGTTAGGTCGGTACGACCTTTTGTATGGGCTGAAGACAGTGGCTCTTATGCGTTGGGTTGGTACGACCTTTTGTATAGACTAGCGACAATGGCTCTTACACGTTGTGTCGGTACGACCTTTTGTATGGGTTAGCGACAGTGGCTCTTACGCATTGGGTCGGTATGACCTTTTATATAGGCTTTATTTTTCCCTCGTTAAGGACTTTTTGGAATTGTGTTTGCCTCGCTCTTCGACAGTTTGATAGAAACCTCGATGGCGAGTCGTTATATGGCAATGATCGAGCACCTCGGGAGGTTTGGCTCGGTGATTGAGTATCTCGAAGCCTTATAGTTTGGAGCTGACATGGTTAAAACTCTTTTGCCTATGTCGAGGCTAGCCTGTTTAACCGGTTCTTTTCGAAATATTTTCAAAGTAATTAAAGGCCAGTGATTTTATAGCGGCGGTCGGGCGTCCTCGAGTTGCGTTACTTTGGCTGGTACAACCTTGTGATTATAGTCATTTGTGTTTGGCCGGAGCTTTTCAGTCCCTGAGTGAAGTAGTTTCGGCGTCTATATCGAGGGTATGCCTTTTTAGGGGTCTTACAAGTTCGATATATATCCTTAACTTTAAGATCAGGTTTATGCCTTTAGTAAGGTCTTACAAGTTTTACATGTCTTTGAGGTCTTACAGTTTTGGCTACTTGGTACAAGTATGGTTCATGTCTTGCTTGAGGTCTTACAGATATTGTCACTTGGTACAAGTGTGGTTCATGCCTCGCTTGAGGTCTTACAAAATTGTTATTGTCTTATATAGCTCTTACGAGGCCGAGGCTACCCGCACGTGGTCTTATGGCCTCGGGTTTTGATAAGCCGATGGGGGCGGTGATTGGCGGGAGTCCCCGAGTCATCGAGGGTTGCTTGGCTCAAGAGCCATTACTTGTAAACCTGGTATTGCCTCATTGAGGGCTCACGATTTTGGGGTTTCCGCCCCGGAGGTCATGTGGCCTTGAGTTTTCGACGAAAGTCCCCGAGTGTTCGGGATGTTTTTGGTTCTAGAGCTATTTTGTGATCTTGATGTTGCCTCATTGAGGGCTTATGAGTTTGAAGCTCTGACCCGGGGATCAAACAGCTTTGAGTTATTGACTCTAGTCCCAGAGTATTCGGGACGTTTTTTGGCTCTGGGGCAGGGTTTTAAAAAATACCAAGCTTCCTTGAAACGTGAAATGCTTTGATGAAGGGGAAATTGTTCTTTGATTATTTGGTACAAGTATACACATTTTTGTTGTTACAGGCTCGGTTGTTCTCTACGGACACGTTTCGTTCGACCGCTTGGCCTGGTACATTATTTTCCTATCGAGACCTCATTTTGTGCATATTGGTTTCTCCGAGTAGGTGACCTTCCGGGGGAATGTCCCCCAGTATTCGAGGTTGATTGCAAAAGAAGCTTTGAATACTTGTTGAGTTTTCGTAGGTAGCATATAGATGTTGTCGTTAAAAACCTTGCCGGTAAAACCCTTCTTGGGATAAAAACCCGGTCAAAGGAAAAGAGTGCAACGCATGCTAGGCCTTCGAGTTGGGAAGTTCTTCGGCCGTTTCGATCAGATAACTGCATTCAGGTTAGTATAAAATGTATTTGAAAAAGGGAGATGGCCATACCGTAGTGCTGACGGCGCTTCGGATCTGGATGTGATTCAATCATTTGTTATGAGGACTCAGTATTGTCCTTTGTTTTGTTCAGTCGGGGGTAGCCGAGAGTGTAGCTTGTTATTGCTATTTCACTGTTTTCTTATCCTTTGGCTCCTTTGAAGGTGGAGGTACTGGTGTCGGCGTCATATCGTGCACCGCGAACATTTCTCTATCGCATACTGTTCCCCGTAGATGGTTTTTATCCCATCCTTTGTCGAAAATTTCATCATTTGATGGAGGGTGGATGGTACTGCTCTCATGCAGTGTATCCATGGCCTTCCGAGCAAGTCATTGTATCTCATGTCTCCTATGATGACATGGAATTTGGCATTTTGGGTTGTTCCGGCCACGTTGACTAGGAGGGTGATTTCCCCTTTCGTTGTTTCGCTCGCCATGTTGAATCTGTTGAGGACCTGAGAGGCGGCCACGATTTAGTCAAGCAGTCTGAGCTGCTCTACCACCCTCGACCTGATAATGTTGGCTGAGCTACCTGGATCCACAAGTACACATTTAATTTGAAATGTATTTACAAGGAAAGAGATTATCAGTGCGTCGTTGTGAGGCTGAGACAAGGTCTCGATGTCCTCGTCGCTGAATGTGAGAGCATCCTCGGGTGTGTCACCTAGTTCGTTTTTCTCTGGTGATTGATATTTTTGTTCTTTTGATCATGGGTTCTTGAGGAGCATCGATGCCTCCCAAGATCATGTAGATGACACGTTGTGGCTCATTTGTTTCATTTTTCTTGGTCACCTCTCTTTCCTGGAACTGGTTTTTTGGCCCGGTTGCTGAGGAAATCCCAGAGGTGACATTTGCTGAGTAGTTGGGCTACTTCTTCCTGAAGTGGTGGTGGAAATCCTCGGTCTTGTGGTCGTGCGTGTTGTGAAATTCACACACTAAGTTATGATTTCTTTGCGAAGGATCTGATTGTTCAGGCCTTGTCCGCCTGGTGTCTCTGATTTTAGTGTTGGCAAACATGATATCTGAAATATCAACATTGAAGTTGTATTCCGACAGACGGGGTACCTCCATTGGCCCTTTGTGCCTATCAAACCCGGCTCTGTTGATGAGTCCCCGAGGGTTCTGCCCTCGGTCCGTTCTTCGATCATTTCGGGGCATGTTACGCCTCGGGGCGTTTCTCCTATTTTCAGTATATGGCTGGTACCTTTCTTTATTTGGTTTTGGCTCCTTCGCCAGAAGCCTTCTTGGGTATACCAAGCCCGAAGGGGCTTTTAATTGGTCGTCGTCGACCCTGATCTTTGATTGGTATCGGTTGTGGACGTCTGACCAAGTCACGACTGCGCATTCAACCAAATTTTATTTCAGCTATATCGAAGCCACCGAGCTTTGTTCATTCAAACCCTGAGTGAAGGCCTGTACTACCCAGTCGTCGGAGACTGGTGGTAGTTCCATTCGTTCCATTTGAAAGCGAGATAAAAACTCTCGCAGCATCTCATTCTCCCTTTTCTTGATCTTGAAAACGTCGGATATCCTTGTTGCTATTTTGATGGCACCGACATGTGCCTTTATGAAAGAATCTACTAGCATGGCAAATGAGTCTATAGAGTTAGCAGCTAGGTTGTGATACCACATCATGGCCCCTTTCGAGAGTGTTTCCCCAAATTTTTTTAGCAGGACGGACTCGATCTCGTCGTCCCTTAGGTCGTTGCACTTCACTGCACAAGTGTAGGCAGTGACGTGCTCGTTGGGGTCCGAGGTTCCATTGTACTTCGGAAGCTCGGACATTCTGAACTTCTTTGGAATGGGTTTTGGAGCCGCTTCCTGCGGGAACAGATTCTGTACGAACTTCTTTGAATCCATACCCTTCATGATCGGGGGTGCACCCGGAATTTGGTTGACCCTGGAATTGTAGGTCTCGACCTTCTTATTGTTGGCTTCTAGATTTTTCTCGCCCGACTCGATCCTCTTTGTGAGGTCCTTGAGCACCTTTAAGATGGCGGGGTCAGCTTTCGACCCGTTGTTGCTTGATCTTTATGGTGCCTGTTCAGTCCGAAAGGCTATTCCCGGGGCCGCTGTACTTAGGGTTTTTTGGTGGCTCTGCAGCTGAGCGATTGCCAGTTGTTGTGCCTGCAACATCTCAAAAATAACGTGATGGTTGACCTCATGTTCCTCCCGAGCTGGGATTTTTTGGACTTCTTGTTGATCTCCTTGATGTACGTTCCTGTTAGTGTGGGAGCTTATATCGACGTGTTGAGTATCGCGTGACACCGCGTCCACGGGAATTGGTTCTGGTGCATTCTCAGAGTTTCGTAGTGGTACACTAACACCTGGTACATCCACACCATTCTTTCCATGTTCTCGAATTTAATATTCACCGGGTTAGACATTTTTTCCTGAAATCAAAAGATTTTGAGCAAGAAAAAGCGTGAAAGATAACTTGCGTTATGTAGCTAAACCAGCAAGAAAATAATCACTATTATTTTTAGCCCCACAGTGGGCGCCAAACTGTTTACCGTGAAAATGGTAATAACAATTAAATTTGATTATGGGATTCTAAAAATACGTGATCTATTTTTATGCTAGTTGTTAGGCAATGGATGCTAAGTAAAAGATTAGAAGGCAAGATTATAGCTTAAAAACGATATGATAACCAAACCAAATGGCTGGAGATCGGGGCCTCGAACTGTCATATATAGGGTCTCGAGGTCGAATCAGATGGTTGGCTTAGAACAATCGAGGGACTAAGAACAGCTATGAGAGCTACAATGATGTCTCTTTATAATCAATGATAAGCAATAAATGAAGAACAATAAATAAAACACAATAAATATAGGCAATAAATGGAACTAATGAGAGCAAGAGAATATGTTCTTTTGTATTTAATAATGAGAATCAGATGTCTACAAAGTGACAAGGATCCCTTTTATATATGGAAGGAAATCCCAACATAGTACAAATGCATTTATTACAAAGATATAGGGCTGGTACAGCCTTTTAATTCTATGGTATGGGTGTGGACTAGCCTAATAGACTTTGTCAGCTCTAGTCACGTGCCTTGGGAACCTCACACCGATCCACCGACGCCACTTATTTACCCTGCCTCGAGGCCGACCGTTGCTTACGCTACCTCGAAGTAGATTATTGTGAACCCTCGAGGCTGAAGCCCCGAGTTAATCTTCGAGCCTTCGGGAGGTAGTTTCTTCGAGGCGCCTTTGTGATCGTAAAATCGGACCGCCAGTTTTTGCCGTATCCAATCCATCTCAATCTCCAGTATTTCCAGCTATCTTATAATGCTTTGAGTACTCCCACAAAACACATGCATTATAGCCACTAGCTACATATATATATATATATATATATATATATATATATATATATATATATATATATATATATATATATATATATTTTTCCTTTTTGGGTCAATTTGGATTAGGGGATGCTGAGAATTATCCACATGTTAAAGTAGATACTTATTACGTCTGCAAAAGCAACTAATGAACTGAACCTTTAGTGGGAATGTGGGATCAAAAATGAGTTACAAATTTATAGTATATACCTAGAAGATGACGTTGAACATCTGTGGTAGTTATGTATGGATTGGTTCTTCTTAATTAAACTATGTTAAAGTAAAAAAAGACCAGCTACAAAATAAGTTCTTGAGAATTCAGATTAAAATGCTTTACATAAGCTGTGCCACCGAATCAACGTACGCATGTATAAATCAATGATGCAATTTTATCACCAAATTAGACGGACCCTACCACTAAATTATGCAAAGATAATCCCATTTCTGAAAAGTTGATATTCAGAAGATATCACCAACAAAATTATAAGAAAAATAACCTCACATTTTAAAAAAAAAAAAAAAAAAAAAAAAAAGTTGGAGCTACCGACATCTTGACAGGGTTAATTTAAGGTAAAAGTTAAAATTGTTGGAGAGGAAAATAGAAAATTTTCAAATATATAAGTAGCAAGGAATTGTTTAGGTCTAGACCTTAGACCTAGTCAATGCCTCCCCAAATAAGTTATTCAATTGACTAGGCCGACTTACTGTAAAATTGCAAAATTACTGGGGAGGAAATTAAAAGTTTTCAAATTTAATAATAGGTCGGTAGTGTTTTGATAGTCAGTGCATCCTTAAATAAGCTAAGTAATTAATTGACTAAGTTGACTTAATCTAAAACTGCAAAATTGTTGGGGAAGAAATGAATCTTCATATTTATAACATGATATTTTAGACCTGGTCAATGACTCCTCAAATAAGCTATTCGATTATCCCATCTTCAAATTCTCTTCCTTCTTCCTTTTTCACAAAGTAATAAAGGAGTAAATAAAGATTTAATGGAATAATTTTGTATGTGCACCAAACAGACTAATTCATTATGATTAAGTAGCAAATTAAACAAAATAAATCATACGTAGAGAAAATGTCATGTACTAGTTGTATTGGTGTATGCATAAGATATAAAAAAAAACTGTCGAACATAGAATAAGGTAATATATTCAACAAATAAATAATTATCAGATAATATGAGATAAATAATTCAAATAAAACTTAGAAAATTTCAAAACCGCCGCCCAAAAAGGTATAATTTGAACCTATGAATTAAATAATTAATCACATGAATTGCTGATTAGATTATCATTTGGATATAATTGTTGGGATTTAAGTATATTAATCCTTAAAAGAGGGTGAATGAGAAATGGAGAGAAAATGAAATATTTGAGATTCCCTCCTTGATGAAGGAACATTGTCTCATATTGAAAGAGGAAGAGGTTTTTTATGGGTATATAAGCGATTGCTCTTTTTCTAGCTCTTAAAAGGTTGAGAAGAAGGCAAGCATCGCACCGTCGTCGTCACTCGGCTTCGGCTTAATAGTAAAATATTAACAAAAATGTTATTAAATATTTGTTTTAATAACAGAATATTAATATTAAAATAAATATTAATATTAAATCCAACCTATTTTTCTGTTTTAGTAACAGAAAATTAATTACCCTCTTTAATTTTCCCTCTTTATTTTCCTTCTTTATTGTTTGAGTAAATAGCCATTTATGTAATGGCATTTATGTTGTGGCCGTTTTGCATAAGCAGCCATTCTGAAGAGTTGCACCTCTTCAGATTTCAGCCCAACTTTGGCTATAAATACAAGACTATTCTGCTCAGAATTTTCATACGGATTTTCTCAGTTTCTCCTCCTTCTGCATAGTTTAAACATCAAACAAAGCAACAGTAAGTGTGATTTGCTACCGAATTTGTGTTCGCTGAAACACTGGGGTTTGAAATACCACTACACCGTACCAGTGTGTAATTCGTTCTATCCTGGGAGGAAATAATCCATAACCTTGGGTACTAGGAGGTGATTAAATTCCTTAAGGAAACACTGTGAATTCAGTAAGCTCGAATTGGTTTTTGTTATTTCGTTTACATTTCCATTTATGTTTGTTTATATTTTCCAGAATTATTTTATAAATACATATTACTAATAAGCTTGAGGAATTTAATATATTTTACAAATACAGTTTACTAACCATAATAAAAAAGTACCTGCTGATTTTAGTAATGGGTAATTAAAAAAGATTACAAGTATACGTAAACACATTAAGACAAACAAGGGAATCTTGAAATGGGGTCAATGAGAAAGACTAAAGTCCCACAGCTAATGGTGTCCAACGCGTTTTAATAAGGATTCTTTCCGTACATGATCATAATTTTATAATGCACTCAATTCTAGTTTTAGAACTCATTTCATGAATGAATAGCTGTTTGCAATAAGTTATAAAACTACTATTTAAAAAGGAAAAGAAAACACTTTATAAAACTATTTGTTTGAATTGTGACATTTTTGTTGACTGAAATCTCACAATGACGATTAACTAATCTATTATTTTCCCATCTTAGGCATATGACATAAATGATCAACATCTTAAAAATAGTTAAAGATTTTAAAGATTGTATCAAAAAAGTCCTTTTTAAAAATAAAAAATATATTCGTTGTTCAGTTAAACAAATTTGAAGAATGCGTGATGGTATCTAATAGGAAAAAAGTTTATTCGGGCGTAAACCATGTATTTTTAGTAAAACAATTTACTAAATATTTATTGTAAATTAATTATTATTATATATTAATTTGAGATTATAATAAATAAATTTTTTTATGTATTTGACCAAGTAATAACGTTGAACCTAGCAAAGAAAAACAAGTTGAAGATGGAGAGAACGAATCCAATCCTGCCAGGTAAGATTTTATGGGAAATTCTTCTTTGGATAGGTTTGTTTTTAAGTCCATCCAACCCCCTTATTTAACATTCGCCCATGACACCTCCCATCCTATTGAAATCAGGAAAAATACAAAAAAAGTGCTAACAAAATATAGTATAGTAAATTTTTTTTTTCCAAATAGAAAAATCCTTTATTATCTTATCTGATGCTGATACTTCATCAAAATCTTCTCTATTATTTTATTGTTGCATTTAATACATCATCTCATCCCAGATACACATCAAGAGAAAAAAGGATGCCCAATACCATCAAAGCTCAGGGGAGATGAACTTACTATAACACGTGGTCCACTGTCATGATGTGAACACTATCAACTTGACTCATATATCTAACCCCACAACTCATATATATTTCCTAACGTTTCAATTTATTTGAACTTATTTGACTGAGTATGAAATTTAAAGAAAAATAAAAAATTTTGAAATTTGTAACTCTAAACAAGTCAAAAAGGGCCAGAGTGTTTGTGTGGTTATAAAAGTTTCTCATTAAGGGTAGAATTGTAAGTTTAAGCTAAATTATTACCAAATTTAGAAAGGGTACATTCTTTTTGGAACGAAGCAAAAAAGAAATAGGTTCACATAAACTGGAACAGAGGGAGTACAATATTTTGGGATACGAATGATGTTTGGATCAACATGTATACACTTTAATCAATACTTCAATTTATGTGAACCTGTTTGACTGGGTACGGAGTTTAAGGAAAAATGAAGACTTTTTGAATATGTGGTCCAAAACAAGTCAAAAAGAGGTCCAGAGTATTTGTGCGGTTGTAAAAACTTCTCATACTTAAGAGTAGAATTGAAAGTTTAAGCTAAATTGTTTCCAAATTTAAAAAGGGATTATTATTTTTGGAACGAACCAAAAAGAAAATAAGTTTACGTAAACTAAAAAAAATGGAGTATTTAATTTGTTATCTTTTATTTATACAATTACTGAATAACTTTGTCTATGATGGCTCAAAGGGAAAAGGGTGGAGCCACCTTCTTTTAAGGGTTACGCTTGACATCTCTCCGTCCAAAAACTACATTGTGTAGCTAAATATTTTTTATATTATTATATTATTATATACTACAACCCTTGCTTCCGTGAAATTTTCATTCTTAATTTTTTAATTTAGCATGACAAGCAACCTCACACCACAACATACACATATCACTGTGGCGAAGTCATGAATTTTTGGAAAAGTGGTCAAACTTGAAAGTAATAAAAGAAAAATCAGACAAAAAGATCTTCAATATATGTTATATATCTTTACAACATAATATTTTACCTGTATACTAATGTAATTTTATTGACCACCTTACCAAATTGTAGCTTCACCCATATCACTAACATACAATTTACACCCTCCCCTCTCCCACCCCCCACCCCCAAAAAAAATTAAACAACAAATATACGTGACCACATACTATTCAAATCCTCCCCCACCCCCATCATCTTTGAATCTTCACTTAAACTTATTGGCTTCTGGTTGACCCACAACACCCACATCTCAATTTCTTCAAACACCCTAAACAATTTGCATGACCAGTTGTATTTTTTTTCATATAATAAAACATTGATTATTGCAGCCAAAACTTGGGGCAGAGTTTCTTATATATATGTATTCAACGACTTCATCAATCAACAACCCTATTCATACTTCTTTATCTCTCTTTCTCCTCTCTTAACTTTCCTCTTTTTTCTTTTCTTTTTTTTTTCTTTTTTTTTTTTGCAAAATTAACCATATTCTTGAACTTTTACATTCTCATCAAACAAAACAAGAAATTCAATGGACGGAAGTTGTTGCATAGAACAAGAGAGCACAACTAGTGACTCTCTATCATTTGCTCAAGCACTAATATCAACTAGATTATCCCGAATGGGAAGTGGAACTAGCTGCGTGATAATAGACGCAGAATTAAATTGCAGCATAGAAGCAGAATCTAATAAAAAGTTGGCTTCTTCAAGATTTAAAGGAGTTGTCCCTCAACCAAATGGCCGATGGGGCGCACAAATCTACGAAAAACATCAAAGGATTTGGTTAGGTACTTTCAACGATGAAGATGAAGCAGCCAAAGCTTATGATATCGCCGCGCAACGCTTCCGTGGCAAAGACGCCGTCACAAATTTCAAGCCATTGTGTGATAGTGATAAAGTGGAGATTGAAATTTCCTTCTTGAATGCACGTTCTAAGGCTGAAATTGTTGACATGCTTCGTAAACATACGTATAATGACGAACTTGAACATAGCAAGAAAGTCTATAGTTTTGACAAGAATGATAAAAGGGGATGTGAAAATGCCCTAGTGAATTCATTTGATGTGGAAAATATGAGTAAAGCTCGTGAACTAATGTTCGAAAAGGCGGTAACGCCAAGTGATGTGGGAAAGCTTAATAGGCTAGTAATTCCAAAGCAACATGCGGAGAGATACTTCCCTTTGGAAAATAATTCCAAAGGAATGTTATTAAATTTGGAAGATATGAATGGGAAAGTGTGGAGATTTCGATATTCATATTGGAATAGTAGCCAAAGTTATGTGTTGACTAAAGGGTGGAGTCGTTTTGTTAAGGAGAAGAACTTGAAGGCTGGAGATATTGTATGTTTTGGAAGATCTAATGGAGTTGATAAGAAGCTTTATATTGATTTGAAGGCTAGAATATCCAGTACTATTACTCCTATTTTGGATAAAATACAAGTTCAAGTTCAAGTTCAACCTGTAAAAATGGTGAGATTATTTGGAGTGAATATATGCAAAGTACAAGATGTTAATAATATTGTTGTTGAAAATAATATGAGTAGTTGTAGTGGTGGCAAAAGAACGAGGGAGATGGAGTTGTTGGCATTTGAGTGTAGAAAGAAACAAAGGGTTATTGATGTCTTGTGAACACTTAGTATTTTCTTTTGTTTGTCAGTTTTTTCCTTTAATTTCCTTTCTTTTTTGTACTTTAAGCTGGCTTTTAGATGTTCCAATATCTAACTTTCAATTGTACATTAGTATTAGAGAAATAAAAGAATGGCTCAAAAGGAGAGCTCAACTATGGTGAAAACAGAGATGCATGAAAAATGGAAATGGAAATTTAGAGAGAGAAATTTAATTACTTCACATGAATCTCTTATGTTCAAAAATTTGAACTTTCTATATTTCTTTATGTCTTTCAATTTTCAAGAGTTTGTGAAATTTCACGCTTTACTTTTTGTGAATATTGTTGCTTTGCAATCGTATCTTTATGATTACTTGCATACACACGTGTGACTAAGCCAGAAAATTCAATTAGAGTGTTCATTTTGAACACCCTTTGTCAGCAATGGGCTATACAAGGGTGTTCAAAGTCCAATTTTAATCAATAATAAGTAATACTTCTGCCTCTTTGGGCCCGGGAATTATTTGTTTTTGGTTAAGGGACAGTTATAGTAATTTTATTTTATTATAACTTAAAAGCTGCTGCAGATAACCTGTTAAAGTGTAAAAACTACTTTCACTACTGTGTACATCAATTAATTCAATATATTAACCTAATCATAAATTGGAACATTGATTTATCATGTGGAGTAATATGCATGATTCTTCATGATCTTGTTTGCCACGCCCCGAACCTGGGCCTGGACGTAACACGACATTTGGTGCCTGACTACATGTGATCGAGCGAACCAACTGGCTAGCTGAATCAACATGTGATATCATAACATATTGAATACGGAAGATAAACTAACACATGCTGATATACTGAAAGTCTGAATGATATAAATCAAAGTGAGGAAATACTAATACAATTTTGAAACATATTTGTAGCCAACATAGCTTAATATGAAAAGACTGCGACTCTGTCTAACTATTACTCTAGTCTATGAAGCCTCTATTGAAGTACTGAAAACACTAACTATCTGTAAATACTGACAGACTATAAAGTAATGATAATGCCCCGAAAGAACTGGGGATCACCAAATAGCTGGTACGAGAATCCTAGCGCTCTGCATCGTTGACCTGTAAATCATTACCTGCATTGTGAGATGCAGGCCCGGGCAAAAGGGACGTCAGTACATTTGAATTATACTGGTATGTAAAGCAACTGAAAGAAAGAATTATAAATGTTGAAACTGAAACTAAGCTGATAACTGAAATGATAACTATTGAAACTGAAACTGAAGTGAGAACTGGTAATTGAACTGATAACCGAAAAGATAACTGATAACTGAACTAATAACTGATAACTGAACTGAATAAAGGAAGTAAGGTTATGAATACTCCCTCTTCTGAATGATGAACAACATGTTTATCTAAATATTAAACTACGGCCTCAGGCCTAATATATATATATGTGCACCAACTGCGGCCTCGGGCCCAAGTATACGTATACATAACTGCGACCTCTGGTCCAAAATGCATAAAGCATAAATTGTGGCCTCAAGCCCAAATACAAGTGTTCAATATTCAGGGATTTAAAGTCAGGAACTAAGAATCATACTGCAATATATGATAATGAAATACAGAATCACACTTAACTACATGATACTGGAATACTGGATCACACTGAGTTACATAATACTAGAATACTGAATAGGACTAGACTGAGACATGTATTCTTGAACTGATTATGATCACTAAAACTTCAATTGTTTATGACATGCTGAGTAAGCTATACTGAAACTTAGGGACATCAAACCCAAGTCTATATTGAATACGAACTGAGCTCACAACGTTCAGAATGATAGTCATGAACGAGTTATGAAGATAGAGAATAAAAGTTCTACAACTATTCAAGGAACTAAGCTTAACTATATTTTTGAGGCAATTGGTAACGTCATAAAAAAAATGTAGTGTAGGGAGAATCATTAAAATTCCCAAACATAGAGAGTTAGCCTCATATACCTTAACTTCCTGCTGTTGAGCATAATACAACATTCGCCAACCCTTTCAATTTTAATCTATATCAATACAAGTTAAAGGGATTCCATATTAGCAATAATACTCGTGTTTTGGTCACTTAGGCATTTTATCAAACACTCGGTGGCATAGCCCTTATTAATGGTGTTTCTACACTCAATAACTCATTCTCTTGCTCATAGATAAATTCTAAAGTCTCAAATGGTTATAAACAACATTATTCTTGATCACCCATAAGGTAATCAACACTCATAACCAATAATAATCAGTCAACAACCCAAACCTATCACCGTTCATGCTTTTCTATCAAACGCATCAACTCATATCTCATGAATAAAGTCTACAATCATTAATCCAATGATAGAATCAATTAGAGGGTGAAGATATTACCTTTTTGACGTTCAATCTTCTTGAATTCGAGTTCTAGGGTTTCTTCTCTCAACAATGGTGTGCCAATCAAATATATAATGATATGGAGGGTTTAACCATGTTAATAAGATGTTAGAAAATTGAAATCGACTTAGAATCACCATTAGAACTTATCTTGGATGGTGGAAGGACCCTTAAGGAGTTAGGTTTTTGAGAGCTTCCCTTTCTAGAGCAAGTATTTATGTTTTGGGGCTGTGGGGGACGAAATATAGCTTTAAAATGACCCCCCCACTAGCGCGCCCGCGCTACTAGAGGCTTTCCCGCGCTAAACGGCAGTAACACTACCTCAAATTAGCACGGACGCGCTAATGGGTGCGCTACCGGCGCGCATATCGCATACTTTTCTGTAAAACACGCATAACGCTTTGCACAGAGATCCGTTCGGACTCCATAATATATCGTTGGAAAGCTATTTCAAAGGTATATAACTTTAATGCTTTGAGTTTTCCTTAATTCCTTACAAATTTCACAAAACACTGATGGAATACAGACCTTCTGCAAACTTAGTCGATTTTGTCAAATCTTATGCACCTCATGCTCCGTCTTGATTCCAAAACAACTATTTTCACCTATAATCATCCCGCTAGGACTTCATATGTATAAAGTATCAAATTAATACCCATTTAACATATCCACATCTATTCCGAATGTACGGAATGTTACATTATCTCCCCCTTGGGATCATTCGTCCTCGAATGATTGTCCTGACTGTAACTTCTGTTAACTTCGAACCTTAAACGGATATGGTAGAATCATGAAATTTCATTAACACTTGCATACTAAACTGAATGAATACTTGATTACTAAACAGTTGCAATACTGAACTGAATGACTACTACATTGACTGAATATTGGTCTGCCATGGATACGTGAATACTAAACTAACATGGATATATGAATATTGAACTGGCACGAATATTTGAGTAATCTAAGTACTAAGCTGGCATGAATGTCTAAGTATTTGACTAACATTAGTAGCTGAGTATTGAGCTGACATGAGTATCTGAGTACTAAACTGACATGAGTATCTGAATATTGAACTGACATGAGTATCCGAATACTGAACTGACATGAATATCTGAGTACTGAAAACTTGAATGTTATAACATGACACGTGAAGTGGTGGCTGTATAGCCACAAATTCTGGTGGTAACTCTAACTCATAAGCTAATTGACCGATCCTTCGCAAGAATCTATATGGCCCAATATAGCAGGGACTGTGCTTCCCCTTCTTCCCAAATCTCATAACGCTTTTCATAAGCGAAACTTTCAGAAACACCCAATCATCAACTTGAAAATCTAGGTCTCTATGTTGCATGCTCGAATAGGACTTTTGGCGACTCTGAGTCGTCTTTAACGCTCTTGAATCAACTTAACTTTCTCTATAGTCTAATAGACCAAATCGGGTCCTAACAACTCCACTTCTCCAACTTCGAACCAACCAATTGGTGATCTATACCTTCGCCCATACAGAGCTTCGTACGGTGCCATCTTGATACTAGAAGGGTAGGTTATTATTAGCAAGGTCAATAAGAGGAATGTGATCATCCCAATTACTTTTAACATCAAGGACATATCCTCAACTGTTTAAATAAAATGCTCTACCTGGTCATAAAGTCTACGATGTTCTTTTTCATGTCGTTCAACCAATAAATCTCCTTGGTCATGATGCATACTTGGGGAACCTGGATAGAAAGAATACCTAGAATCATGGGCTTCTAACATGATCTTCCCTCTTTAAGTCCATCTATGTTTGGAACACACAATCTGTCTTGGTACATCGAAGTACCATCATCTCCCCCTTATTCAAAAGCCATTGTTTTATACTTGTGAATTTCCTCTTCAACTGCAACACGTAGGGATCATCAAAAAAATCCTTCTCTTGGGCTACTAAGGGGAACAAGTCCTGTTCTAGACAACAACTCCGTCATCTTCGGAGTCCGAAGTCAAACTCCTATCTTGGCTGGTGAACTTTTTTTACTAGAGTTCTCTTATCTACCTCAATCATGAGTTATACTTCCCGCACTTTATCTCCTTAAGCACTTCCTGAAAACATTTATAGAATTGTTAAAGTCTATACTCCCAAGATTAGAGTCTCGTGCAATGACACTACCCTCGTGATACATAACTGGGCATGATTTTATAGCTTTTCTGTGATCACTTTATCATCAATAAATAAGCTTAGTGACCATTCTACTCACTTTGTATTTCTTACACATGTTAGACATAATCCCTATGGTAATTATACAAATTTTCCCTCATTACCGAACTGATTTTCTTTTTCATATCCCATGCTACTATTCGAGTTTCTGGTCTCCAACTGGACTTACTGACGATTTTCATATCTCTCCCTCACACCAAAGGTTAAGGTCTTGTACTTGTAGATCATTCTCTTTTGTTGGGATCCGAACAACTTTCTTTAAATTTTCTGCAATTCTTGCACTCTACATCAATGACAATTCATCTTCCAACTTACTTCTGAGAAATATTTCTTACTAGGAAAAACCAAATTATTCACTTAACGAAAAGCTAATGTATTCACAACTATCACACACAATCTTAACAATTTAACTCTGCTCTCACTGTCAATCTTGGGAAGACCCTTTTTCGATAATTCTTAAAGGCTATTCTTCTATAGTTTGTGCTCTCACTGCTAGCTTATTTTTTTCCACTATCGCTGTACTTCGGGTTTAACTTAGACTTTTTGGGTTCTAACACATGTTCGATATTTCAAACTGCCATCCACTCACTAGAGGTAACCTAGCTAAGTGAATCAAATCTCGCCTCTACTAGCTCTGCTGAAATTGCTAATTCACTGCATCTACTCAAAACTTACTTATTATCCTTTTACTAAACACCTACTAGAATCATGTTTTCTTGTTCTAGTTTGGATAACTAGAGTGAGGAATAAGGTTATTTCTAACGTCCCTCATCATCCGACTCTATTCTATGGTCGCATACTATCCCCCCCTTTTTTTCTTTCTAAACTATGTGCTACATCACACTTAAGGAATTCATCTATCTTAAATAAAATTAGAATATCTAACCCCAAACTTTCTACATAATACAAAATCATATCATACTATAAACATCCGGGGTAATCACTTAGTCACATAATCTAAGGGGGAACTACCATATATTTTATCTTACATCAGTAGTTGCTTCTTATAGTAGCTTACTAACGTGGTACTTCTAGTTCTGATTTGAATAAATCTAAACAACTTAAAATCATTCCCTGAAATTCAATATTGGCTGCTCTTGGTTCTTATTTCATACATCATATCTTCTAGTCATTTGCATGAGTTGTACGAAATCACACCTCTGGTAATAACAAATGTTTCTGACTCCTAGGTATTTTACCCTTAGGCTCTTTTCTGTCCAAAACTATAGTCACCAATGTTAAGGTCTGACATCTGAACTATCATCATCCAATTTGTGGCTCCATTTCCAAAAATTAAATGAAGTTGTTCTAGGAGGTAGAACACATACGAACACACTACCATGTACAAACTTATCCTTCAAAGTATACAATCATCTGATAAATCGCTTCCTGCGCCATCCGGTGAGTCTTGATCTTAATCCGGACCTAAAATATGTGAAGGTTTCGCTATAATCACTGTTACTTACATTTTCTTTTAGCACCCGTAGGCATTACCGTATACTCCCAAGTCAGCAGATGTTAGATACACTTAAAATTGGAAATCTGGTAACTGAATAACAAATAACTAGCATACTGAATAACCATAAACCTGCTAACTGAAAGACTGTATAACTAGAAACTGAGGTAAACTGATAACCATAAGATATCATAACTGCCTTTGTACTTTCTCATAAGGTTATTCTTTAATCTGTACTATTATCCATTACATCCCACTTTTAACACCCTCTCAAGTCTCATATTTACCAAGTTGTACTCCATAATTATACCCCAATGGGCAATTATCCTCTCCAGGACCATAGGTTTCTCCCGCGCGTCGCTTGGGCATCCAATACGTTTGAAATTCAATAGGAAGAGAAGGTTACCTATTTCTCTAAGCTTCATGACATGATTTAGAGTAGAAAGAGATGAGACAATCCTGTATGTCTTGGTAGTTAACCGTTTATATGAGTGGCCGACACACACATATAAAGGAAACTCCACTAGACACGACTTCCTAGACTCCCTAGGATACTTGAACCTAGTGCTCTAATACCAAACTTTGTCACGCCCCGAATCTGGGCCTGGACATAACATGACACTCGTTGCCTGACTACATGTGACCGAGCGAACCAACTAGCTGGCTGAATCAAAATGTGATATTGTCACACCTCCTTTTTACCTGCGCCCGCAGGGGCGTAAGGGGTAAGTGGAGTTTTTCCAATTAAAGGACAATCGAAACGGGATTTTTTATTTAAGAATCAGAATCGCCACTTGGGAGATTTATGGTGTCCCAAGTCACCGGTTTTAATCCCGAATCGAGGAAAAGAATGACTTTGTATTATAGTCCACGAACCCGAAATCCGGATAAGGAATTCTGTTAACCTGGGAGAAGGTGTTAGGCATTCCCGAGTTCCATGGTTCTAGCACGGTCGCTCAACTGTCGTATTTAGCTTAATTATCTGATTTTAACAATTATGAACTTATGTGCCAATTTTAACTTTGAACTGCTTTTATTATTATTTTTTTTTAAAAAAAGACTTACAACATCGTGAAAACGGGTCTCGAACCACGTCATATCAATGCACCCGTGGTTATTGACACGTTTCGACGACGTTGAGATTTGGATTTAGGTCACATAAATGTGCACCCGAATTTAGGAAGATAACATTATTAAAATACGCGCCTAAAGAGACTAACACATTGTTATTTTTGGGAAAAAGCCGTGAAATTCACTAAGTGGCCGATCCTGAAGTCTATACAATTATTAACCAATTATTGAGGGCCCCGCAGCTCGTGCGTTTTATTTGGTGAGGCTCATCTCATTTATTTTAAAAGGATAATCATAAAGTGACTACATTTTTTCTATTTAAGTTCGTCTCTAAGAAAGAGAAAAATCCTAGTTAATTACATGCTTGAAAAGGCCGCTACTTACTTATCGGTTTAAGACAAATGCAAACTGGAATTACAATCGAGACAAAGGGAGATTGTTTCATGCCTTATTCTATAATTAAATATTACTGAAATTGAAAGTATAAATAGAATGCGGAATTTACAAATAATATTACCAAAATAAACTAATTATCCTCTAACTAATTTAAACCCACATTGTTAGATGAATTGAACCGTTGGAACTAATTGTTTTCAACTACTTGAAACTAAGTCAACCTTATTTACTAATGATTACGAAAGTTTGCTTAAGCTTGATCATAACTTAAATAACATATTGGATTAGTGTTCTTAGCCTTACTACATTGAATCGCACTTCAAATATATCAAGTCTATGGATTATACGAAATTACTAACCAATTATATTTGCCTAACACTTACGGATCTTTGTTACTAACAAGATTCAAAAAATCACAAACTCCAAGTTACTTCTATTCCAATATTCGCGAGTTCAGAGCTAGATTTTACCAGCCAATTAAATCAATTCACCACATTAACTAATTACCAATTCGAGTTGGATGTGATTCCGAAGTTACATTATTTTAAATATATGAATTAGTAAAACTGAAACTGATAACTATGCAATTCCTACAGAAATACGTCCAATAGTTCAACAATCTAACAATTCTGCTCAAATTAAACATGCATACTGTATTGACTAATATTCACGTCATTTCAAAGATCTTAGGTCCGTATTCTAACGCTATGCCCTATCTAGCTGCTAATCAGTGATCTTACAAAAATAGTCTTAATACTACATGCCTCTACCCTTCGTATAACAGGAAACACATAACTAATATCTAACTAAAATACAATTATTCTATAGATTAATACAGAAATCTTCCGTCCATTTTATTTCAACTTCAATAATCAAACATCGAGGTGATTCAAAGTAGTGTACCTGATAATAGAATAGAAGAAGAAGGTGAGGATTAGTATATCAGTAGCAGACAACAGCAACAACAACAATAACCAACAAGCAACTTAAAACCAACGGAACAAAATCTGACAACCAGCAGTCCCGAAAACCAATGGAGAAAAAAAACCCAGAAATAGCAATGAAACAGTAACAGATGTCCAATAGCACACTTCAGGAAATACTACTTGAAAACCAACAATGCCAAACAATTATTTTAGTTTGAAAGTCAGCCTATTTCAACTTTAAAATTACTGAATTCTGATGATAAAATCCAGCAGGTTTTTAACTTGAACTATGAATGTTTTTCCTTTCTTCAAAATTCAGCTTCCATTTCCTTTTTTACTCTCAAAGGGAAACTGAATGTTTTAGCTTTCAAAATGTTGTCTAAGACTGCCTGAAGAACTGATTTCCTTTTGTATTTTTCAGAAAATGTTTTTCCCCCTCTTATACAGACCTGCTTACCTTTTAAACCTACTACCCGACCCCCTTTCTCCCACTAAATATGAAATTTTCCACTTAAAATCCACTAAGGAAAACTTTTCCTTATTTTCAGCCCCCCATTCCCTTTTGTTCCCCATTACCATATTAATTAATATCCCACTAACAAAATACTAACATTAAAATATTATCCTAATTGTTTCATTCCCAAATCACCCCTGAAACCCCTTAATATTACTGCCCCTAATACAATTATTCAACTATATTAAAACTTTTAATTCTAAAATTTGTTCAAACTAACAGTTATCTAAAACTAATTCTGACTAACAACTATAACCAATTCTCCTAACAACTGAATGACTAAGGTTGAGTTCCCATTGAAACAAAAATGAACTGAATTTAAATCATAGCACAGAACTCAACAAAATCATTAAAACTAAACTTGAAACTAGATCAAAATCAATCACACATGCAGGGATTCTAAGTCCAACCTATACAAGAATGCAGGATCAATGACAATGCCTTGAAGCTAAGTGTCTACAGATCAGAATACATAACACGACATTAAACCATTTGATGGACTTACTGGTCTACAAATAGGAATGAACTAATCGACGAAACTATTTATAACCTATGTTATTAATCGACAGAATATAAACTGATGGAGAATGGGGAAAATAACGGACAAAAGACGAATTACAATGAACCTAATTTAGGTAAACGAAGAATAGATTGAACTACTTAAACAAACATTGAAATATTTAATCCAACCAAAATCCGAAAAAGAAACAGAATATATATATATTGGATTAACTTAAACTAAAAACCCTAAAAAATGACTAATCACACAAACAAACAAATACATAGAAAAGAAAAAGGAAAAAGAAGAAGTTGAAAAGAACTCACTATTTTTCTTGGATTTCAACCATACGCCCTTTCGAACTTGAGTTCCAGTTAGTATTATACGTCTATTTCATCAGAATTAGACTTATAATACTAACCAGAAACCGTTCGACCCTAACATCTTTGAAACAATCTCGAACTGTTGAGTCCTAGATCCGCCATTCGATGAGTTTTACTCGGATTCGAGCCAATCTGGTAGGGATTAGCAAAGAGGAGGTCAAGGTGATTATTGGGTGTGAGTTTGGGACTGATTGGGGTGGGTTTCAAGTTTGCTCGAATCTTCAAATGAAGATTCGAGGACTTTCAGGAAGATTCCAGCCAGATGGTTAACATATTTGGAGCAAGGGTGGTCTGATGGTCTTATGGTGTTGATTTGGTGACCGGCGGCGTTGTTGCCGCCGGGTTTTAGGCGGTGGGGTGTCATGGAGGCTAGGGTTTCGGTGAGGGGTGTTTGGTTCAGCCTCTGAGTTGAGACGATGAACAGGAAGACGAGGGAGGGTGTTTGGTTAGAGGGGCTGGGGTAGGAGGTTGAGTTTATATAGGGGCGGGGTTGTTTGATCTTGGTCGTTCGATCAAGCACGATCGACGGCCTGGATCATTTCATTTAATGGCACGACGTCGTTTGGTCTCTATACGAAATTGGGCTGACCTTGGGTGAAAATGGGTCGGGTATAGAGGAGGCCTTGAGGCCGTTGGATCAAGATAGATGAACGGCTCAGATCTAATCACCTAAAACAGTGTCGTTTCAATTATGCAGGGGCTGAACTGGACCGTTTGATTGAAACAAATCAACGACCCAGATTTGAGACTCAGAAACGACGTCGTTCGAGTCTTCTGAGGGACTGGCTGAAATGGACCGGGTCTTTTGAATGTTTGGGCCTGATTTTTGGTCTAAAATTTTGGCCCAAATTCGATTTGCCTTATATTTTCAACTCTTTTCATTTTATTCTTTTACTTAATAATTAACAAAAATTCTAAAAATAAATTGTAAAACCAAAATTAAACTACAAAATATTAATTAACTCTTAACAATAATTAGCACACAAGTTAAAACATTTAATTAAAATAAAATCACACGATGGCACACTTTAAATGACATAAATAGACTAAATGCATATTTTTGTGATTTTCTTCTTTTAAAACCAAATTATGGTTCGATTAGTTCCTAAATGCACAATCAAATCCTAAATATGCATGCATCATATTTTTGTTTTTGTATTTTAATTAATTAAAACAGGATAAACATTCACAGATAAAAACACAAATAATTATCCAAAAATACCGCGCAAATTCTAAAAATTGCACACCAAGGAAATTTGTTTTAATTTTCGATTTCTTTTGGAGTAGTTTTTTCGTGAAGCAAAAATTACGTGCTCACAGCGGCCCCTCTTTGTCCGAAAACACAAAGAGTTTTCGTGCAAAGATAAAGGGAGCGGATTCGAGCGATTTTTGCCTGTTGGAATACTCCGTGTGAAGCATTTTTTTGACAAGGTTTACCGAACCTTTGCTTCAAAGGTTTCCTACATATCCCTGGCTAAAAGGGAATCAGGTTAATGTAGTTCGGGAAGTTTTGGTAGCTGGGACTACCATGGGACTGCAATTTTGTTGTTACTGCTGCTGCATGTTGTTACTACTGCTTACCGATCTCCTTGTTACATTGTGCTCAAAAGAAAACAAGAGGCTAGACTAAACTAGGAATTACAAAATCTTATCTATCTTCCACTCGCTCTAGTTGCCTTGCTTTCTTGTCGGCTTGTGTTTCCTCTAGTGCTTTTTCTTCCGAAAACTGCTGGGGATGACACTGGCCTTTTGCTTTTCTGAACACAAGTTTTATCATTTTGTTCTGTCTGCTAGGGACACTGCTTCCTACATTAAAGCTTGTTATGCTGGAGATTTTTGTTGTGACCCTCCGCATTACTGACTTCTGATTTGATCTTGAAATGTATTCCTCTGTTCTGCAGGCAGGCTCCTGACTCCAACTTGACTTTCGAAAGATGATACAACCTTCATTCTCTAGGCGGGCTCCTGACTTCAATAGTAATTCAAAAATATAACAACCTCCATTCTACAGGCGGACTCCTGACTTCTTCCACAATTTAAAAATATAACAACCTCTGTTCTACAGGCGGGCTCCTGACTCCTTCAAATTTTTAAATGTAACACCTCCATTCTCCAGGCGGGCTCCTAACTTCAATAACTTCTTAAATTTTAACACCTCCATTCTCCAGGCGGGCTCCTGACTTCCACAACAACTTTGAAAATAAATCAACCTCCATTCTCCAGGCGGGCTCCTGACTTCATCAACAACTTTTTAAATGTAACACCTCCATTCTCCAGGCGGGCTCCTGACTTCAACAACTTCTTAAATTTTAACACCTCCATTCTCCAGGCGGGCTCCTGACTTCAACAGTAATTCAAAAATATAACAACCTCCATTCTACAGGCGGGCTCCTGACTTCTTCCACAATTTAATAATATAACAACCTTTGTTCTACAGGCGGGCTCCTGACTCCTTCAACTTTTTAAATGTAACACCTCCATTCTCCAGGCGGGCTCCTGACTTCCACAACAACTTTGAAAATAAATCAGCCTCCATTCTCCAGGCGGGCTCCTGACTTCAGCAACTTTTTCAAAACGTAACACCTCCATTCTCCAGGTGGGCTCCTGACTTCATCAACAACTTTTTAAATGTAACACCTCCATTCTCCAGGCGGGCTCCTGACTTCAACAACTTCTTAAATTTTAACACCTCTATTCTCCAGGCGGGCTCCTGACTTCAACAGTAATTCAAAAATATAACAACCTCCATTCTACAGGCGGGCTCCTGACTTCTTCCACAATTTAAAAATATAACAACCTCTGTTCTACAGGCGGGCTCCTGACTCCTTCAACTTTTTAAATGTAACACCTCCATTCTCCAGGCGGGCTCCTGACTTCAATAACTTCTTAAATTTTAACACCTCCATTCTCCAGACGGGTTCCTGACTACCACAACAACTTTGAAAATAAATCAGCCTCCATTCTCTAGGTTACCACAACAACTTTGAAAATAAATCAGCCTCCATTCATCAACTTTTTCAAAATGTAACACCTCCATTCTCCAGGCGGGCTCCTGACTTCAACAAATTCATAAACTTTAACATCTCCATTCTCCAGGCGGGCTCCTGACTTCAATAACTTCTTAATTTTTTTAACACCTCCATTCTCCAGGCGGGCTCCTGACTACAATAACTTCTTAAATTTTAACACCTCCATTCTCTAGGAGGGCTCCTGACTTCAACAACTTTTTAAATGCAACACCTCCATTCTCCAGGCGGGCTCCTGACTTCAACGACTCCTTAAAAATAATTCAGCCTCCATTCTCCAGGCGGGCTCCTGACTTCAACAACTTTCTTAAAAGTCACACCTCCGTTCTCCAGGCGGTCTCCTAACTTCAACAACTTTTTAAAATAATTCAGCCTCCATTCTCCAGGCGGGCTCCTGACTTCAGCAACTTAAATCATCTTCTTTCAATTGCTTCTCTCAAAAACTGGTGTTTTATTCCTATGAGAAACTGCTGGGGATAACCCCGATATTTTATTCACAAATATGTTATTTTTCTTCTTCAAAGACTACTTCCTTTAAAGCTGGCGCTTTCACTTCCCTGAAACCTGCCGGGAATAACACTGCTGGGGAATTATCCTCCTCCTTTTAACAATGGTGGGGATGATACTGATTCAAAGGCCATTACTTTTAAAACTTTGGGTTATTTTGCTTCTTCCAAGATTGCTTTTCTTTAAAACTTTTATCTCCCTTTTCGTATACTGCTGGGGATTTTACTTCCTTCAAAACTTGTGTTATCTTCCTCTTCCCCAAGTGGCTATCTTATTTCAAGAAAATTTTCGTAATGAGAGAAAGTTTTCTGCCCCAGTTTGATAATCTTTTTTGTGGCCATGTCTTCCTACTGTCAATAATATTTCCTTTCCCTTCTTTAAATCAAAGAAAAATTTGTTAGCTTAAAACGTGGCGAGTGGTCGTGCCACTTCTGCTGGGGATGGTTTTTCCTTTTTTCTTTTCCCTGCTTTGCTATAAAACTTGCTGGGGATGATATTATTTGCTGGGGCTGATATTCCTACTGAGGATGGTTGTTCTTTTCTCTTCCTTCCCCGCTCTATGTTGTCCGACCATTGTGGAACTTGTCGAGAATCTGTCGAAGTTGTTCTTGTATCTCACAAATCTGCTGGGGATCCTCTTGGAATTTGATCCATAACTTTTCAACTGTTGTTCTTTCTGTTTTTCCCCGACTTCCTCGGGAAATTTTGTCCTCTTGGGATCTAGACCCATTCGTCATTTGTTCTTGCGACAAACTTCTTTTCGCTTTGTTGCCTTATCTTTGGCCTGTCCTCTTCGCATTTTGCTTTGCACCATTTTGGCCACTGGTAGTAAGCTCTGAAAATCCTTTTCAAAAATAAACTACTAGGGAGGTAAAATCTTTAAACCAAGAAATGAAAAAGCGATGATTTCAAAAAAATAGAAAATGAAGAAGTCGTTAAATGCTGGGGAAAAAGAAAGAAAAGAACTTATCTGAATGATATAACCGATCCTCAACGATCATGTCGTGCATTCCGGATTAATCAACCCAGTTTATTCGTATCAATCAATCTTTCGGACAGCTTCATCTTGTTGGGGATAAACAAACACTCAACTTTTGCTAAATGTGGACCCTTTCCGCCAATCTTGCCTTGTCGCCTCATAGTGCCCTTCGAGGGGTTTTCACTGCTAAGGCTCTCTCATTTCTCTCAGCTCCCGTCGCCTTATGGTGCCTGTGAAGGTTTTCACCGATAAGACTCTCTCATTTTATTTTATCTTTTCAGCTGGGGATTTGGAGTGTTGCTGATATCACTCTCTCTGTTGGGGATTCTTTTTGGCTATCAATTCATTTCCAGTCCATGATCCTTTTCTCTGTTGGGAATCGGGGTGCTATCCCCGACTTCCGTTTGCATGACTTGGCACTTCTCGAATACTGATTAGGAGGTCTTTTTTGGACATCAATAGGGGTTTTTGTGTATGGCTAAAATAGTACAACTCTTGGAATCAAACTTTCTTACCAAAATTACAAACGCAAACTTCTGCCCCAGTTTTTCTTGCTTGTGGATTTTTATTTTTTTGTTACACTATGTTACATTATTCACACTATGTTACACTATGATCGAGCCATGAGGCGCCTACGTATCCTTCTTTGAGGAATCAGGTCAAACGTAGTTCCCAATCCTTTGTTTTTCTTGTTACCCTTCTTTTGTCTTTATTACCATTATTTTTTCTCTTTTTTTTCTTTCATTTTCATTAATGATTCCAAAAGAGGGGTATGAAAGAACAAATAAGGCTCAAAAGGGGAAGCAAAGGTTAAAGTGTTTGGATAGAAGAAAGAATTGCCTCTGTCATTTCATTCTCCGATAAATGCCAAGTACAAACAAACAATAATTACAACTAAAAGAAATCATACATAATATCTCTTAACTGCGTAAAAATTTGATAGCCATGTGGACGCATTTCCCTTCGATGTCTGTTAAGCATAAAGCGCCATTGGACAACACTCTGGTTACAATGAATGGCCCTTGCCAATTCGGGGCGAACTTGCCTTTTGCTTCGGCCTGATGTGGCAGGATTCGTTTCAACACCTGCTGCCCCACTTCAAATTTTCTGGGGCGCACCTTCTTGTTGTAGGCTCTCGCCATTCTTTTGATATAACTGGCCATGACACACAACTGTCAATCTCTTTTCATCAATCAGGTTCAACTACTCCAACCGGGCTTTGACCCACTCGTCATCATCAATCTCAGCTTCAGCGATAATCCGAAGGGATGGAATTTCAACTTCTGCCGGTATTACTACTTCAGGTCCATATACCAACAAATAAGGAGTTGCACCTACTGAAGTCTGAAAAGTAGTGCGATAACCCAACAATGCAAATGGTAATTTCTCATGCCATTGTCTGGACCCTTATATCATCTTCCTCAGTATCTTCTTTATGTTTTTGTTGGCTGCCTCAACTGCTCCATTCGCCTTGGGACGATATGGGGTGAATTGCGGTGTGCAATCTTAAACTGTTGACATACCTCTTTCATCAAATTGCTATTAAGATTAGCACCATTATCTGTGATGATTACTTTTGGGACCCCAAATATGCAAATGATATGGGAGTGAACAAAATCCACCACTGCCTTCTTGGTTATCGACTTAAAAGTTTTAGCTTCAACCCACTTAGTGAAATAGTCGATGGTCACCAGAATGAACCTATGACCGTTGGTAGCTGCCGGCTCAATAGGTCCAATGACATCCATGCCCCAGGCAACAAATGGCCATGGTGCTGACATTGTGTGCAATTCTATCGGCTGGAGAATGAATCAAATCTCCGTGTATCTGACACTGATGGCATTTCCACATGAAATTGATACAATCACGCTCCATAGTGAGCCAATAGTACCCTGCTCAAAGAATCTTCTTCGCCAATACATATCCGCTCATATGTGGTCCACAAACTCCAGCATGTACCTCTGTCATAACTATCGTGGCTTGACTGGCATCTATACATCTCAGCAATCCCAAATCTGGGGTTCTTTTGTACAACACTCCTCCACTGAGGAAGAATCCACTTGCCAATCGCTGAATGACTCTTTTTTGATCTCTGGTGGCCTGCTCCGGGTATATCCCTATCTTGAGGTACTCCTTGACATCATAAAACCATGGCTCGCCATCCATTTCTTCCTCTATCATGTTGCAATAAGCATGCTGATCACGAACCTGGATATACAATGGGTTAACATGAATTTTGTCTGGGTGGTGCAACATCGATGCTAAAGTGGCCAAAGCATCAGCAACCTCATTGTGAACTCTTGGGATGTGTCTGAACTCCACTGATCGGAATCGCTTGCTCAGATCGTGCAAACATTGTCGATATGATATGAACTTCAAATCATGTGTTTCCCATTCACCCTGAATCTGATGCACCAGGAGGTCCGAGTCTCCCAAGACCAAGACGTCCTGGACATCCATGTCTGCAGCTAGTCGTAGACTCAAAATGCATGCCTCATACTCAGCCATGTTGTAGGTACAATAGAAACGTAGCTGAGTCGTAACAGGATAATGACATCCTGTTTCAGAGATAAGTACCGCTCCTATTCCAACTCCCTTCGCATTTGCGGCTCCATCAAAGAAAAGCTTCCAACCTGGTTCCTCAGGTAATTCCAACTCATCTATATGCATCACTTCTTCGTCAGGAAAATACGTCCTCAACGGCTTGTATTCTTCATCAACAGGATTCTCAGCCAAGTGATCGGCCAGTGCTTGGGCTTTCATGGCCGTCCTTGTCACATAGACGATGTCGAACTCCGTGAGTAATATTTGCCATTTCGCTAACCTCCCTATGGGCATAGGCTTCTAGAAAATATACTTTAGTGGATCCAAGCGTGAAATGATATAAGTAGTATATGATAACAGATAATGCTTCAATTTCTGGGCCACCCAAGTTAGGGCGCAACATGTCTTCTCAAGTTGAGTGTACTTAACCTCATATACTGTAAACTTCTTGCTGAGATAATAGATGGCTTGCTCCTTCCTTCCTGTAATGTCGTGTTGCCCCAGCATGCAGCCAAACGAATTCTCCAGGACCGTTAGATAAAGAATTAAAGGTCTCCCCGGCTCAGGTGGAACCAACACAGGTGGATTTGATAAATATCCTTTGATCTGGTCAAATGCCTCCTGATATTCTATCGTCCATTCTACCGCGGCATCCTTCTTCAGTAGCCGAAAGATGGGTTCACAAGTTGCTATGAGTTGAGCAATAAATCTGCTGATATAATTCAACCTTCCCAACAGACTCATTACTTCTGTCTTGTTCTTCGGCGGTGGCAAATCTTGGATAGATTTGATCTTTGACGGGTCTAGTTCAATACCTCACCGACTGACGATGAATCCCAACAGCTTTCCAGATGGAACACCAAAGGCACATTTGGCCGGGTTGAGCTTAATATCGTACCTTCGAAGTCTTTGAAAAAACTTCCTTAGGTCTGCTACGTGGTCTTCCTGATGCTTGGACTTTATGATTACATCGTCCACGTACACCTCAATCTCTTTGTGTATCATGTCATGGAACACAGTAGTCATTGCTCTCATGTACGTTTCCCCAGCATTCTTCAAACCAAATGGCATTACCCGGTAGCAATAAGTCCCCCACGGCATAATGAATGTCGTCTTTTCCGCATCTTCTTGATCTATCAGAATTTGATGATACCCAGCATAGCAATCTACAAAAGATCTAATCTCACATCTGGAACAATTGTCGATCAAGATATGGATGTTGGGTAAAGGAAAGTTGTCCTTTGGGCTTGCCCTGTTTAGATTGCGGTAATCGACACACACCCTGATCTTCCCATCTTTCTTCGGCACCGGCACCATATTAGCCAACCAATCAGGATATCGAGTGACCCGAATAACCTTAGCTTGTAGCTGCTTGGTTACTTCTTCTTTAATCTTCACACTCATGTCTATTTTGAACTCCTTAATTTCTATTTGACGGGAGAGCATGCCGGGTCAGTAGGCAATTTATGAACCACTAAATCAGTGCTTAATCCTGGCATGTCATCGTACGACCATGCAAAAATGTCTTTGAATTCAATGAGTGCTTTAACTAGTTCTTCCCTGATATTTGGTTCAATGTGGATGCTTATTTTAGTTTCCTTGATATCGTCTGCATCCCCTAAATTGATGGCTTCTGTGTCATTTAAGTTGGGCTTGGGTTTTTCTTCGAACTGGCTTAATTCTCTGTTTATCTCTTCGAAGGATTCATCCTCATCGTATTCCGATTCATTATCATAATCGACCTCTTGTATAGTTAGTTCGGAATCAGATTGATCTTTTAGACTAGATTGAAGATCCATTGTGCATGCCATGTCATTAGAACCAGTATGAAAAGAACTGTTCAGAAAAAGAAAAGAAGAAAACAGAATTAAAACAAAAACAAAAATAAAGAGAGAAAATTTTTACTTTATTAAACTGTGGGATAACAGAGTTTCACACTTTTGACGAATACAAAAATAAAACTAAAACTGGATTACAACTCTGAATAATCCCAAAACACAAGAAAGAAAATCCAAAGCCTACTACCAAGACTCCCTCCGGGTAGGAAGAGGAGTAGATGTCCAATTGTTGACCTTGGCCTTAGGCCCCACAAATTGTATGTCTGCCTTACTGGAACCCTCTCCAGCTTCTATCATGTTGATATCAGCGAACATCTTTTCAAAGCCCTCATTCAAATCTCCATCTGGCCCGATTAGGGGTCCGAGAACTTTCGGGACCGACAACTTTCTGAATCCTGCTCTGACAAATGATCTGGATAGGCGTGGGATTGGCATAGGAAGGACCCAGACTCTTTTCTTCAACTTGCGGGACCGCTTTACATCCGCTGCGGTAGGCTTGAATCCTAACCCAAAAGTATCCAAGTTCTTGGGCAAAGAAACTGGCTAGACAATACCCTGCAGATCAACCCCCAAACCTTTTCCTGGTACAAACCCGCTGTTTAACATCTCCGAGGCTATCATGAAGGTCGAAGCGGCGATTTTGGGAAGTGGAAGGCCCCCACCCTCAGGAATTTTGTCTACTGAGACTGTGTCCAAAACCTGATAAACCCATGGGCCCTTGTCATTGTCGGTTTCTATGAAGGGCACAATGGCATCACTGACGGCATATGTACCATCATCCCCGTATACCACAATCTCTTGTTTATCCCATTCAAATTTTTCCATCTGATGCAGTGTAGAGGGCACTACTTTGGCTGCGTGGATCCAGGGTCGTCCCAACAGAAGATTATACGACACCGCCACATCTATCACTTGAAATTCCATGGTGAACTCGACTGGACCAATGGTTGATTCCAGTATGATATCACCCACTGTGTCAGTACAGCCCCCATCAAAACCTCGGACGCAGATGTTGTTCTTGTGAATCCTGTCATCATCCACCTTCAGTTTGTTCAGAGTGGCCAAAGGACAGATATTGGCACTAGAACCATTATCAATCAGTACTCGAGTGACCACCGAGTCTTTGCATTTCACCGTCAGGTAGAGTGCTCTATTGTGTTCTGTACCCTCTACCGGCAACTCATCGTCAGAGAATGTCACTCGATTTACCTCAAAGATTTTGTGCACTATTTTCTCCAAATGGTTCACTGAGAGCTTGTCCGGAACATGGGCTTCGTTCAGAATCTTCATTAATGCCAGACAATGGTCGCTTGAATGGATCAACAAGGATAGCAACGAAATCTGGGTCGGGGTGTTCCTCAACTGCTCTACAATGGAGTAGTTCTGTGCCTTCATCTTCTTCAAAAACTCCTCTGCTTCTTCCTCCGTCACTGGCTTCTTTATTGTTACAGGATTGGCCCTTCTCAATTCTGCGAAAGCAAAACACCTTCCTGAACGGGTTAATCCCTGGGCCTCGCATATTTATTCCACAACTTCCTTCCCCTTATACATCACCGTCACTTGACTGTAGCTCCAGGGCACATTTCTTACTTGTTATCGGCAACTGCATTACTGGCCTGATAACAACTGGTTCTATGCGGGGCCCCTTCACTACTAACACTGGTGTGCTTGATACTCCCTGCAGCACTACCCTGACTGACTCTGGCTTCTTCACAACAACAGACGAACCTTTCTCTATTACCACAACTGACCTGTCATCGACCCTTCCCAACTGTACCACTGCCTCTCCACTGGTCGGCTTTTCGCTTGGACTGGCATGAATCATCATTACCGTTTGTGAGGGTTTCTTGGGCTCTCCTCCTTCGTGCATTAGTTCAATCATGTGAGCCTCGCAGTGCACCGGCAACGGGTTCTCATTGATGTTGGGTGCCTCTGGTGCCTGAACCTCGATCCTATTTGTGTCAATAAGATCTTGTACGGCAGTCTTCAACTTCCAACACTTCTCAGTATCATGCCCGGGAGCCCCCGAACAATATTCACAGCTTACTGAGTGGTCCAGATTTTTGGGAAGGGGATTTGGCAATTTGGGCTCAACAAGGCTTAATAGGCCTAACTGCCTCAACTTGTGGAACAGAGTAGTATAGGTTTCTTCTAGTGGAGTGAATGTTCTCGGCCTCTGCACCCTCTCGTTCCTGAAAGCCTGATTTCTGCGGAAGCTTGGCCCTGAAAGATTCCTGTAGGCCCTTGGTGGTGGGTATGTGATTTGCGGAGGTGGGTATGTGTTTTGTGGAGGTGGATATGTATTCTGGGGAAACGGCGCACGCCATTGCGGGCGAGCCGGAGGCTGGGTGTAAGTATGGGCGTGATGGATGGAGAAATGTAGCACTTGTGGTGGATAATAGAGTTGTGGAGGGTTGTATGGAGTGTGTGGATAATTTGGGTAATGGGGTCTGGGTTGGTAGCGAGGGGAAGGACCTCTGGATTTGGACCAAGTACCTGCTTCGACTGTTGCGACCTCCTCTCTCTTCTTTTTCATGAGCGCACCTCCCGTGCCGCTTTGGATAGCCTGAGTTGTGGCCTTGATCGCCGAATAACTCATTATCTTGTTGGACCTTAGTCCCTCTTCAACCATGCCGCCCATTTTTACTACTTCATTGAAAGATTTACCAACTGACGTCACCAGGTGACCAAAGTAAGTTGGTTCCAAAGTTTGTAAGAAGTAGTCCACCATTTCACCTTCCCTCATTGGCAGATCGACTCTTGCTTCTTGTTCTCTCCAACCGAATCCGAATTCCCTAAAGCTCTCTCCAGGCTTTTTCTCAAATTTCAACAGTGTGAGACGGTCAGGGACGATCTCGAGGTTATACTGGAAGTGACCTGCAAATGCTTGTGCTAGATCGTCCCAGGTATACCACCTGCTAGGATCCTGCCTCGTGTACCATTCCAGTGCGGACCGCTTAAACTTTGACCAAAATAAGCTATCATCAGCTCATCCTTTCCACCTGCCCCTCTCATCTTACTACATAAACCTCGTAAATGTTCCATGAGATCACCATGTCCCTCATATAGATCAAACTTTGGCATCTTAAAACCTGCCAACAATTGAACATCGGGGAAGGGACACAGATCTTTGTAGGCCACACTAACTTGGCTGCCCAATCCATGCATATTCCTGAAGGATTGCTCCAGGCTTTTCACTTTACGGAGCACTCCTTCCTGCTCCGAATTCTTTGTTGGCCTCTCAGTTTCTGTCGGGAGCTGAAAGTGTGGGGTGTAAGTTTATGGCTCGGGTGCTTTGAAGGTGAGTTCAGGAGGATAGTATTGGTTGTCGTGAACCTGAAACACTGGTTCATCGGCTGATTTTTGCAATGTGGCGGGTGGAGGTGCCACGAAAACAGGAACAGTTGGTGGATGAGGGTTTTGTTTGGGTGGTGAAGCTTGGGGATTATAAGAAGTTTCCCCCTGATAGTATTGGGCGATGGGGAAGCTCGTTGATGGACCGGTGGAAGGGTGTTCCGGAGTCCGAGCTGGTGAGAGGGTAGGAGTAGGGGGGAAGTATTGGTGATGTCTGTCCCTTAGCCCAGGCTAGGTGCATCCCAGCTATCTCTTGTCTCAACCTGTCTACTTCCTCCTTCATAATTTGCATCTCCATCTTTTCCTCCTCAACGCTTTTGTCCGAACCAGACATACTTTCCGGAATAGGCCCTTTTGATCTTGTGTGGTAATGGTAATCTGCCAGAACGTTCTAACGAGCTAACTGTTTCGAAATCTTTCTCTGATATAAACAACAAACTTGTTAGTGTTAGAGTTTAACACATATTGCAATTTCACATTGGGGAATGCAATGTTCCTAGGCAGTTTAACCGTTTCTAACATGTTTTTGCTTCGACTGCATGCGTCATTCCGGCTTATGTCCTTTCTTTTATTCACCAATGCCATTTCTTTTTTCTTTTTAGTGATGATCGAATCTTATGTGGATTGCCTACGTATCATGTCCCCGCATGAATCAGACCGGGCGTAGTTCTGCCATATAACTGTGAAAGCAAATTTTCGGAATTTTCCATTTTCTTTACTGAAACATTATAATACAAACTAAACATTTTTGGAAAGAACAAACCTAAGGTAAAACCAATTAAAAACAAAGTACTAACACATTTTGATGAAAAGAGAATATACAGACAGACTACAGACTCTAAAAACAAAAACACTGACTCGAACTATAAATACATTAAAGCTCCAAAAGTTGGTGCCCGCGAGGCATCGTTCGGCCTTACCGCGGGCTTAGGTGCAAGATCCCTTTCAAGTTGCTCCAGATCGTACATTGTCCGCTTGACGAAAATCATTACTGCTGACATGAAGGTAGTGCGGGTCATGTCTTCACACTCTCGACATTTTTTGGTGATAGAACGAGCAATAGTCAGAATCTTATTTCTAGTTTGATATTTCTCTAGGTGTAGGCGTTCTATCTGATCCCCTCTAGCCTTCAAAACCCGAGAATCATGCAGATGTTGTTTCCGTAACTGCCGTATTTCACCTTCCATTGAGGCTATCAGATTACAGCAATGTTTACTCTCGGTTTCAAAAGCCTTGGCTTGTTTAGCCGCCTTGCTCTCTAGGGTGGTCACCTTCCTTTTTAGACCGACAATGGTCTTTTCATAATCTTTCCTTGCCTGTTGTAGGTACTGTGTGCGCTCTTTCATTCTCTTTGCCCATTGTACCTGGATTTGTGCTATGGTACCCTCAGATTTCTTCAGATCATCCTGGCATTCACCGATTTCCTTCTTTAGTCCGTAAATCAATCTTTCATCCGACCGACTCCTTTGCTGATTGTCAGCATCTATCCTCATTTGTTGGATCTGAGCCTTGAGAGCCTCATTTGCTTGGTCTAACCTGTTCTTCTCTCCCTCATCGGCAGCAACTTGCACCTTGTTCTCAAATTTCAAATCCTTGATCTGTTGTTTCAGCTTGCTTACTTCGGCCCGGTATTCGCACTCTTTGGCCAACCAGTCCCACGGTTCTTGTGATGCCTCAACGAACTCTTGAATGTGAGATTTTTTGGTTGGCCTTTCGTGCTCAAGTTCTCTCATGTACCAAGCAAGGTATCCTAGCGCCACTTCGCCTTTGGCCTGATCCTGCACGCAAGTATCTACTTTTAAATATTGGCATTCACTCCAGATCTGACGAACTCTTGCTTCAGGGAATTGTCCATCAGGGCTAATCTCAATTACTTGAGCACTAAGATCTTCTTCCTAAGGCACTGTTTGGCATCTCCTAAGCTGTCTCAAAACCCGATATGGCGCATAAGGCTGAATGCTCTTGAGCCCCATCAATATAAAGTGGGCCCTAGATGCCGGCATATGGATGACCTCATCCATGGGCAACCATCCTAGTGTCCACTGTATTTGGCTGGCAGTGAGGTTCCGAAATAATAATGTCCATGCTGTAACTCCCTCGGGTAGACTGGCCCCCTGGATTCTTGTGTAGAACTCTTCTATGCAAGTTTTCTTCGAGGAACCATAACTCAAAAGCTGGGAATGGTGGAAGAGATGCTCAGTCATCCATATTTGTGGCAACAAGTTACACCCCTCGAAGAAACTCCGTCTGCCTTTGCAGGCCGTGAGAGCTTTGAAGATATCAGATACTATCATAGGCACAAGAGTGCTTTTGTCTTGAATGAGCAAAGTACTGACGACCCCAGCTATTTTCAGATCAATGTTTCCGTCTTTCCTTGGGAATACCAAAAGGCCCAAAAAGGTTACCATAAAAGCCATTCGTCTATGCTCGTCCCACTTCTGACGGTTACCCTTCCTGCATAACTTGTTGTCCGATTTGTTGAATCCCCCGACATGACCGTATCTGTCGTATATGAAGTGCGAATTACAAAAACCTGCGGCCAAATCTGGGTTGTGGACCATCCTAGGTATTTTTAACGAATCTAAGAACCGATGCACAGTGACAGCTCTTAGAGCAACCAGGTATTTTTGCCTCAACGGAACTTCAGCATTTCCGATGTACCCGGCTATTTCCTCCAAAGTCGGGGTAAGTTCAAAATCGGAGAAGTGGAAGATATTGTGCGTCGGGTCCCAGTAGGTGACCAAAACTCTTATGATATCCTCCCGAGGCTAGATTTCCAATAAACCCGTAAGTCCTTTCAGATATTTCTTGACATCATCTTGCCCTTCACCACCTAAAGCATCCCACCATAATCGCAACTTGAAAGGGATTTTGGTCATTATTGAAAAAGGTTCATTTTGCATTGTGCTCATCCTGCACATTTATTTAGGTGATTAAGAGATAAAATTTTTTGACTCAACACACTGACTAAAAGGAAGATCCGGTTCCACACACGGCTTTTCAGCATTTCGGGAACAAAGATTTTAAAGCTGGGTGAGTCAGCCGGTCAAAAATCAAAAATAACTAAAAGTGGCCATTTATACAAAGTCAGCCTTCCGGCGTCCCTTTCGGGAACATTCGGCTATTCCTGCCAAAACGGTATCACCTGAATTATTTATGTTGACAATTAAAATTTTGACAATTTGTTGGCTATTTTTGCAAAAGTGGAGGTTGGACCCGATGAGGGTTGCCTACGTATCCCGCACCCTGTGAGAATCAAACCGGCGTAGTTCGGGCAGATAAAACAAACTTCTTTTGAAAACAAGACTCTTTTCAATGAAAAACCATTTTCAAAAACCATTTTTCATATTTTTTTTTCAAAAATTCGACAGAGTTTCGACGCTATTTGGACATCGATTTTTTTTTCTTTCAAAACAGGCGATTAACTACTTCTATCTCTCTCCTCAAAGTATTCAAAAGTCGGTCATCATGCAATTCCGAAGCAAACAAATGCACAGATAGCAAGTTGGATGCATCAGGATGGTCTTTTGTCATTTTGGTACACCTGTCCTAGACAGACCCAACCCCTGTGTTGAGCCTCCAAAGTCAAATGCACATGATGCAAACAAACGTTCCTACTAGGGATCCGGCATGAAGCTGAGTTATTCTAGGTTCATAACCTGGGTATCTGTTCTAGACTGTGTACCCGAGCGGACAACTCGAGTCGAGGAGGGGGCTACGTACCGGGGACCCGCGGGATCGTCCGGCTTTGTAACTTGTCCGGCCTCTTTCTTATTTCAAGGTATGACACTAACAGAATAGGGAGTCTCGACCAGCAAGCTCCTCCCCGGAGGTAAGAAGAGAAGATGGGGTTACGACACAGTTTATATACAGTCCAGATAATATCAAAGTGGTAAAAGCAGCATTTAGCACCTTAGGCTCAAACATGTAAAAATCAGCTAAAGCCAAATATAACAATTTATCTAAGCTCGAATTCTGAACCCTGAACCAGAGATTCTGGGTTCGTTCCCCAGCAGAGTCGCTAGAGCTGTCACACCTCCTTTTTACTTGCGCCCGCAGGGGCGTAAGGGGTAAGTGGAGTTTTTCCAATTAAAGAACAATCAAAATGGGATTTATTATTTAAGAATCAGAGTCGCCACTTGGGAGATTTATGGTGTCCCAAGTCACCAGTTTTAATCCCGAATTGAGGAAAAGAATGACTCTGTATTACAGTCCGCAAACCCGAATCCGGATAAGGAATTCTGTTAACCCGGGAGAAGGTGTTAGGCATTCCCGAGTTCCGTGGTTCTAGCACGGTCGCTCAACGGTTGTATTTAGCTTAATTATCTAATTTTAACAATTATGAACTTATGTGCCAATTTTAACTTTGAACCGCTTTTATTATTATTTTTTTTAAAAAAACACTTACAACATCATGAAAACGGGTCTCAAACCACGTCACATCAATGCACCCATGGTTATTGACACGTTTCGAGGACGTTGAGATTTGGATTTGGGTCACATAAATGTGCACCCGAATTTAGGGAGATAACATTATTAAAATACGCGCCTAAAGAGACTAACACATTGTTATTTTTGGGAAAAAGCCGTGAAATTCACTAAGTGGCCGATCCCGAAGTCTATACAATTATTAACCAATTATTGAGGGCCCCGCAGCTCGTGCGTTTTATTTGGTGAGGCTTATCTCGTTTATTTTAAAAGGATAATCCTAAAGTGACTACATTTTTTCTATTTAAGTTCGTCTCTAAAAAAGAGAAAAATCCTAGTTAATTACATGCTTGAAAAGGCCGCTACTTATTTATCGGATTAAGACAAATGCAAACTGAAAATTGCAATCGAGACAAAGGGAGATTGTTTCATGCCTTATTCTATAATTGAATATTACTAAAATTGAAATTATAAATAGAATACGGAATTTACAAATAATATTACCAAAATAAACTAATTATCCTCTAACTAATTTAAACCCACATTATTAGATGAATTGAACCGTTGGAACTAATTGTTTTCAACTACTTGAAACTAAGACAACCTTAATTACTAATGATTACGAAAGTTTTCTTAAGATTGATCATTAACTTAAATAACCTATTGGATTAGTGTTCTTAGCCTTACTACATTGAATCGCACTTCAAATATATCAAGTCTACGGATTATACGAAATTACTAACCAATTATATTTGCCTAACACTTACGGATCTTTATTACTAACAAGATTCAAAAAATCACAAACTTAAAGTTACTTCTATTCCAATATTCGCGAGTTCAGAGCTAGATTTTACCAGCCAATTAAATCGATTCACCACATTAACTAATTACCAATTCGAGTTGGATGTGATTCCAAAGTTACATTATTTTAAATATATGAATTAGCAAAACTGAAACTGATAACTATGCAATTCCTACAGAAATACGTCCAATAGTTCAACAATCTAACAATTCTGCTCAAATTAAACATGCATACTGTATTGACTAATATTTACGTCATTTCAAAGATCTTAGGTCTGTATTCTAACGTTATGCCCTATCTAGCTGCTAATCAGTGATCTTACAAAAATAGTCTTAATACTACATGCCTCTACCTTTCGTATAACAGGAAACACATAACTAATATCTAACTAAAATACAATTATTCTATAGTTAAATACAGAAATCTTCCGTCCATTTTATTTCAGCTTCAATAATCAAACATCGAGGTGATTCAAAGTAGTGTACCTGATAATAGAACAGAAGAAGAAGAAGGTGAGGATTAGTAGATCAGTAGCAGACAACAGCAACAACAACAATAACCAACAAGCAACTTAAAACCAATGGAACAAAATCCGGCAACCAGCAGTCCCGAAAACCAATAGAGAAAAAAACCCCAGAAATAGCAATGAAACAGTAACAAATGTCCAATAGCACACTTCAGGAAATACTACTTGAAAACCAACAATGCCAAACAATTATTTTAGTTTGAAAGTCAGCCTATTTCAACTTTAAAATTACTGAATTCTGATGATAAAATCCAGCAGGTTTTTAACTTGAACTATGAATGTTTTCCCTTTCTTCAAAATTCAGCTTCCATTTCCTTTTTTACTCTCAAAGGGAAACTGAATGTTTTAGCTTTCAAAATGTTGTCTAAGACTGCCTGAAGAACTGATTTCCTTTTGTATTTTTCAGAAAATGTTTTTCCCCCTCTTATACAGACCTGCCTTACCTTTTAAACCTACTACCCGACCCCCTTTCTCCCACTAAATCTGAAATTTTCCACTTAAAATCTACTAAGGAAAACTTTTCCTTATTTTCAGCCCCCCATTCCCTTTTGTTCCCCATTACCATATTAATTAATATCCCACTAACAAAATACTAACATTAAAATATTATCCTAACTGTTTCATTCCCAAATCACCCCTGAAACCCCTTAATATTACTGCCCCTAAGACAATTATTCAACTATATTAAAACTTTTAATTCTAAAATTTGTTCAAACTAACAGTTATCTAAAACTAATTGTGACTAACAACTATAACCAATTCTCCTAACAACTGAATGACTAAGGTTGAGTTCCCATTGAAACAAAAATGAACTGAATTTAAATCATAGCACAGAACTGAACAAAATCATTAAAGCTGAACTTGAAACTGGATCAAAATCAATCACACATGCAGGGATTCTTAGTCCAACCTATACAAGAATGCAGGATCAATGACAATGCCTTGAAGCTAAGTGTCTACAGATCAGAAAACATAACACGACATTAAACCATTTGATGGACTTACTGGTCTACAAACAGGAATGAACTAATCGACGAAACTATTTATAACCTATGTTATTAATCAACAGAACATAAACTGATGGAGAAGGGAAAAATAACGGACGGAAGACGAATTACAATGAACCTAATTTAGGTAAACGAAGAATTGATTGAACTACTTAAACAAACATTGAAATATTTAATCCAACCGAAATCCGAAAAAGAAACAGAATATATATATTGGATTAACTTAAACTAAAAACCCTAAAAATGACTAATCACACAAACAAACAAACACATAGAAAGAAAAAGGGAAAAAAAAGTTGAAAAGAACTCACTATTTTTCTTGGATTTCAACCATACGCCCTTTCGAACTTGAGTTCCAGTTAGTATTATACGTCTATTTCATCAGAAATAGACTTATAATACTAACCAGAAATCGTTCGACCATGACAGCTTTGAAACAATCTCGAACTGTTGAGTCCTAGATCCTCCATTCGATGAGTTTTACTCGGATTCGAGCCAATCTGGTTAGGGATTAGCAACGAGGAGGTCAAGGTGATTATTGGGTGTGAGTTTGGGACTGATTGGGGTGGGTTTCAAGTTTGCTCAAATCTTCAAATGAAGATTCGAGGAGTTTCAGGAAGATTCGAGCCAGATGGTTAACATATTTGGAGCGATGTGGCCTGATGGTCTTAAGGTGTTGATTTGGTGACCGACGGCGTTGTTGCCGCCGGGTTTTAGGCGGTGGGGTGTCATGGCGGCAAGGGTTTCGGTGAGGGTGTTTGGTTCAGTCTCTAAGTTGAGACGATGAATAGGAAGACGAGGGGGGGTGTTTGGTTAGGGGGCTAGGGTAGGAGGTTGAGTTTATATAGGGGCGGGGTTGTTTGATCCTGGCCGTTCGATCAAGCACGATCGACGGCCTGGATCATTTCATTTAATGGCACGATGTCGTTTGGTCTCTATATGAAATTGGGCCGACCTTGGGTGAAAATGGGTCAGGTATAGAGGAGGCCTTGAGGCCGTTGGATCAAGATAGATGAACGGCTCAGATCTGATCACCTAAAACGGCGTCGTTTCAATTATGCAAGGGCTGAACTGGACCGTTTGATTGAAACAAATCAACGACCCAGATTTGAGACTCAGAAACGACGTCGTTCAAGTCCTCTGAAGGACTGGCTGAAATGGACCGGGTCTTTTGAATGTTTGGGCCTGATTTTTGGTCTAAAATTTTGGCCCAAATTCGATTTGCCTTATATTTTCAACTCTTTTCATTTTCTTTTTTTAATTAATAATTAACAAAAATTCTAAAAATAAATTGTAAAACCAAAATTAAACTACAAAATATTAATTAACTCTTAACAATAATTAGCACACAAGTTAAAACATTTAATTAAAATAAAATCACACGATGGCACACTTTAAATGACATAAAATAGACTAAATACATATTTTTGTTTTTGTATTTTTTTAAAACCAAATTATGGTTCGATTAGTTCCTGAATGCATAATCAAATCCTAAATATGCGTGCATCATATTTTTGTTTTTGTATTTTAATTAAGTAAAACAGGATAAACATTCACAGATAAAAACACAAATAATTATCCAAAAATGCCACGCAAATTCTAAAAATTGCATACCAAGGAAATTTGTTTTAATTTTCGATTTCTTTTGGAGTAGTTTTTTCGTGAAGCAAAAATCACGTGCTCACAGATATCATAACATACTGAATGCGGAAGATAAACTAACACATGCTGATATACTGAAAGTCTGAATGATATAAATCAAAGTGAGGAAATACTAATACAATTTTGAAATATATTTGTAGCCAATATGAAAAGACTACGACTCTGTCTAACTATTACTCTAGTCTATGAAGCCTCTATTGAAGTACTGAAAATACTAACTATCTGTAAATACTGACAGGTTATAAAGTAATGATAATGCCCCTGAAGAATTGAGGATCACCAAATAGATGGTACGAGAATCCTAGCGCTCTGCATCGTTGACCTGTAAATCATTACCTCATTGTGAGATGCAGGCCCCGGGCAAAAGGGACGTCAGTACATTTGAATTGTACTGGTATGTAAAGCAACTGAAAGAAAGAATTATAAATGCTGAAACTGAAATTAAGCTGATAACTGAAATGATAACTAGTGAAACTGAAACTGAAGTAAGAACTGGTAACTGAACTGATAACCGAAAAGATAACTGATAACTGATAACTGAATTGAATAAAGGAAGTAAGGTTATGAATACTCCCTCTTCTGAATGATGAACAACCTGTTTATCTGAATATTAAGTTGCGGCCTCAGGCCCAATATATATATGTGCACCAACTGCGGCCTCGGGCCCAAGTATACGTATACATAACTGCGACCTCAGGTCCAAAATGCATAAAGCATAAACTGCGGCCTCAGGCCCAAAGATGCATAAAGCATAAACTGCGGCCTCAGGCCCAAATACAAGTGTTCAACATTCAGGGATTTAAAGTCGGGAACTAAGAATCATACTGCAATATATGATAGTGAAATACTGAATCACACTGAGTTACATGATACTGGAATACTGGATCACACTGAGTTACATAATACTGGAATACTGAATAGGACTAGACTGAGACATGTATTCTTGAACTGATTATGATCACTGAAACTTCAACTGTTTATGACATGCTGAGTAAGCTATACTGAGACTTAGGGACATCAAAACCAAGTCTATATTGAATACGAACTGAGCTCACAACATTCAGAATGAAAGTCATGAACGAGTTATGAAGCTAGAGAATAGAAGTTCTACAACTATTCAAGGAACTAAGCTTAACTATATTTCTGAGGCAATTGGTAACGTCATAAAAGAAACGTAGTGTAGGGAGAATCATTAAAATTCCCAAACATAGAGAGTTAGCCTCACATACCTTTACTTCCTGCTCTTGAGCATAATACAATATTCGCCAACCCTTTCAACTTCAATCTATATCAATACAAGTTAAAGGGATTCCATATTAGCAATAATACTCGTGTTTTGGTCACTTAGGCATTTTATCAAACACTCGGTCGCATAGCCTTTATTAATAGTGTTTCTACACCCAATAACTCATTCTCTTGCTCTTAGATAAATTCTAAAGTCTCAAATGGTTATAAACAATATTATTCTTTATCACCCATAAGGTAATCAACACTCATAACCAATAATAATCAATCAACAACTCAAACCTATCACCGTTCATGCTTTTCTATCAAACTCATCAACTCATATCTCATGAATAAAGTCTATAATCATTAATCCAATGATAGAATCAATTAGAGGGTGAAGATATTTCCTTTTTGACGTTCAATCTTCTTGAATTCGAGTTCTAGGGTTTCTTCTCTCAACAATGGCGTCCCAATCGAATATCTAATGATACAGAGGGTTTACCCATGTTAATAAGATGTTAGAAAATTGAAATCAACTTAGAATCACCATTAGAACTTACCTTGGGTGGTGGAAGGACCCTTAAGGAGTTAGGTTTTTGAGAGCTTCCCTTTCTAGAGCAAGTATTTATGTTTTGGGGATGTGGGGGACGAAATATAGCTTTAAAACGAACCCCCACTAGCGCGCCCGCGCTACTGGAGGCTTGCCCGCTCTAATGACCGCGCTAAACGGCAGTAACACTGCCTCAAATTAGTGCGGCCGCGCTACCGGCGCTCATATCGTATACTGTTATGTAAAACGTGCATAACCTTTTGCACAGAGATCCGTTCGGGCTCCATAATATATCGTTGGAAATTTATTTCAAAGCCTACGGCTTTCATTCTTTGAGTTTTCCCAAATTCCTTACATATTTTCACCAAACACTGATGGAATACAGACCTTCTGCAAACTTAGTCGATTTTGTCAAATCTTATGCACCTCATGGTCCGTCTTGATTCCAAAACAACTATTTTCACTCATAATCATCCCGCTAGGACTTCATATGTATAAAGTATCAAATTAATACCTATTTAACATATCCACATCTATTCTGAATGTACGGGATGTTACATTGTTTCTCAATTATTCGGACGTACAGATTCATGCAACTAGAATTTAATCCAGAACTAACCTATTATATGAGGAATCTTTTGTTTTCGTAACAAATACTCCCTCTATTCCAATTTATGTGATCCTGTTTGACTGGGCACGGAGTTTAAGAAAAAATAAAAACTTTTAGAATTTATGATCCTAAACAAGTCAAAAAGGGACCTAAAGGTTTTGTGTGGTTATAAAAGCTTCTCATTAAGGATAAAATTGTAAGTTTAAGCTAAATTGTTTCCATCATTCTATTTGGAACGGACCAAAAAGAAAATAGATTCACATAAACTGGAATGGAGGGAGTATTTAACTCATGGACGAAAACAGCTGTAAAGTAAGTCTCGCTGCTTTTAGAAACTCTTTAATATCTGGTATTGTCAACAATATACGAGACAATAATATTTTCTCCATTTAACAATCTATCCTTCTTTGTATCCCGTTTATCATATCCTGTTCCGACCAACAAAATTTCTTTAAAATAAAGATAAAGAAATGAATTTTAGTTAATTACAATGAACCGTACCGTACATATATCTGGTTGTTGCATGGAGATTTTCATACTGTTCATTAGTTGCATTTGACTAGTTAATCAGCAGCAAAAAAAGAAAATTATTTCTAGTAGTAAATTAATATATAAATCATTAATGTGAACCTCTGTGGCTAGTGTCAACGACAATGTGCTATCAACACTGCTAGTCAAATTTATATTGTGATGAACTAAGAAAATGGATCTGGAATTTGAAAAATGGAACTGTTGAAAGATCAGAGATATGACTTTTTGTCTTCATGATTGAGTGGCACCTTAGCTAAGCTGAAGTCAACGTATTTTGAAGTTTCATGTATTTTCTTGGAAACTTCCATGGCATAAAACTGTGAATTTACTTCTATACTTGTTTTTTTTTCAAATTGTTCAAGAAGCTTAAACTCGTTATTTCTATGTTAGCCAAATAAAAAGGAAAAATGCAAAGAAAATAACTATAGTTTGTTTGGTCAAACTTTTGGTGAGAAGCAATTTATATTTCGCTAATTAATTTGAAAAACACTTTTGAACAGCAATTAATGTGTGATCAAACTTTTAAAAATTACTTTTAAATGTATTTTTTTTAAAAGTGCTTTGAAAAAAATGCTTTTGGGAAAAATTATTTTTACTGCTTCTCAAAAAATGTTCTTGCTTTTACTTAAAAATAATTTTTATATTCTAAAACCTTGGCCAAATACTTTAACTCTAGGAAAAAAATACTTTTGATCAAAAATAACCTTGGCCAAACATTTGTTACTTCTAGGTGCAGGAGACAAACTTATCCGAGACAACTAGTGCACCACGTTTAACAGGCAAAAAGTTGCTGTACAGCATGTTTGTCCATTCCATGTTTTATATTTGCTCACATTTTTTTTTTTCGACAACCTTAAGAAGATAATGGAAGAAAGATAAACATATGTCAGGTAACAGATAATAGAGCCTGTCGGCAATAAAGTCTTAGCAGAACCTCAGGTACTAAAGTTGGAACTCTTATTAAACATAGAGCGCATATTATTTTTGGTTCAATTGTTTTGTCTTCATGGTAGTGTAATTCACAATATAATTTAATCTCACTTCCTTAATGCTTGTTTTATTTTTATTGTGAGTAACAATATAGCTTACAAGTTATAATAATTTATCATATGTTCTAAGAGCCTGTTTGGACATAAGAATTTTTTTACTTTTTTTTCGAAATCAGTATTTGATAATAAAATTTTCAATTTTCACTTGAAGATGAATTTTGAAATTTTTCAAAAATTTGAAAAACTCCAAAAAGCTATTTTTCAAAATTTTCACTCAGATCACTCATTAAAAATCAAAAATAACCGAAAATATTCATGTCGAAACACAACTATAATTTTCAAATACCATTTTCACCTTTTTTTTGAAATTTTACAATTCTTATGTCCAAACGCCCACTAAGTTACCAATCCACATACACTATATATACAGTCCAGTTCACAAATTTAGACTTACTACAATGTACCTACTACACGGCTAGTTATCAGGGCTTTCGTGTAACCAGATTCTATATGATAATTCACTCCCAATGCAAAACTAAGGGCGAACTGCAACAATGGTAAATTTTACGCCCACTATTTAAAATATACTCATAATTTATAATGTATTTAAAGATTAGTCAATTCACTAAAACTTCAGAATTAGGTATATTCTGAATTTGAAAATTTAGGACTTATTGTGGGTTATGGCCCATATTTGTGTTCTACACTTTCAAGTTATGACCCATAAGGCGCTCATGTAATTTTACTTGGGCAGAGGCCCAAGATGGATTACTCTACAGTTTTCTTCTTCTTCTTTTTTTTTTTTTTATTTTTTTTTTATTTTTTATTTTCCACAGTTCAACTATACAATATTGAAGAAACTTTTACACTATATGACAAATAAAGACCCCTAATTACTAGTTTTAATGACACTTTCAACTAATTACTCAACGTAACAACACTTCCCAAAACATAGCAAATTAGAGAAACAAGGAATTCCTTGATATCAGGCTCCTAGTTTTATCTCTAGCTCTTTACCACCTAACCCTAATCTCTCTCTCTTTACCACATTCACCCCAACCATCAGGGGCAAACCTAGAGCATTCAATATGGATTTTCGGAACCCAGTAACTCTTGGTAGACCTTGAATTTATATTAAGAAATTCATAAAATATTTGTAAATATTTAACTTTACACTTGTATTTGTATTCAACCATCGGCTTATCCCTCATCCCCAACTTAGGTCGTCGCCATAACTCCAATCACTGACATCCTCTTCGCAGATGGCCAATGCCGATAGTAGAGTTATTTTCTCCTCCTCTTTCCTCTCTTTTGATTCACTGGGTGACGACACGTACTTTCCTGCATTACATATTAATAGTCACCTTCTTTGCTATTCGAATTAAAATGGACATATGGTCTTTGAATCCCTAAAGAACCTGGAGAATAGACCTGTTCTTTTTACGGAAGTTGTTTTTGTATTGTTATAGTAGAATGGCTGGTGGTTCTGGTGATTTGTGGTGGTAGTTATGGTGGTTCTGTGGCGGTTTTTTGAAGGTAGAAATGAGTATATATATGTGTGGTGTATCTCACTGTATGCTTAATGTATATATAGTGTATATCTGATGCATATCTTACTATTTGTCCTATATGTCAGATCACTATATATACAATGGCATATACTTAATAGACAAGTGTGTATATCACTGGTATGTTGCATGTGTGTCTTGTATGTACAGTGTGTGTTAATGTATATCATCGTAAGTCATGTGTATGTTAAGTGTATACATTAACATATATATGACATACAATGATATATAGGTGTACATGGAAAGAAGTTGTGGCAGCCATGGGAGAGAACGACAAAAAAGACAGTCATTTAATTTTCTGGCGAAGCTCCAGCATTTTTCCGGTAGAGTAGCGGCTGTTGGTGGTGGTAGAGAAACATCGGAGTAGAGGCAGTGGCCGGCGGGTGGATAGGGACAATGGGTTTGTGTGAGGGGGGAGATAAGGAGGAGGAGAAATCTCCAAAATCTCTAATTTCAATACTCAAACTTCACCTAGTAATATAATTCTGTTATGTATGGTACTAAGTTTCTTCTAGTTAAATGTAGGTGTTATGATTCATGATTTTCGCATCTCTTACCGCAACATAACTGAAAATAACACATTTGCAGCACGGGGTTAGACTCATGTAAAAAGAAAGGAGGAGAGAAAGCTTCGGAATGAATTTTTGGAACGTGGGGCACGTTTATTAGGTTCATGCAGCACCAAAATTTGGGAATTTACACTCAATAGAAGAGCTCTAACAATAATATTTCACCTTTTCGAGACACTCAAATGACGAAGGACGCCTACAAAGGTTATGCATAGTAGTCCTGCTCCCAACAAAAGAACTGCTATACAGGGATTGTAGGTTTAGATTTTGAAAACAAGTGTTCTTTCCCACCTTTGTGGCTGATAAGGTATGGGACTAACAATCGTGACACCTTGAGGTACAGGCAGTTCGTCGTGCATGGGAATCTTTTCATGCCAGACAAACTCATTTTCGTGTTCATACTTCTGGAGCCGTCCAGTCAAGTCATCGATCAATTGCTTATGAACTAGTCTCCATGACTTTTCTCTTGGTATATGCTTTTCTGCATTTTGTATCACATGCCGAAGAACTCCAATAGCAAAACCTATTTGCCCCTCAATCTTAAGACTCTCCGCAAGATATTTGTAACTGAGTAGCTCATGTAACATGTTAGAAGTTGTAATATAATCCTGCATAGGACAGAAAATCGCCTCAAAGACATGTCAAGTTCCAGTTTGCAGTAGAAAGGCGAGGGTGGGATGGAGGCAACAGTTCTTATAAGTTTGACTACGTTAGGAAACAAAACTTTGAATTGTTCTCATTTTACTCAAAATCCCAAAAGAGAGTCCCTAGAGTAAAATGCAAAGATTCAATTGCTTCATGTACCATGAAATTGTTATATATCCTGTACTCCAACAATGTATAATGATAGGGTTTTCTACATTTACAACAGAAAATATGGCAATTCCTGGTTGCGGCTTCAGGTGAAAAAGGCAGTATACCTGCCTTAGGCTGCTCTAATTTAGCTTTTTTGGTATAATATCATGGTTAAGAATTACCATGAGCTTCGGCCTTCTATGCGATGTTTCTCATGGACTTCTAAACAAAACTAATAACCTGTTTGGCGAAGCTTCTAAAATCGACTTATTTTGAGAAGTGATTTTCTCAAAAGTACTTTTAAAAAAAGTGCTTTTGGTGAGAAGCAGTTTGTGTTTGACTAATTAATTTGACAAGCACTTTTGGGCAGTAATTAGTGTTTGGCTAAGCTTTTGAAAACTGCTTCTAAGTATATTTTTCTCAAAAGTGCTTTTGGAGAGAAGCTACTTTTTTATGCTTCTCAAAAACTGCTTCTGTTTCTCCTCAAAAGCACTTTTTTCCTTCCAAAAGCTTGGTCAAGCACCTCAATTTTTAGCCAAAAGTGCTTTTGGCCCAAAAAAGCTCTTTTGGCCAAAAAAAAGCTTGGCCAAACAGGCTATAAGTCACAAACCTTTGCATGCCAAACATTATTAAGGCAAATTGAGTACAACATATTATCCTTTTCTGCTATTTCTACTCCATCAGCGAAATTTTACTGCTTGCCTTATGTTCTGTATTACTAAACGGGTATCCTGGTATTTCAAGGAATAAAAACTCCACTTGGGTGGCATTTCCATCTATTAGCTGCCTAAGTTTAGAGCAAAATGAACTACGGAAACAAACTTCTGACTAAATTGATGAATTAAACTTTTCCAGCAAGAATTTTGTCCTCAATCATCCAAGCATTGACAGATAAAGAACAAATAAAAGGAACCGGAAAAAGAGGAAAAAGTAGACCAACAAGACATACCATTAAGCAAGATGAAATGTCTTTGCACTGCTTGGTGGCTGAATGCAAGGTATGCATAGCTTCTTCAAGAAATTTACAAACACCATAGTGCAGCTTCGCCAAGAGTCCTCCAGTATTCCCTTTTTGCTCTGCCTTCCTCACACTCACAGCCTAAAATTTTTGGAATTGTCCAACATCAGGCAAGCAAAAAGAGAACCATAATTACTTGCCAACCAGAAGACATAAAAAACAGGCCGTGTTGATGCTCATATTCTAATGAAGGAAATATAGATGTCATCATTGTATGAAAGCTTGAGCAGAAAAATGATAACAGGATAACGATTAAGACCAACCTGTGCCTCAGCTAAGCAAACAAGGGCGATTGCAGCAGAAACACTGATTACAGCTTCTGGTGGCCTTTCTTGTGCCGATGCAGGCTGTAAACAGGGAAGGACATCCTGAGCTATATGATGGTAAACTCCTGCAGCTTTTCTGAGAAAGGAGGCTGATTGCACTAAATCTGCACGACGTAAGGGAGGAGTAAATAAGATATTTGCATGATATAGGATTCCCGAGATAAAGGAACGGACAGATATTTCACACATACCTGTTGACAGAACTTCAAGAGCTCGATCTCGAAACAATGCACCAAGAACGAAAAGTGTCATTGCAAGTTCAGAATGCAAATTATCCATCTGATAAAGTTTTGGACCGTTAAGTTGAAAAAAGGATGATGAAGTGAGAGCACTGCTCCACCTAATCTTTAGGTCAGAAATCCATCGAACCATCTTGGGGTTGTCACCAACTAGATTTACATGGTGTATCAGGTTTCCCAAAATTGGTAAATACTGTTCCACCTTCTGTATATTCTGTATAGTTTGAAACAAAAATGAAAATGAGAAACTTTAGGCTATTCACTGCTCCGAAAGGTTAAAAATCTGCTTGTGCATATTGAGGCCATCCAACCTATTTGTCTATTTAATTTTGTTTTTTCAATGATCAACATAATTTTTATCTTTCCTGAGCCGAGGGTCTATCGGAAACAGCCTTTCTACCTTCCCACGGTAGGGGGTAAGGTCTACGTACACACTACTCTCCCCACAATCCACTTGTGGGATCCCGCCGGATTTTTTGTTGTTGTCGTTGTAATGATTAACATAATCCAAATTCATGGCTAACACACCTGTGTCTGGTGTTCTTCATGATACCGCGTTGTGGTTGTCCATTTAATTAGTGACGCAGAATGTTATTATCTCCATGTTACTACGTTAGTAACCAGGTATTATACAAAGACTTTACCATGACTAAGGATGCAAACAAAGATGAAACGTTCTTATTTAAACTTCATCATACATGGGTTTTAGAATCTTGCCAAATCTGTTCACTAGAGTCAAAAGTAAGATGATAACTTTTCAAGTTCATCTTATTTTTAGTTCTTGATAGTGCATGAGAAAAGATGACTACCTGTTCACATCGAGAAGTCAATCCCCCAGACATTTCCCTGGCAATAGCCTCTGTCACAAAGCTATTTTGGTTGATGGATTCGATAGCTCTCCTTCTGCAGCTCAACTCTTTTAATTGCTCCAATGTGCCAGGATCAGCCGCCGGAAATGCGTCTTCAAACAGAACCTGTCAACATTAGCACACTAAAACTAATTGAAAATCAAAAAGTTGAGTCAATAAGAACTTTACAACTATAGACTAAAGAGCACACATCTTTTTTCTAAATTTCGCCAATAGAACATTCTTAGAAGTCCAATTCATGATTCAGGTGTAAGGAAGTTAACATCATACAATTTCACTATAATATATCAATTTGAGTTTAAGGTATATACACTGTCTGTGTTTACACTATCAAGTCACCCAAATGATATCTACAGGTAAGTCTCCTTAAAATGAGAGATCAGTAATCTTGAAAATAAGACAGGTTATCTGATACACTAAGTAGACGTGACCTAATGGTGTAAAAATTCCTTACACTAACGGTATATATAACTAAAACCCTATCAGTTTACCCAATGCTTAAGGTGGAACTATCGCATCTACCTCCGATATCAGTTTACCCTGCGTTCAAAGAGCTCAAGAACTCAAAGAAGAACATTTTGTAGTACAAATTTCAACTTTCGACAGAAGCCTCAAGCCTTACATATAAAAAATCACTGAGGAGAAGAGAAAATGCGTATATCTAGTCAAGCACATACTTAATAACACACACACACACACACACAAAAGATTAGTTGGCAAATTACCCCTAAAACTCTTTAGCAAATGCCCACGCTGGTCTAAGAATGAACTTCTTCCTATGTGACTAACTACCATCACATTCTTGTCGTTATGTATATTGACTAACTTCATACAATCTGCTAATAAAACCCAATTGCAAAATACTTAATGATATTTGCAAGTTTGTCTTGTTTTGTCTATATATGTATGTAAGAACAAAGAGGCAATACCTGGGGAGATTTCTGCTTTGAAAGACCTTGAAAATTTATCATCATATCTTGATTCTCTCTCCGATAATTTCCGGTTTAATTCATGCTATAATTCAACAGCAATTGGCACGATTCTTTAATTGTTGAACTCAAACAATGAATTGCAGTGAAAATCACACAGAAAAATGGATTTATTGATTAGAGATTTCCGAAGAAACTTCTGGTACTGTGTGTGATAACTTAAGTAGTGCAAGAAACGTTGATAATAAATAAATGAATAAATAAGACTACAAGTAATATTGAGCAGAGAAGGGAGTCCACGAGTCGTTTTCAATCAATCTTCTACTCAATTTCCGGTTACCTTCTCTGCTAAGAATACCAATCAATTTGGGGGTGACCCGTCTGGGTTCCCGCCGGTCCAAGCTATTCAGTTAGAAGTTACCCGCTGACAGCTATTAGCACAAATAAATAGGGACTTTTACATGTAAATACTAGTATCATGTATCCATTTGCAAAATTCGCCTCCTAAAAGTATATGCGCAACGCTCTCAATAATTATAATTTTTTTAAAACTTACATAAATATTATATTAAAATATATTTGAGTTAATTGTAAATACAAGTTAAAAGAAAAGGTATAAGTTCCTAAAAATAATGATTATTGATCGTATTTAACTAACTCAATAAAGGAAGAAAGTCTACCCATAAAAGTCCTCAATCATCTCAATCATTATATCCGGCTTTAATTTTGTTCAAGTTTTATAATTTTATTACTTCAATTTCATAAATTATCATACTTGTTTTTATACCTTTTTTTTAGTTTTAGCGAAACGCATAACTCCTGAAAATTTAAGAGTTCTGATGTTAGAAAACTAATGTTAGTAAGTTCATCGTTGAAAATGCAGACAGGATCAGCTAACTGACATAGGGTTTAGAGTTTGACAATAAAAACTTCTGTGAAAATCTTAACGTGTTAGAGTTTCATACTTTTATAATAGTATAGATAGATAGATTTTTGAAAATATATTTTGCACATGTATTCTTTTTCACTCGTTACGTAGCTTGTAGATAAAAAAAATATTATTATAACTTAATTAACTCCATACAAATTTTAAAATATTTGTAGGTTAAAAATAGAACTCGTAGTGTACAAAATAAAATTTGTGATTATATTATTATTATTATTATTATTATTATTATTATTATTATTATTATTATTATTATTAGATACATAAATGTTATTGGTTGAATCTCATGTAATTATTTTATAAATACTATTATTAATTCATGTATATAAAATATAAAATCTAATCGCACTTATAATTAAAATGTTAAATTAATATTTGTTGCAATCTGCAAGTATAAAATTATGGTCTTCCGTTTGTAAATGAACAAAAGGATTCGAAACAATGGAAAAGGTCTTAAACGTTAATGATTATTTTGGTTGAAATCTAAGTCACTTTTTTCTTATTAAAACCGGTCTACTATTGCTAAGAAGATTTTTCATCTTCTCGAATTAGCTATTTGTTCAAATATATAAAAGGTAAACTTTAATTAACTTTAAATTCCTACATAATAGTTCAAATAAGGAAAGACTTAATAAGTAATATTTGTTATAAAATAAAAATAATGCAGTAAAATGTGTAAGCACGTGATTTTTGCCCTACATGAGAATTACTCCCAAAAATTCAAAATAAAATAATTTTCCTTTTGTGTGCAATTTTGAGAATTTTCGTGGTATTTTTTTGATAATTATTTGTATTTGTCCGTGCATGTTTATTTGTTAAATTAATAAAAAATATATAAAAATATATCGCATTTGCATTTAGGATTTAATTCTGCAATTAGGAGCAATTAAGTTTGTTTTAAAAGAACAAAAAATCATAAAAAATAATGTACGTTGCATTTTTAGCATTTAATGTTCAAATTGTGAGATTTTATCGTAATTGCTATTTAATTATGTGTTAATTATTATTAATAGTTAATTTGCACTTTTATAAATTAATTTAGTTCTATATGATAATTTAGGATTTTTAGAATTTAGTTTTAGTTTAAGAAAAAAAAAGAAAAAAAAGCAATGGAAATAAGAAGAAAATCGGATTGGGCCACCTTTTAATTTAAATCAACCAGGCCCAAACCAAATAACCCCCACCAGGTTGACCCAACCCAGTCCGCCCCATAACCCAAACAAATCCCAACCCCCCTTCTTCCATTTTTTCATTTTTCATTTTTTGAAAACCCTAACCTAAAAAACATCCCCCCCCCCCCTCTTCTCTCCATCTTCTCCAAACAACCCCAAGCTCTAGCTCTCATGGCTGCCCTCCCATGGCTGCCTTTCTCTGCTTCTTCGTCCTCAACTCCAACCATGAACGACCCCGTCGCTTCAAAAAAACCCCACTGCCATCTCCATAACCCGCAACCCTCACAGTCCGTCGGACCACCCAAGTCGACACCCCATCCACCATTAAGGAGCAGCAGTGCTGCTGCGTTCCTGCTCGTCGAACAACCTAGCTCACTCATGCGACGACCATTCATGACCCTCGTCGTCCACCCAAACCGCCATGACTGCTGCTCCTTCTTCTTCTTCGTTCCCAGCTCAACCACGGCGACCACCCTTTCTGCTTCACCTCACGTCGCCATTGACGCAGCAACTCCGGTCATCTTCTTCCTCGTTCCACCTGAAACAGCCTGCCATGGCTGCTGCTGCTCAACACACACACACACAGCCTCCTCCTCACGACTAGCTGCTCTACCAAGCAACCAAACAGTCCGTTAACTCCATCAGCTTTCCGACCACCCAACGTCCAGCTTCATCCATGAACGACCACAAACCAGTGAACTCGATCGTCACTGCATCAAAAACGAAAATGGTTTGAACACAGTGATGTTTGTTCAGTTCGTCGAGTTTCCGTTCGAACCCGGACTTTAAACTAGTAGGTTTCCGTTCTCTTTTCTTTTAGTTTTCGTTCAGTAAATTCATCTTCCGCTCCTTTTCTTCTTTCTATGATTATGTTCGTGTTCCGATAGGTTGGTTTGAATTCGAACCCAGGTCTTTGTTTTTGTTATAGATAATTCGTGTTAATTTTTTGTTTGAAGTTCGTTAGTTCTTCATCAAGTGATTTAATGTCGAATGTCGAGTGATTTAATTTGAATCATTCATCCTTGTTGTAATGTTATTGGATTTAATTCGTGTTCATTTTTTTGTTTGAAGTTCGTTAATTTTTCATCAAGTGATTTAATGTGAGTGTTTATGTGTTGGTTTTTAGTTTTTAATTTAGTATGAATCATTCATCTTGGTTATGATGTTGTTTGATTTAGTTTGAGGTCAACTGATGATCGAGTTTAGTGATTTAAATCTACTTGTTTGTTCTGATGAATTTGTTCGGATATGAATCTGACTTTGTTTGTTAATCATGAACGTTGTCGATTAGGAGTTTGTTTGGCAAGTTTATTATGCAGAGTTTGATTATTAGTTGTCAATTGTCAGGTTTGATTTGGTTATAGCTGCTGTAATTTGATTAATCGATTATGTGAATTGGTTATAGCTGATATGGTTTTGGTACAGATTGAAAGGGATGGGGGTAGAATGGTAAATTGCAGTATTTTCAGGGATAGAATGGTAATTTCAGTAGTTTCAGGGGCATTTTCGGGATTTTAAGTTTTAGTAATTGATTAATTTGAGTGTTCTGTCCACTAAGCGCTAATATATTAAAATAATACATAAAATAATACGTAGTGTGGGACAAGATATAATGGTGGGAATTAATACATTGTTTAATATAGTGGAGGACAAAGCATGCGGTAGTGGGGAATAAGAGAATTAAATAAAGAAAAGATATGTATTAGTGGGAACTAATATATTTGTTTAATATAGTGGGGGACAAAACATTAAGTAGTGGGATTCAAAAGGGGGATGGGTAGAAGATGATGGGATTTAATTTAATTGCTTCAAGTTTGGCTATAAATAGGAGGAGCTTGACACAAGTTAAAGGGGGGATTCAGAAATATTGAGAGATTCGAAGACGAATTTTTGAAGAGAGTTTGAGAAAAAATTTCTGAATATTAAGAGAGATTTGAGGATTTTTTTTTGGAAAAGAAAAAAACATTCTGGAAATAAAAGGAGAGAGTAGTATACACCCGATATACACTCTGAATACACTGGATATACAGAGTCAGAATTTAAGGGCTAAACATTAACCGGTCTTTGAATCTAAAAAAAAGGGTTCACTTTGTTTCTGGCCGTTGATTGTTGTTGGTGTTTCTGGATTTTCATTTGGTTTGTTCCTTGAGTTTGGTTGGTTATTTGCTACTACTTCACTGGTTATTGCTGGATTTTTTTTGCTTGATTTTAAAATCTGTCACTGGTTTCTCGTTGCTGGTTGTTACTGGTTGCGGGGTGTTGCTGTTGTTGTATGCTACTGCATTTCTGCTGATCTTCCTCTTCTTTTGCTTCCAATATCAGGTACACAAATTGATACACTGGTTCTTGTAGAATGGAAACTGAAGCATAAATATGAAATGAAGAGTTGAAGTTCTGAATTTATCTTAGTTATATTCTGAATTTTAGTTGTATATGTACATTATTTAACTTCCTCTAATTAGAATCATGTAGTTTTTTGATATATATAATGGAACATCTGATAGTAGCTTAGTGGACGAACTGTCTATGTATGCTAGTTAAAAAGAGACTAATGGTGTAGTAGCTCTGTTCAGTTAGTTCGTTATGGTTTGATGATTATCATGTCTCAAAAAGCATGTTAGCTGATTTGGACTATTCTTAAACATTCAACAGTTAGCTCATTAAACAGATAGCCCGTTTCAGAACTTGTAGGAATATTGTTTAGCTAGATACTACTGGTTAATTTCAGCATATAAATGGTTTAGGATTAAAATTAGATTGCTAAGTTCTTTAATTTGGCAAACTATGAGCATGTGTAGTATGATGTAACTAGGTAGTAACATGTGAATGAGATGGCCCGGGTCCAGTTTTGTACCATACACGTTGGGCCTGGGCCCGCATTGGCAACGAACTGCCCTGCTTGCATCATTTTCAGATTTTACGAATCATATTCGGAACCCAACTATAACAAATCGTAAGCATGTAAATAAATTAGGACCTTTTCTCTTTCATTTTTAGAGACAAATTTAACAGAAAAAATATAGGCACTTTAGTATTATCCTTTTAAAATAAACGAGATGAGCCTCGCCTAATAAAACGCACAAGTTGCGGGGCCCTCAATAATTGGTTAATAATTGTATAGACTTCGGGATCGGTTGTTTAGCAAATTTCACGACCTTACCCAAAATAATGATACGCTAGTCGTTTTAGGCGCGCCTTTAACAATTTACTTTCTTAAACTCGGGTGCACATTTATGTGACCCAAATCCAAATCTCAACAGAGTCGAAATGTATCGATAACCACGGGTACATTGATGTGACGTGGTTCGAGGTACGTTTTTCACAATGTTGTAATTCTCTGTTAAAATAATAATAATAATAATAAAAGCGGTAAAGAGTTTAAAGTTTGCACATAAGTTCATAATTGTATAAAATCAGATAATCAAGCCGAATATGACAGTTGAGTGATCGTGCTAGAACCACGGAACTCGGGAATGCCTAACACCTTCTCCCGGGTTAACAGAATTCCTTATCCGGATTTCTGGTGCGCAGACTGTAATATAGAGTCAATCTTTCCTCGATTCGGGATTCAACCGGTGACTTGGGACACCATAAATTTCCCAAGTGGCGACTCTGAAATAAATAAATAAATCCCGTTTCGATTGTCCTTTAATTGGAAAAAACTCCCTTCCGCGTCCCTTTGCGGCGGCATGTGTTATAAAATAAAAGTAATGCAGTAAAATGTAAATAAGAAGAGATAGAAAGAAGGGAGAAGTGTTTTCTTCTTTCACTTTGGTGTATTTTTCCATTGCAATTACATGGCCTTTTATAGACATAAAAAGTAAAGATGATGGACATAAAGTAGGAAATTTAATCTTTAAGTTATTCACAACATGAGCATCCAATGTAGTATCCAATATAGTATCCAATGTACAAACTATTCATAACACTCCCCCTTGGATGTCCATGTAAGATAATGTGCCTCATTAAAAACTTACAAAAAAATATTAGGATGTACATAGTTATTTATAATATGCATTGCTTGTTGCCTCGTTAAAAACCTTACCAGGAAAATCTAGTGGGACAAAACCTTGGTTAAGGAAAAGAGTGCAGCGTGTAGTTACTCCCCTGATGAAAAATCACTTAATGTCTCGAAGACGACGCGTTCCAATCTTATATATTAGCTTTTCAAATATTGAGGTTGGTAACGCCTTAGTGAACATATCAGCCAAATTATCACTTGAACGAACTTGTTGTACATCTATTTCACTATTCTTCTGAAGATCATGAGTGAAAAAGAATTTCGGTGAAATGTGTTTTGTTCTATCTCCTTTGATATATCCTCCTTTCAATTGAGCTATGCATGCAACATTGTCTTCATACAATATTGTTGGAATATTCTCTTTCGAAGAAAGACCACATGTTTGCTGAATGTGTTGAGTTGTAGATCTTAACCAAACGCATTCTCGACTTGCTTCGTGAATGGCTATTATCTCTGCATGATTTGAAGAAGTAACAACCATAGTTTGTTTTGTCGAACGCCATGATATGGCTGTACCTCCACTTGTAAATAAATAGCCTGTCTGAGATCGACCTTTATGTGGATCAGACAAATATCCTGCATCTGCATAACCAATCAATGATAGCTTGGATTCATTTGAATAAAATAAACCCATATCAATGGTCCCTTGGAGGTATCTGAATATATGTTTAATACCATTCCAGTGTCTTTGTGTTGGTGAAGTACTAAATCTTGCCAATAAGCTTACTGAGAAAGCTATATCTGGTCGGGAATTATTGGCAAGATACATTAATGCCCCAACTGCACTAAGATATGGTACTTCAGCACCAAGAAGCTCTTCATCATTTTCATGAGGTCGGAATGGATCTTTCTTTACATCAAGTGATCTCACAACCATCGGGGTACTCAATGGATGTGCTTTATCCATATAGAATCACTTTAAAATCTTTTCGGTGTATGTTGATTGATGGACAAATATTCCATCTTTCATATACTCAATTAGTAGACCAAGACAAAATTTTGTCTTTCCAAGATCTTTCATTTCAAATTCTTTCTTCAAACAGTCTACTATTTTTGGAAGCTCCCCGGGAGTTCCAATGATATTTAAATCATCAACATACACGGCGATTATAACAAATTCAGATCCAGACCTTTTTATAAAGACACAAGGACAAATTGGATCATTCTTGTACCCTTCTTTCAACAGGTATTCACTCAGGCGATTGTACCATATACGACCTGATTGTTTCAATCCGTATAAAGATTTCTGAATCTTTATTGAACAAGTTTCTCGAAAACTTTTATATGCTTTTGGCACTTTAAATCCCTCAGGTACTTTCACAAAAATTTTGTTGTCTAATGATCCATACAAATAGGCTGTAACAACATCCATTAGATGCATATCAAGTTTTTCTTGCACTGCCATATTTATGAGATACCTGAAGGTGATAGCATCCACTACAGGAGAGTATGTCTCCATATAATCAATTCCAAGCCTTTGGGAAAACCCTTGTGCCACAAGTCGTGCTTTATATCTAACGACTTCATTTTTATCATTTCGTTTTCGCACAAAAATCCATTTATACCCTACTGACTTTATGCCTTCAGGTGTTTGAACTATGGGTCCGAAGACTTCACGTTTTCCAAGTGAAGTTAACTTTGCCTAGATAGCGTCTTTCCATTTTGGCCAATCATTTCTCTGTCTACATTCATTGACAGATTTTGGTTCAAGATCCTCATCTTGTTGCATTATTTCAACAGCAACATTATAAGCAAAAATGTTATCGATAACAATATTATTTCGGTTCCATCTTTTCCCGGTTGAGACATAACTTATTGATATCTCTTCATTTTTATTATTTTCAAGTACCTGGACCTCTCCTAAGGTCTTATCATTTGTTACGTCTTGGGGCTCTTCTTGAGCCACTGGCTCTGTGTTATGTTCACTTTGATCACTTTCTCCTTTTCTTCTTCGAGGATTTTTATCTTTAGAACCGATTGGTCTACCACGTTTCAAGCATGGCTTAGACTCATTTGCTTTAATTAATTGTCCTGCCGGGATATCAACTCGAATTGGAGCATTAGCAACTGGAATATATGACTTAGTCACCCTTGGTAGGTCAGTGAATGCATCTGGTAATTGATTTGTAATATTTTGTAAATGAATAATCTTTTGAACCTCTTGTTCACATTGATTTGTTAGAGGATATAAATAAGACAGTGATAATGCATTCCAATCTATCTTCTTTTTCAGCTGCTTATTTTCTCCCCCTAATGTTGGATATACTGATTCATCAAAATGACAATCAGAAAATCTTGCCGTAAATAAATCTCCAGTCATCGGCACTAGATATTTTATAATAGAAGGAGATTCATATCCAACATATATCCCCAACCTTCTTTGAGGACCCATATTTGTGCGTTGTGGTGGAGCAATTGGAACATATATCGCACAACCAAAGATCCTAAGATGGGAAATATTTGGCTCCTGACCAAAAGCCAATTGCAATGGGGAGACTTTATGATAACTTGTGGTCCTTATCCTCACAAGTGTTGTTGCGTGCAAAATAGCATGACCCCATACTGAAGTGAGAAGTTTTGTTCTCATAAGCATTGGTCTAGCAATTAATTGGAGGCGTTTGATCAATGATTCTGCTAGACCATTTTGTGTATGAACATGAGCAACCAGATGCTCAATTGTTATCCCAGTTGAAATACAATAATCATTAAAGGCTTGGGATGTAAACTCACCAGCATTATCAAGACGAATTGTCTTAATTGCATAGTCTGGAAATTGTGCTCTTAGCTTTATTATTTGAGCCAACAATCTCGCAAATGCCATATTACGAGTTGATAGTAAGCACACATGTGACCATCTTGTAGATGCATCTACCAAAACCATATAATATTTGAATGGTCCACATGGAGGGTGAATGGGCCCACATATATCACCCTGTATACGTTCCAGAAATGCAGGGGATTCCATCCTAACTTTAATAGTTGATGGTCTAATAATTAATTTTCCTTGAGAACATGCAGCACAAGAGAATTCCTTAAATTGAAGAATCTTCTGATTCTTCATTGCATGTCCATATGAATTCTCAGACTTCAATGCTCCAAATTGATCAATTTAGCTCCAAATTAACTTTTGAGCTTAGGATCACTTCCTGCAAGGCATAAAATATGTACTAAGTGCAATTCACTATCATTTGAACTCAAACACACGTAAAAATGCAGTCATTGTTATGTAATACTACAACTAAAACACGGGTTTCTAGCCTAACATCAACACCCCACACTTAAACCATTGCTCGTCCTCAAGCAATCAAACTTCACTTTATATAGACACGACCTTTTTAAATAACTCTCCTAATTCATTATGCCAAGAATATTTAAAATAGATTAAGCACAAAAGCGTAACATCTTAACCTCAAGATTTGACTCACAAGTACCACGCATTATCACTCACCCACTTACTCTAACATAGAGGTCAATGACATTACCTTTCCTTCATGAATCAAGTGCCTTCACACAACCAATGAGAGTAGTCCCACACAATAAAATTTAAGAACATTTAGGAACACAAGATAGAAAGAATTCACTCACTCTCAGAAATAACATTCATATGCCACAAAAGATGCACCATATGCTTGCCAGTAGTGTACTACTATACTAATCGAGCTTATTCAGTCTAGGATCAAGTAGGACTTTATTTGGCAGTAATGTAGGTTGCGGGACGGGTAGGATACATTTAGATAGAAGTGTGACTAAAGCTCCCTAAGCACTTTAATACATATACTTTAACATTCAAACCCCATACTTATGTCAAACCAAACTCTGCCTTCACATCAATGTATTTTACCCCATACTTCTTTAAGCACAAGCACAATTACATCAAGAGTCACCACTTATCAAGGAATTTTTTTTCACAACAATACAACTTTTTTTCCTTTTCTCTTTCTTTTTTTATTCATATGGCTCTTACTTTTTCAAAATAGTGAACCTTTCTCCTTATTTCATTAGTTCCACTCAAAAGCCAAACCAACCACCCCACACTTTAACTTTTACACAGTTCATAATAATTCAAGTGCTCATGAGAGGTTAAAAGGTTCAAACAGATGATTAATTCAAACAAATGGGTAAGGCTTATAATGTGGTTGCCAAAGAAATAAGATTACAGCCTCAAAGGGGTTAACTACGATACATAACAATTAAGTGGGTAAAAAATACATACTGGTTCAACAAAGAAATGCTTATATCACTTCCAAGACTGAACAAAACTACTATTTCGCTTGCAAACACATAAGGCAAGTTCTAGGCATCAAATGCAATGCACAGAATAACACACAAACCTCACACACACATGGCACATAACTCACTCAGGATTGGATTCATCAAGACACTCTAGTTAAAGCAGTTAAGTAGAGTTAAAATCATACAATTTAAGGTACTTATACAAGAGTCAAAAACTGAGCCTAAGCGTCACAACCAAAGTACTCACTATTCTCAAGGCATAACAAAGTCAAGAGATATTGCTTCAATTCAAAACAACACAATGTCTCCTACTCCAAAAAAAAACTAACTACACCCGGTTCAAATAAAATCCTTGGAAAAGAATCGCGGCACAAAGAAAAACCAAGGGAGAATTGCTACACTACCTAACAAAAGAAAATCTTTTTTTTCCTTTAGACTTAAATCCCTTAAGAAAATTGTCTAATAGATCCATCATAGGGAAAAATCCAATCTTTTCTATATAAAAAATAAAATATTCAATTAAACTAACATAACTAAAATAGCATAGAAAGTCACCCAGACAATCTCCTCACCCCACACTTAAAATTATGCATTGTCCCCAATGCACACCATAACTAATAAAAGGGTAAAAGAAACTCCCTGGTAGGCCAAAGGCCAAAGCATTAACAACTCATGGTGTACTCAGACTTCTCCCAAGCTTGGTCCTTCGTGCGGGTACCTCACACTTAGTTCCAACCATTTGGTTTGCTGTTGCATCCTTCCAATACCTTTTCTTTCCATGCTCCTAAAAAATAAAAAATTGACACTAAAAAAATAATACAATTAAAAAAAAATAAAAATAAAATAAAATAAAGCAATAAAGCTGGGTTGCCTCCCAACAAGCGCTTGATTTAACGTTGCGGCACGACGCGAATCACTTTCTACCTCCACTTTGAATTTTTGAATCAGAGCCCAAGTTTTGATTCTGTACTATGATCATGCTCCTGGGGTGATGGAACGAGTTTGACTGGCCCAATAAAATAATGTAGTATTGTGCACTTCTTGGCGTTTAGATGAGGTGTGTAATCTCGACTTTCTGGCAAGAAAAATTCCAGAATGTAAGTACTTTGTTCCTCATTCCTTGACTCCTCAAGTGGCTCGGACGACTCTATTTCCATATCATCATCTAAACACAATGTGGAAAAATGCTTGGAGTGAGGACCAATGCGCTCAACTACATGAACATTGGGACCGTCTATATTCTCAACACTAATGACAATAGAGTCAACTAAATATGTATCCTCAATATCCTTGGTTGACTCTAGTATCTCTTCTACAACATCGACATCCTCAAAATCTAGTGTGATTAATTGTTGGTGCTCTACTCTAGCCTCCTCCTCTAGCTCATCCTTGTATTTTTTTAAATCCTCCAGTAAAATGGCAATTTCTACAGCCAATTCATGCTCATATTGGCTACTATCCACAATGTCAACTTGTTGCGCTTTATAAGGTTTAATTAATTTATTCGCTTGAGCCTCCAAGTTGTGAATAGTTGCCCCTTGCCTTTGTACCCGCAGTTGTATCTCATCATATTGTTCCATAAGGCACTTTAGCATATCCTCAATCTCTTTCAGGTCCTCATACCAGGGTTCTTTATTCCTATTAACTTCACAAGAAAAAGAAGAACCATTAAAGTAAGGGGTTAGGGGAAGATAAGAACTATAAGCACAACCATGAAAGTGACCATCTTGACCACCACACATATCACACACATTCCACACATAAGATTGAGTTGGTGCACAAAACTTGCTCTCATGAATATTTTGATAATTTTGCCCTGGGTGGTTTCCTTCACAATATGCATAAGGAGGATTAAAATCTGAATTACCAATATCAAAATTCTCATAATTCTATGATGCCATGTTTCTCAAATAAACAAATAAAACTAAAATAAAAAAATCAAATAATAAAATAAAAGTTCAAACTTGAAACCTAGCAATATGTACACATACAACTACACCGTTAGTTCCCCGGTAACGGCGCCAAAATTTGATCACGCCCAACTATGCCTTATAAAAGGACACACGTTCGTTGCAAATATAATTCGGTTTACAAGTCCGGAGTCGAATCTCACAGAGAACTAAGGTTTATCTACAACTGTTCACTATCACTAAGAAGACAAGCTTGAACAATTCTTTATTATAGATATTAATATTCTTGTGTTTAACTAATTAACTAACAAATTAAAATAGTAAATTAACAACTAAAGATACTAAGAGTTAGAGACAAGATTAAAGAGGTCTAGAATTATGATTTTCCCAATTGTCGGAATTCTTCCCGCTATGTCTTCTATAATTTTGCCTAAGTATTCTCTACCGATCATGAGCACTCTTATTACCGTAAATATCTCCCGAGTAATTACGACAATTTACTAGATGCACTCTCCCGAGCTACGCTAGCTGGCTTTTAATACAGCTCACTTCAGATCGCACCCAAGGCTTCGTTATCCCTAATCCCGCCTTTAAACCCTCGATTATTGATCCCTCATATACTCTGGTAATGGTGTTGTTCAACAATTACCTAAATATGCACTCTCTCCCGAGTTATGCATACTAAATAGGCACAGCTAATTGAGGATCATATCAATTAACTACAACAAGAACGTAGTTGAACAAACAGAGATTATACTACGACTCAATTATATAAAAATATAACAAGAATTTATCCTACAAAAAGCTCCATCAAAACCCTAGATAACAAATTAGATATTCATAATAGTATGTAAAATTACAATACTAAAAGTCATAACAGACAATGAAAAATAGGAAGAGGAAGGAAAAACTTGTAGAAGAATTCCCTGCCTTGCTCCTATTGTGTCTCTGCCTCCTTAGGTTGAATATGTCCCTGGTTCTCCAAAATAACATTTTTACATGTATTTATACCAAGTAGGGTCGGGCCCAGACGAAAATACCTTCTCCCGTGCGAAATAGGATAATCACTCTATAAACTTTGCACTACCGCGCCGCAGGCTGCGCCGCACCATGTGGCGCGTTAGTGCATTTTATCTGCAGCCTCTTATTTTCGTGTCAGGCCTCAATTACACTGTTGTGCCGCGCCTTGTGGCTCCCCATGCGGCGCGGCAGTGTAATTTTCTCAGAGTGAACTTATTTTGTCCTCTTTTAACATCCGGACTTGGTACACGACCTCCGAACACGATCCCGACTTAATGTATTGGGCTTTTACTCAGACTTCAAAGCTCCAAATTGATCAATTTAGCTCCAAATTAACTTTTGAGCTCAGGATCACTTCCTGCAAGGCATAAAACATGTACTAAGTGCAATTCACTATCATTTGAACTCAAACGCACGTAAAATATATATATATATATATATATATATATATATATATATATATATATATATATATATATATATATATATATATATATATATATATATATATATATATATATATATATATATATATATATATATATATATATATATATATATATATATATATATATATATATATATATATATATATATATATATATATATATATATATATATATATATATATATATATATATATATATATACTGCACAGGTTTATCTGGAGTCTGGTCCTAGCCTCGTCACTACCTCGCCGGGGTTAGGCCAGATACTTACCAACACATGGGGTCGGTTGTGCTGATACTATACTCTGCACTTATGTGCAGATACCGGAGCAGCATTTGGTCAGCAACATTAGCTCGGGAGCCAGCCTTCAGTCCATAGAGATCCCGAGGTAGTCCTGCTAGCATCCGTAGGCCCGACGTCTCTTCTATCTATTTGGATGTTCTGTTTCCTTTTGTATCCGAGACAGACTATATTTCCTTTTACAGATACTTGTATGTAGCATTCCTAGACAGTCCGTGAATGTTATGACACCAGTTTTTGGGTAGAGACATATGTTGGTTTCCGTATTATTTTGGTATCATTATTGTTTAAGTCTTCCGCTATTATTATTTAATTGCTGATCACCTGTTAATTTAATTGGTTAAAAGGGGCTAAAATAGAAGAGATTGAATTTTTCGCATCCCGTGGCTTGCATAGCTTCTACGAGTAGGTGCCATCACGACTCCCGAGGTTGGGAAATCCGGGTCGTAACAAGTTGGTATTAGAGCTCTAGGTTACATAGGTCTCGCAATTCACGGACAAGCTCTGTAGAGTCTGAGGGATCGGTACGGAGACGTCTGTATTTATCCCCCAGAGGCTACAGAGTTAGGAAAAACTTCACTTTCTTGTCGTGCGGTTCTGTTTCTCAATTCTAATTGAATTTCTACTATGTTCTTTCGTATATGGCAAGAACACGCGCTTCCTTATCCACTGTTCAGCAGCCCGAGCCCCCAGTAGCAGCACCTACGAGGGGCAGAGGGCAAGGGTGAGGCCATGCTAGAGGCTGAGGTAGGGGCAAAGCTCAGCCTCGAGCAGCAACACCAGTGACAGAGCCTCAGGTTGATTTTGATGAGGAGGTTCCGGCCCCAGCAGTTCTGGTGGGGCCAGCTCAGGTCCCAAAGGGGTTTATTGCCATTGTGATTCTTCAGGATGCTCTGGTCCGATTAGTGGGCCTCGTAGAGAGTGTCACCCGAGCAGGCTTGCTTCATGTAGCACCAGCCATCTCTCAGGCTGGAGGAGGGCCCCAGACTCCTGCTACTCGCACTCCGGAGCAGGTAGCTCCCCAAATTCAGACTCCAGCAGTTCAGCCAGTTGGAGCAATTCAGTCGGGTGTGGTAGTTCAGACCGGTGATAGAGAAACTATGTTTGTCGATGCTTTGTGGAGGCTGGATAGGTTCACCAAGCTCTTCACTACTCCTTTCAGCGGTGCATCCACTGAGGATCCCCAGGATTATCTAGACAGCTGCCATGAGACTCTCAGGAACATGGGTATTGTTGAGACCAATAGGGTTGATTTTGCTACATTTTGCTTGTCTAGATCCGCCAAGACTTGGTGGAGGGATTTCTGTTTGGCCAGACCAGCCGGATCGCCATCTTTGACTTGGGAGCAATTTACACAACTATTTCTGGAGAAGTTTCTCACCATTACTCAGAGAGAGGCCTATCAGAGGCAGTTTGAGCACCTCCAGTAGGGTTCCATGATGGTTACCCAGTATGAGACCAGATTCATCGACTTGGCTTGCCATGCTCTTGTCATACTTCCTACCGAGAGAAAGAGAGAGGGTGAGGAGGTTTATTGATGACCTTATTCATCCGATTTGTCTTCAGATGGCTAGGGAGACTGGGAGTGAGATATCTTTCCAGGAGGTGACCAATGTAGCCAGGAGAGTAGAGATGGTTCTGTCATAGGGAGGTGGTCATGGGTCGGACAAGAGGCCCTGTCATTCAGGTAGATTCAGTGGTGCCTCGTCTAGAGGTAGGGATTCATATGGTAGAGGCCATCCTCCTAGGCCCTTTCAGTCAGCTCTTCAGGTTTCTCATGGTGCTTCAGGTAGCCTTGGTCCTCAGATGCAGTATTCTGATAAGCAGTCTTACAGTGCACCACTAGCACCTATCAGTGCACCACCGCTTCAGAGTTTCTAGGGTCGTCAGCCCCAGCAGCCGAGGGCTTGTTTTACTTGTGGCGACACGAGGCACATTACTAGGTATTGCCTCGAGCTTCGAGCAGTTCTCCGCATCAGGGTTCCCGTGCTATGGTTCAAGCACCAAGTGTTCCATAGGCCGCCCAGCCAGCTAGAGGTGAGGGTAGAGGTGCTAGAGGTGGAGGTAGAGGTGCTAGAGGTGGAGCTTAGGCCGCTAGAGGTAGAGGCCAGCCAGCTGTAGGCCATCCCAGAGATGTAGTTCAGGATGGTGGGGCCCAGCCCCGATGTTATGCTCTCCTAGCCAGGACCGAGGCTGAGGCTTTAGATGCAGTTATCATAGATACGGTTCTAGTTTGTGATAGAGATGCTTCAGTGTTGTTTGATCTAGGGTCTATGTACTCGTATGTGTCATCTTATTTTGCACCGTATCTGGTCATGCCTAGTGATTCATTAAGCGTTCTTATTTATGTGTCTACACCGGTGGGTGATTCCATTATGGTTGATCGAGTCCATCATTCCTGTATTGTGGTGATTGGGGGTCTTCAGACTCATGTAGATTTGTTGCTTCTAGACATGGTTGACTTCGATGTTATATTGGGGATGGTCTGGTTATCACCTTACCACGCTATCTTAGACTGTCATGCCAAGACTATGACCTTAGCTTCCGGGTATGCCTCATTTAGAGTGGAGAGGGACTCCTAGTCATTATACCCTCAACGTTATCTCGTATGTGAAGGCTCGCGTATGGTCGAGAAGGGTTGTTTGGCCTATTTGGCGTATGTTTGTGATTCTAGTACTGAGGTTCCCTCTATTGACTCTGTGCTCATTGTTCATGAGTTTCCTAAGGTTTTTCCTTCAGACCTGCCGGGTATGCCACCCGACAGGGATATTGACTTTTGCATTGATTTGGCTCCGGTCACTCAGCCATTATATTCCTCCGTATCGTATGGCCCCGCCAGAGTTGAAGGAGAAGTTGCAAGACTTGCTTGAGAAGGGTTTCATTAGACCTAGTGTTTCGCCTTGGGGCGTGCCGGTGTTGTTTATTAAGAAGAATGACGGATCGATGAGAATGTGTATTGATTACCGGCAGTTGAACAAGGTTACAATCAAGAATAAGTATCAATTGCCGAGGATTGATGATTTGTTTGATCAGCTTCAGGGTGCCAACATATTTTCAAAGATTGACTTGAGATCTGGCTACCATCAATTGAGGATTAGGGCATCCAATGTCCCTAAGACAGCTTTTCGCACTCGGCACAGGCATTATGAGTTCTTGGTTATGTCATTTGGGTTGACCAATGCCCCAACAGCTTTTATGGATTTGATGAACCGGGTGTTCATGCCTTATTTGGACTCGTTTGTGATAGTCTTCATTGATGATATTTCGATATATTCTCACAGCCGAGAGGAGCACGAGCAGCATCTTAGAGTGGTTCTTCAAACTTTGAGGGATAGTCACCTGTATGCTAAATTTTTGAAGTGTGAGTTTTGGTTGAGTTCAGTTGCATTCCTGGGTCATGTTGTATCAGTAGAGGGTATTTAGGTTGATCCGAAGAAGATTGAGGCAGTCAAGAACTGGACTAGACCAGCATCAACTACAGAGATTCGAACTTTCTTGGGATTGGCAGGCTACTATCGTCGGTTCGTGGAGGGGTTCTCATCTATCGCAGCCCCGATGACTAGGTTTACCCAAAAGGGTGCCCAGTTCAGATGGTCGGACGAGTGTGAGGTGAGATTTCAGAAGCTCAAGACAGCTCTGACTACAGCACCGGTGTTGATTTTGCCCACAGGGTCAGGGCCTTATAAAGTTTATAGTGATGCATCTCGTATTGAGCTTGGTGCAATGTTTATACAGGATGACAAGGTCATCGCCTATGCTTCACGACAGTTGAAGATTCATAAGAAGAACTATCCGGTTCATGATTTGGAGTTGGCGGCCATTGTTCACGTATTGAAGATTTGGAGGCATTATCTGTATGGCGTGGCATGTGAGGTGTTCACAGATCATAAGAGTCTTCAGTATTTGTTCAAGCAAAAGGAGTTGAATTTGAGGCAGAGGAGGTGGTTGGAGTTGTTGAAAGATTATGATATCACCATCTTATATCATCCGGGAAAGGCCAACGTGTTGGCCGATGCTTTGAGTAGGAAGTTAGCCAGTATGGGCAGTCTTGCTTATATTCCAGTCGGTGAGAGGCCGCTTGCTTTGGATGTTCAGGCCTTGGCCAATTGGTTCATGATGTTGGATATTTCCGAGCCTAGTCGGGTATTAGCTTGCACGGTCACTCGTTCTTCTTTATTGGAGCATATCCGTGATCGGTAGTATGATGATCCCCATTTGTGTGTCCTTAGATACACGGTGCTGTGCGTAGGTGCCAAGTAGGCTACCTTAGATGATGATGGAGTTTTGAGATTGCAGGGTTGAGTTTGTGTGCCTAATGTGGATGGGCTCCGAGAGTTGATTTTAGAGGAGGCCCATAGCTCCTGGTACTTTATTCATCCGGGCGCATTTCATAGGCTGACCAAGTCAGCACATTTCATTCCTGTGGCAGTCTCCTATTCATCCGAGAGGTTGGTTGAGATCTATATCCGAGAGATTGTTCGCCTTGATGGTGTGCCCGTGTCTATCATTTCGGACCGAGGTACGCAGTTTACCTCGCAGTTTTGGAGAGCAGTTCAGCGAGAGTTGGGCACTCAGGTTGAGTTGAGCATAACATTTCATCCTCAAACGGACGGACAATCCGAATGGACTATTTAGATTTTGGAGGATATGCTCCGAGCTTGTGTCATTGACTTTGGAGGCTCGTGGGATCAGTTTTTTCCTTTAGCAGAATTTGCCTACAATAACAGCTACTAGTCGAGTATCCAGATGGCTCCTTATGAGGCTTTATATGGTAGGCGGTGCAGGTCTCCGATTGGATGGTTTAAGCCGGGGGGAGGCTCAGTTGTTGGGTACAGATCTAGTTCAGGAGGCCTTGGATAAGGTCAGAATTATTCAAGATAGGCTTCGTATAGCTCAGTCTAGGAAAAAGAGTTATGCAGACCGCAAGGTTCGTGATGTGGCTTTTATGGTCGGTGAGCGAGTATTGCTTTGAGTGTCGCCTATGAAGGGCGTGATGCGATTTGGGAAGAAGGGCAAGCTTATCCCTAGGTTCATTGGTCCGTTTGAGATTCTTGATCGAGTGGGAGAGGTGGCTTGTAGACTTGCGCTGCCACCGAGCTTATCAGCCGTGCATCAAGTGTTTCATGTGTCCATGCTTCGGAAGTATCACGGCGATCCATCCCACGTGTTAGATTTCACAACTGTCCAGTTGGACAAAGACTTGTCTTATGAGGAGGAGTCGGTAGCTATTCTAGACCGGCAGGTTCGTCAGTTGAGATTGAAGAGTTTTCCTTCTATTCGTGTTCAGTGAAGAGTTCAGCCTCCTGAGGCATCGACTTGGGAGTCCGAGTCCAATATGCGGAGCCGTTACCCTCATCGTTTTCCCGACTCAGGTACTTCCTTTTTCTTTCCGTTCGAGGACGAACAGTTGTTTTAGAGGTGGAGAATGTGATGACCCTAAAGGTCATCACTTGCTTTTAAACTACATTCTGTGCTTCCGAGGCCTTGAAAACCTCATTTATCATCACCTCAAGTTGCGTGTATAGTCCGGGCGCGTAGCCGGAAAGCTTAGATATGAAAACCTGTGAAATATGATAAAATTTGGCTATAAAATGAGTTGACTTCGGTCAATGTTTTGGGTAAACGGACCCGAACCTATGTTCGACGGTCCCCAAAGGGTCGTAAGAAAATATGGGACTTGGGCGTATGCCCGGAATCGAATTCCGAGGTCCCAAGCCCGAGAAATGAATTTTTAAAGGAAATTGTTTTCTGAAATTGTTTAAGGAAATTTGAAATGAAATTTGATTAGAACATGGTGGTATCGGGCCCTTATCTTGGTTCCGACGCCCGGTACAGGTCTTATATATGATTTAAGACATTTCTGTAGAATTTGATAAAAAACGGATGTTGTTTGACGTGATTCAGACCTAAATAGGTAAAGTTGATGTTTTAAGAAGTTTGAGGAAAATCTTTGATTTTGAGGTTTAATTCGTTGTTATTGAAGTTATTTTGGCAATTTGATCGCACGGGTAAGTTCGTATGATGTGTTTGAGATAGCAAGTGTGTTTGGTTAGGAGCCCCGAGGGCTCGGGTGTGTTTCAAGAAGTTCTGAACTTAAGAAAAAATGCAGAAACAACTAATATGGTATTCTGATGTGTTCTTCTTCGCGTTCGCGGGAGAACCCACGCGAATGCGATGCATTAGTTTTTGCTGAAGGTGATTCCTTCTATGCAAATGCATAGCTCAGGTCGCGAACACAATTCATCGGGGGGATATCCTTTCGCGAACGCGTTCCTGGCCACGCGAACGCGAAGGCCTATTGAGCCTGGGAGGGGGTGGGGTAGTTATCTTAGGCGAACGCGACCCGTTGGAGAGAACGCGAGGGCTCCTGGGGCTAACGCTCCGTGAACGTGAGCCCTATGTCGCGAGCGCGAAGGTCTCCAGGGCTCATCGCGAACGCGATGAGCCTGTCGCGAATGTGAAGGGTAATTTTTCCCAGTTATTTAAAACTCTCAAAAATAGAACACTTACGGGATTTTATAAATATTTCGCAAACCTCTTCTTCTCCAAAGCTCTTAGGCGATTTTTGAAGAATTTCTTCACCATAACCTCTTGGGTAAGTAATCTTTAACTTGTTTTCTTCCATTTTCATCAACACCCACTAGATTTCTAGTCCTAAAATATGAGATTAAGGGTAGAAAATTAGGGATTTGGGTAGAGTTAGTTTTTTTTGATTATTTATGATTTAGACCTCATTTTGGGGTCGAATTTGAAAATAAATTATATATTCGGGCTCGTGGGTGAATGGGTGATCGGATTTTTGTCCGAACCTCGTGTTTTGACCAAGCGGGCCTGGGGGTCAATTTTTGGATTTTTGGAAAGAATGATTAGAAAGCAATAATTAAGCATTAGAATTGGATTGTTTAGCATTTATTAATGTTGTTAAGTCGATTATGCATAGATTTGATTGGGTTGGAGCCAAATTTGAAAGTAAAAGCGGTGTTTGAGGCTTGAGTTGGCCGTGGAAGTTTGAGGTAAGTGTCCAGTCTAACCTTAGCTTGAGGGATTAGGAGTTGTGTCCTATTTGCTAATTGCTTCTTATTGAGTACGACGTATAGGCATGGTGACGAGTGTCTATACGTTGGTGTCGAGCATGACCGTGAGTCTTAAATTGATATTTGTTGCGATCTTAAATAATTCTACGGATGCATTAATTGATGATTCTCGAAATTGAGCAAGGATTTAGTTTATTTTTGTAGAATTTATTTATGACTGAGTATTGATATTAATTGAGTTGAGTAGGAGTTGAGTTAAGATTGGTTATAGCTGATTTTCCCTTGCCAGGATGTTTATTTTGTTATTATTGTTCCCTTGCCGGGAAGTATTATATTTTTTTCCCTTGCCGGAATTTCCTTGTTACTTTATATTGGCTTGAAATGGGAGCAGGAGGTACTCCCCACAAGATATAATAAAATGGGAGAGGGTAGTACGCCTACCACAGGATATAATAAAATGGGAGCGGGTGGTACGCCTACAACAAAATATAATGATATGGGAGCGGGTGGTACGCCTACCACAAGATATGATGAAATGGGAGGGGGTGGTACGCCTACCACGAGATATGATGAAATGGGAGCGGGTGGTACGCCTACACAAGATATGAGGAATGGGATCGGGTTGCACACCTGCAACAAGATGTGAACCGAAAGTAAAATTTGCTTTTATCTTCCTTATCCTTGTTAGAAGTTAAATTTTTGATTTCCTTATAATTCTATTGAGATTTTTGCTTTATCTGTTATTCCCCGAAGCATGTTTTCCCCTCCCCATCTTTAATTGTTTGTTTCCGTCTATCTTTTCACTCTATATTTATATAACTGCACAGGTTTATCTGGAGTCTGGTCATAGCTTCGCACAGATTTATCTGGAGTCTGATCCTAGACTCGTCACTACCTCGCCGGGGTTAGGCCAGACACTTCCCAGCACATGGGGTCGGTTGTGCTGATGCTACACTCTGCACTTATGTGCAGATACCGGAGCAGCGTTTGGTCAGTAGCAATAGCTCGGGAGCCAGCCTTCAGTCCACAGCGATCCCGAGGTACTCCTGCAGGTGTTCACAGGCCTAGCGTCTCTGTTATCTATTTGGATGTTCTGTTTCCTTTTGAATCCGAGACAGACTATATTTCCTTTTATAGACACTTGTATGTAGCATTCCTAGATAGTCCGTGAATGTTGTGACACCGGTTTCTGGGTAGAGACATATGTTAATTTCTGTATTATTTTGGAATCATGATTGTTTAAGTCTTCCGCTTAATTTCATCTTTCGTTATTATTTAATTGCTGATCACCTGTTAATCTAATTGGTTAAAAAGCGCTAAAATAAAAGAGATTGAATTTTCCACATCCCGTGACTTGCCTAGTTTCTACGTGTAGGCGCCATCACGACTCCCGAGGGTGGAAAATTCGGGTCGTGACACTTAAATAGTATATAAAAATAAAAATAGTTGAAATTACACTATTGTATAGCATTAAGGTATTACTCCCTTCGATTCACAATAAGTGACCAATACACTTTTTATTTTGGTCCAAAATAAGTACCATTTATATAATCAAGAAAAAATTTAATTTATTTTTCCGATATTTGCTTTATCTGTTATTCCCCGAAGCATGTTTTCCCCTCCCCATCTTTTATTGTTTGTTTCCGTCTATCTTTTCACTTTTATATATATATATATATATATATATATATATATATATATATATATATATATATATATATATATATATGCACAGGTTTATCTGGAGTCTGGTAGTAGCCTCGTCACTACCTCGCAGGGGTTAGGCCAGACACTTACCAATACATAGGGTCGGTTGTGCTGATGCTATACCCTGCACTTATGTGCAGATACCGAAGCAGCGTTTGGTCAGCAACAGTAGCTCGGGAGCCAGCCTTCAATCCACAGAGATCCCGAGGTAGTCCTACAAGCGTCCGCAGGCCCGACGTCTCTTCTATCTATTTGGATGTTCTGTTTCCTTTTGTATCCGAGACAGACTATATTTCCTTTTACAGACACTTGTATGTAGCATTCCTAGATAGTCCGTGAATGTTGTGACACCGGTTTCTGGGTAAAGACATATGTTGGTTTCCGTATTATTTTGGTATCATGATTGTTTAAGTCTTCCGCTTAATTTCATCTTTTGTTATTATTTAATTGTTGATCACCTGTTAATTTAATTGGTTAAAAAGCGCTAAAATAAAAGAGATTAAATTTTCCGCATCCCGTGGCTTGCCTAGCTTCTACGAGTAGGCGCCATCACGACTCCCGGGGTGGAAAATCCGGGTCGTGACACCTAAATAGTATATAAAAATAAAAATAGTTGAAATTACACTATTGTATAGCATTAAGGTATTACTCCCTCCGATTCACAATAAGTGACCAATACACTTTTTATTTTGGTCCAAAATAAGTACCATTTATATAATCAAGAAAAAGTTCAATTTATTTTTCCGATTTTTGCTTTATCTGTTATTCCCCGAAGCATGTTTTCCCCTCCCCATCTTTAATTGTTTGTTTCCGTCTATCTTTTCACTCTATATTTATATAACTGCACAGGTTTATCTGGAGTCTGGTCATAGCTTCGTCCCTACCCGCTGGGGTTAGGCCAGACACTTACCAATACATAGGGTCGGTTTTGCTGATGCTACACCCTGCACTTATGTGCAGATACCGAAGTAGCGTTTGGTCATAAACAGTAGCTCGGGAGCCAGCCTTCAGTCCACAGAGATCCCGAGGTAGTCCTGCAGGCGTCCGCAGGCCCGTCGTCTCTTCTATCTATTTGGATGTTCTGTTTCCTTTTGTATCCGAGACAGACTATATTTCCTTTTACAGACACTTGTATGTAGCATTCCTAGAATGTCCGTAAATGTTGTGACATCGGTTTCTGGGTAGATACATATGTTGTTTTCCGTATTATTTTGGTATCATGATTGTTTAAGTCTTCCGTTTAATTTCATCTTTCGTTATTATTTAATTACTGATCACCTATTAATTTAAATGTTTAAAAAGCGCTAAAATAAAAGAGATTGAATTTTCCGCATCCCGTGGCTTGCCTAGCTTCTACGAGTAGGCGTCATCATGACTCCCGAGGGTGGAAAATCCGGGTCGTGACACTTAAATAGTATATAAAAATAAAATAGTTGAAATTACACTATTGTATACCATTAAAGTATTACTCCCTCCGATTCACAATAAGTGACCAATACACTTTTTATTTTGGTCCAAAATAAGTGTCATTTATATAATCAAGAAAAAATTAAATTTATTTTAGCCGATTTTTGCTTTATTTGTTATTCCCCGAAGCATGTTTTCCCATCCCCATCTTTAATTGTTTGTTTGCGTCTATCTTTTCACAGTATATATATATATAACAACACAGGTTTATCTGGAGTCTGGTCCTAGCCTAGTCACTACCTCGCCGGGGTTAGGCTAGACACTTACCAGCACATGGGGTCGGTTATGATGATGCTATACTCTGCACTTATGTGCAGATACCAGAGCAGCGTTTGGTCAGCAGCAGTAGCTCAGGAGCCAGCCTTCAGTCCCCAGAGATTCGAGGTAGTCCTGCAGGCGTCCGCAGGCCCGACGTCTCTTCTATCTATTTGGATGTTCTATTTCCTTTTGTATCCGAGACAGATTATATTTCCTTTTACAGACACTTGTATGTAGCATTCCTAGACAGTCCGTGAATGTTGTGACATCGGTTTCTCGGTAGAGACATATGTTGGTTTTCGTATTATATTTGTATCATGATTGTTTAAGTCTTCCGCTTAATTTCATCTTTCGTTATTATTTAATTGCTGATCACTTGTTAATTTAATTGGTTAAAAAGGGCTAAAATAAAAGAGATTGAATTTTCCGCATCACGTGTCTTGCCTAGTTTCTACGAGTAGGCGCCATCACGACTCCCGAGGGTGGAAAATTCGGGTCGTGACACTAAAATAGTATATAAAAATAAAAATAGTTGAAATTACATTATTGTATACCATTAAGGTATTACTCCCTCCGATTCACAATAAGTGACCAATAAACTTTTTATTTTGGTACAAAATAAGTACCATTTATATAATCAAGAAAAAATTCAATTTATTTTTCCGATTTTTGCTTCATCTGTTATTCCCCGAAGCATGTTTTCCCCTCTCCATCTTTAATTGTTTGTTTTCGTCTATCTTTTCACTGTATATATATATAACTGCATAGGTTTATCTAGATTATGGTCCTAACCTCGTCACTACCTCGCCGGGGTTAGGCTAGACACTTACTAGCACATGGGGTCGGTTGTGCTGATGCTAGACTCTGCACTTATATGCAGATATCGGAGCAACATTTGGCCAGCAGCAGTAGCTCGGGAGCCAGCCTTCAGTCTACAGAGATCCCGAGGTAGTCTTGCAGGCGTCCGCAGGCCCGACGTCTTTTCTAACTATTTGGATGTACTGTTTCCTTTTGTATCCGAGACAGACTATATTTCCTTTTACAGACACTTGTATGTAGCATTCCTAGACAGTCGGTGAATGTTGTGACACCGATTTCTAGGTAGAGACATATGTTGGTTTCCGTATTATTTTGGTATCATGATTGTTTAAGTCTTCCGCTTAATTTCATCTTTCGTTATTCTTTAATTGTTGATCACCTGTTTATTTAATTGGTTAAAAAGGGCTAAAATAAAAGAGATTGAATTTTCTGCATCCCGTGGCTTGCCTAGTCTCTACGAGTCGGCGCCATCACAACTCCCGAAAGTGAAAAATTCGGGTCGTGACACTAAAATAGTATATAAAAGAAAAATTAGTTGAAATTACACTATTGTATACCATTAAGGTATTACTCCCTCCGATTCACAATAAGTGACCAATACACTTTTTATTTTGGTCCAAAATAAGTACCATTTATATAATCAAGAAAAAGTTCAATTTATTTTTCCGATTTTTGCTTTATCTGTTATTCCCCGAAGCATGTTTTCCCCTCCCCATCTTTAATTGTTTGTTTCCGTCTATCTTTTCACTCTATATTTATATAACTGCACAGGTTTATCTGGAGTCTGGTCATAGCTTCGTCCCTACCCGCTGGGGTTAGGCCAGACACTTACCAGCACATGTGGTCGGTTGTGTTGATGCTACACTCTGCACTTATATGCAGATATCGGAGCAGCGTTTGGTCAGCAGCAGTAGCTCGGGAGCCAGCCTTCAGTCCACAGAGATCCCGAGGTAGTCCTGTATGCGTCCGCAGGCCCGACGTCTCTTCTATCTATTTGGATGTTCTGTTTCCTTTTGTATCCGAGACAAACTATATTTCCCTTTATAGACACTTGTATGTTGCATTCCTAGACAGTCCGTGAATGTTGTGACACCGGTTTCTGGGTAGAGACATATGTTGGTTTCCGTATTTTTTTGGTATCAAGATTGTTTAAGTCTTCCGCTTAATTTCATCTTTCGTTATTACTTAATTGCTGATCACCTGTTAATTTAATTGGTTAAAAAGGGCTAAAATAAAAGAGATTGAATTTTCCGCATCCCGTGGCTTGCCTAGCTTCTACGAGTAGGCACCATCACGACTCCCGAGGGTGGAAAATCCGGGTCGTGACACTTAAATAGTACATAAAAATAAAAATAGTTGAAATTACACTATTGTATACAATTAAGGTATTACTCCCTCCAATTCACAATAAGTGACCAATACACTTTTTATTTTGGTCCAAAATAAGTACCATTTATATAATCCAGAAAAAATTCAATTTATTTTTCCGATTTTTTCTTTATCTGTTATTCCCCCAAGCATGTTTTCCCCTCCCCATCTTTAATTGTTTGTTTCCGTCTATATATATATATACAGGTTTATCTGGAGTCTGGTAGTAGCCTCGTCACTACCTCGCCGCGGTTAGGCCAGACACTTAGCAACACATAGGGTCGGTTGTGCTGATTCTACACTCTGCACTTATGTGCAGATACCGGAGCAGCGTTTGGTCAGCAGTAGTAGCTCGGGATCCAGCCTTCAGTCCACAGAGATCCCGAGGTAGTCCTACAGGTGTCCGCATGCCCGGCGTCTCTTCTATATATTTAGATGTTCTGTTTCCTTTTATATCCGAGACAGACTATATTTCCTTTTACAGACACTTGTATGTAGCATTCCTAGACAGTCCGTGAATGTTGTGACACTGGTTTCTGGGTAGAGACATATGTTGGTTTCCGTACTATTTTGGTATCATGATTGTTTAAGTCTTCCGCTTAATTTCATCTTTAGTTATTATTTAATTGCTGATCACCTGTTAATTTAATTGGTTAAAAAGGGCTAAAATAAAAGAGATTGAATTTTCCGCATCCCGTGTCTTGCCTAGTTTCTACGAGTAAGCGCTATCACGACTCCCGAGGGTGGAAAATTTGGGTCATGACACTTAAATAGTATATAAAAATAAAATAGTTGAAATTACATTATTGTATACCATTAAGGTATTACTCCCTCCGATTCACAATAAGTGACCAATACACTTTTTATTTTGTTCCAAAATAAGTACCATTTATATAATCAAGAAAATATTCAATTTATTTTTCCTTTTTTTGCTTTATCTGTTATTCCCCGAAGCATGTTTTCCCTTCCCCATCTTTAATTGTTTGTTTCCGTCTAACTGTAATACTGTATATATATATATATATATATATATATATATATATATATATATATATATATATATATATATATATTACTGCACAGGTTTATCTGGAGTCTGGTCCTAGCTTCGTCACTACCTCGCCGGGGTTAGGCCAGACGCTTACCAGCACATGGGGTCGGTTGTGCTGATGCTACACTCTACACTTATGTGCAGATACCGGAGCATCGTTTTGTCAGCAGCAGTAGCTCGGGAGCCAGCCTTCAGTCCACAGAGATCCCGAGGTAGTCCTGCAGGTGTCCGCAAGCCTGGCATCTCTTCTATCTATTTGGATGTTCTGTTTCCTTTTGTATCCGAGACAGACTATATTTCCTTTTACAGACACTTGTATGTAGCATTCCTAGACAGTCCGTGAATATTGTGACACCGGTTTCTAGGTAGATACATATGTTGGTTTCCGTATTATTTTGGTATCATGATTATTTAAGTCTTCCGTTTAATTTCATCTTTCATTATTATTTAATTGCTTATCACCTGTTAATTTAATTGGTTTAAAAGCACTAAAATAAAAGAGATTGAAGATTCCGTATCCCGTGACTTGCCTAGCTTCTACGAGTAGGCTCCATCACGACTCCCGAGGGTGGAAAATCCGGGTCGTTACACTTAAATAGTATATAAAAATAAAAATTGTTGAAATTACACTATTGTATACAATTAAGGTATTACTCCCTCCAATTCACAATAAGTGACCAATACACTTTTTATTTTGGTCCAAAATAAGTACCATTTATATAATCCAGAAAAAATTCAATTTATTTTTCCGATTTTTGCTTTATCTGTTATTCCCCGAAGCATGTTTTCCCCTCCCCATCTTTAATTGTTTGTTTCCGTCTATCTTTTCACTGTGTATATATATATATATATATATATATATATATATATATATATATATATATATATATATATATATATATATATATATATATATATATATATAACTGCTCAGGTTTATCTGGAGTCTGGTCCTAGCCTCGTCACTACCTCGCCGGTGTTAGGCCAGACGCTTACCAGCACATGGGGTCAGTTGTGCTGATGCTACACACTACACCTATGTGCAGATATCGGAGCACCGTTTGGTCAGCAGCAGTAGCTCGGGAGCCAGCCTTCAGTCCACAGAGATCCCGAGGTAGTCCTGCAGGTGTCCGCAAGCCCGGCGTCTCTTCTATCTATTTGGATGTTCTGTTTCCTTTTGTATCCGAGACAGACTATATTTCCTTTTACAGACACTTGTATGTAGCATTCCTAGACAGTCCGTGAATGTTGTGACACCAGTTTCTGGGTAGATACATATGTTGGTTTCCGTATTATTTTGGTATCATGATTGTTTAAGTCTTCCGTTTAATTTCGTCTTTCGTTATTATTTAATTGCTGATCACCTGTTAATTTAATTGGTTAAAAATTGCTAAAATAAAAGAGATTGAATTTTTCACATCCCGTGACTTGCCTAGTTTCTACGTGTAGGCGCCATCACGACTCCCGAGGGTGGAAAATTCGGGTCGTGACACTTAAATAGTATATAAAAATAAAAATAGTTGAAATTACACTATTGTATAGCATTAAGGTATTACTCCCTTCGATTCACAATAAGTGAACAATACACTTTTTATTTTGGTCCAAAATAAGTACCATTTATATAATCAAGAAAAAATTTAATTTATTTTTCCGATATTTGCTTTATCTGTTATTCCCCGAAGCATGTTTTCCCCTCCCCATCTTTTATTGTTTGTTTTCCCCTCCCCATCTTTAATTGTTTGTTTCCGTCTGTCTTTTCACTTATATATATATATGCACAGGTTTATCTGGAGTCTGGTAGTAGCCTCGTCACTACCTCGCAGGGGTTAGGCCAGACAGTTACCAACACATAGGGTCGGTTGTTCTGATGCTACACTCTGCACTTATGTGCAGATACCAGAGCAGCGTTTGGTCAGCAGCAGTAGCTCGGGAGCCAGCCTTCAGTCCACAGAGATCCCGAGGTAGTCCTACAGGCGTCCACAGGCCCGACGTCTCTTCTATCTATTTGGATGTTCTGTTTCCTTTTGTATCCGAGACAGACTATATTTACTTTTACAGACATTTGTATGTAGCATTCCTAGACAGTCCGTGAATGTTGTGACACCGGTTTCTGGGTAGAGACATATGTTGGTTTTCGTATTATTTTGGTATCATGATTGTTTAAGTATTCCGCTTAATTTCATCTTTCGTTATAATTTAATTGTTGATCATCTGTTAATTTAATTGGTTAAAAAGGGTTAAAATAAAAGAGATTGAATTTTCCTCATCCCGTGTCTTGCCTAGTTTCTACGAGTAGGCGCTATCACGACTCCCGAGGATGGAAAATTCGGGTCATGTCACTTAAATAGTATATAAAAATAAAATAGTTGAAATTACACTATTGTATACCATTAAGGCATTACTCCCTCCGAATCACAATAAGTGACCAATACACTTTTTATTTTGTTCCAAAATAAGTACCATTTATATAATCAAGAAAAAATTCAATTTATTTTTCCTTTTTTGTTTTATCTGTTATTCCCCGAAGCATGTTTTCCCCTCCCCATCTTTAATTGTTTGTTTCCATCTATGATTGCTTATTACTTGTTTACTTTTCCGCCATATAGTATATAACTGCTCAGGTTTATCTGGAGTCTGGTCCTAGCTTCGTCACTACCTCGCCGGGGTTAGGCCAGACGCTTACCAGCACATAGGGTCAGTTGTGCTGATGCTACACTCTGCACCTATGTGCAGATATCGGAGCACCGTTTGGTCAGCAGCAGTAGCTCGGGAGCCAGCCTTCAGTCCACAGAGATCCCGAGGTAGTCCTGCAGGTGTCCGCAAGCCTGGCATCTCTTCTATCTATTTGGATGTTCTGTTTCCTTTTGTATCCGAGACAGACTATATTTCCTTTTACAGACACTTGTATGTAGCATTCCTAGACAGTCCGTGAATGTTGTGACACCAGTTTCTGGGTAGATACATATGTTGGTTTCCGTATTATTTTGGTATCATGATTGTTTAAGTCTTCCGTTTAATTTCGTCTTTCGTTATTATTTAATTGTTGATCACCTGTTAATTTAATTGGTTAAAAAGTGCTAAAATAAAAGAGATTGAATTTTCCGTATCCCGTGGCTTGCCTAGCTTCTACGAGTAGGCGCCATCACGACTCCCGAGGGTGTAAAATCCGGGTCGTGACACTTAAATAGTATATAAAAATAACAAAAGTTGAAATTACACTATTGTATACCATTAAGGTATTATTCCTTCCGATTCACAATAAGTGACCAATACACTTTTTATTTTGGACCAAAATAAGTACCATTTATGGTAAAAAATAAGTACCATTTATATAATCCAGAAAAAATTCAATTTATTTTTCCGATTTTTGCTTTATCTGTTATTCCCCAAAGCATGTTTTCCCCTCCCCATCTTTAATTGTTTGTTTCCGTCTGTCTTTTCACTTATATATATATATGCACAGGTTTATCTGGAGTCTGGTAGTAGCCTCGTCACTACCTCGCAGGGGTTAGGCCAGACACTTACCAACACATAGGGTCGGTTATGCTGATGTTACACTCTGCACTTATGTACAGATACCGGAGCAGCGTTTGGTCAACAACAGTAGCTCGGGAGCCAGCCTTCAGTCCATAGAGATCCTGAGGTAGTCCTACAGGCGTCCGGAGGCCCGACGTCTCTTCTATCTATTTGGATGTTCTGTTTCCTTTTGTATCCGAGACAGGCTATATTTCCTTTTACAGACACTTGTATGTAGCATTCCTAGACAGTCCGTGAATGTTGTGACACTGGTTTCTGGGTAGAGACATATGTTGGTTTCCGTATTATTTTGGTATCATGATTGTTTAAGTCTTCCGCTTAATTTCATCTTTAGTTATTATTTAATTGCTGATCACCTGTTAATTTAATTGGTTAAAAAGGGATAAAATAAAAGACACTATTTGGGTGAAAAGGGATATAATTTAATTGGTCCGTGAATGTAGGCGCCATCACGACTCCCGAGGGTGAAAAATTTGGGTCGTGACACTTAAATAGTATATAAAAATAAAAATAGTTGAAATTACACTATTGTATACCATTAAGGTATTACTCCGTCCGATTCACAATAAGTGACCAATACACTTTTTAATTTTGTCCAAAATAAGTACCATTTATATAATCAAGAAAAAATTCAATTTATTTTTAAAATTACCTTTATATACGTATCCCTAAAAAGTCATTTACTCCTCACATTTAAGAAGAGAAGTAAGTGTTACTATAACTATGCTGCAATATTTACTTAAGGGTAGTTTAGTCGGACTAACTATTTTTGTCTAGAATTTAGTATTTTCTTAATGGGTATGCCCAAGACAAATTGGTCACTTATTATGGACCGTAGGGAGTAACATGTTTATTGTATATACATGAAGATACACAACGTCTATACCTGTTGACTATTTAACAAAAATATTCTTAAATAGGTATGGGTTGTAATCTCTTTTGAAATAAATATCATTGGGTACAACATTTTTCTTTTAGCTGCATGGGCATCCGCATTAATTGTTCATAAAATATACCTTATGGAAAAATAAATAACATGTGATTGTACACAACTTTATTACTTAATTATGATAAATAAATATGGTAAATAATTTAACAAGATAGGTATAATGAAGATAATATCAAGTCATAAAGAGAATATTAGTGTACCAAAGTTCAAACAAATTATAGAGAGAGGCTCCTACATCTCTCTAAATCCCCCTAGAAACCTTTTCTTGTCCACTTTGAAATTCCATGGGCATTGTTTTTAAATTTTTTGATAATCCTCATATTCCTCCAAAGCCTCCGCACCTTTTAATGCATTCCAATCAACTTAGGGATCAATCAAACTCGGGAAACCCAAAGGACCCTATACATTTAAATTTCAAGGACAAGCTTGTTGGAAATAGGGATCCTTTAAATTTCTCTTTAGGCCATCTCGATCCCAACTCCTCTCCAATGGAAATTCTTGAAGGTGAATTAGTTTATTCTTCCGATGAGTTGTCCGATAAACAAACTCTTTCAGTACCCATCACAAAGGAGGATAAACAACGAATTTACCTCCCTTGGAAATACTCTTTAATTATCAAACTCCATGGCAAAAGAATTCTACACCAAACACTAAAACAGAAAATTCAGGCGTTATGGAAAATAAAAGAAAATTTCCCTCTCATTGACTTGGGGAATGGCTATTACACATCCTCCTGCATGGACCATGGTTTGTTTTTGGCTTCTTTTTATCAACCCAACATTGGCAACCTAATTTTGTTGCAAAAAATGCCAAGCAAAGCCATACGGGAGTTTGGGTGAGACTACCACTTTTACCCACAGAGTTCTACGATGGCCAAATTCTACAAAGGGTAGGGAAGTCAATTGGTAAACTTCTAAGGATAGATGCCTGCACTTCTTCATCTCTTAGAGGACGATATGCAATATTATGCATAGAAGTTCCGATGAATGAACCAGTTAAAAAATTAATCCTTATTGGTAACCATAAACAAGAAATTCAATACGAAATAGATAACTATCTATGCAAACATTGTGGCTACTTAGGTCATAGAGATTTGGTCTGTGAGAAGAAAGATTCTACTAAGAGTAACATAATCCAAACACAGACGGTAGGAGACATATCCACAACCTCAAACATACCAGACGAAGGTTGGCAAATAGTCCACTTTCCACGGCGTAGGAATGCCCATCAAATCAAAGGAAAAGAGGTATCAACATCAAAGTCCATATATTAGGTAATAATTTTAGAGTTCCAATCCATAACTCAGGTAAGGCACCTTCTTCCAAAAATTTTAAATTTGTTCAAAAAGTTAATAATGTTGTTCATAAGAAAATTGTTCTAAACAACTCTCAACTTCCTCCTACCCAATCTCCTCATACTTCCAATAATTCTACCGACAAGGCTACTAACCACAAATTTGAACCTCAACAAATGGTATTAGATAATACCACCCTGCCAGTAAACAAAAACCACCCAACTCTAGGTTCATTGAACCAGGTTCAGACCCCAAATACTGCCAAAAATCCTTCTAAACCACTACAGAACAAAATAGTTAATAAAAATGACTACTCCCTAAGTGATACTCATACCCAATCGGAGGAGGTTCAGACTAGCACTAGTCATCACCTCAAAACCTCCTCATCTTCTAATAATGATCTAATCCAGCAACCTAATACCATGCAAATGCATACGGACAACCACCCGCCCAACCATGCTCACTCTTCCATTCAAATGGCAAAAACCCAAATACACGTGCCATTAGAATCTCATGCAGAATCCTCTATATGTTCGAGCACGCTAAACCATTTGGGCTGCATACAAATAGATCTAATCATACCCTCAAACCCTACCCTCAATCCTTATATCACCAAGTTTCACCCTCAGACAATGCCAAGAAATCCTCTAGGCAATCAGAGAAGGTTCTGACTCGTCCAAATCTTGAGAAACCATCGACCATTTCCAATGGACAATCTTCCACCTTGACCCCAGCAAATGCCTCCCCTTCCAGTTGTCTATGCCCAGCCCCCACTTCCACAAAATCACCACCCCACTAGCTAGATAGAACTAGGTCCCATGGGGAGGGGGATTTCACTTCAAGTGACCATCAATGGGCAAAAGAGCATCATACTCATCAACAACTCTCAGTTCCTAGCACAAGTAATATCGGAGGGCCTTCACCTATCGATGAGCAACTACCTAAACCACATTTGGGTAAACAACATAATGCATCCCTTAGCTCCTGAGATGAACAATAACCTAGTTCAAGCAATGCGAGCACAATGGAACCTTCCTCCCCACTTTGCTAGAACCCTTATCTCCCACAAAACATGGGCCTATAACTACTATTCTTCCCTCCCTAAGAGATGATGGCTCTAAACCCAATCCTAATGCCCTGGGAACTGCCTCTAAACCCCATGCAACAAGAGGGGCAAGTGAACCCAGCTCAAATGGCCCAATAGTTCCGAAACCCCTTATACCACAATACTTAGGAAACCTAGGGGGGAAGAAATGGAGGGGGAGATAGACCTTATAGGGGAACACACAGTAGAAACTTCAAACCTGAACGAAGTAAAGGTCTATCTATTCAAGAAGAGGCCGAAGAAGAGGCTTATTCTAGCCTGTCCACCTTCACTATACAAATGCACGATGGATATGAGGCCACCCCAAGACCCAACTGTAGGGAAACTAGCCATGATCCTAGTCCCTTCACTGAGGAGGAACCCAATATTCCCTCAAGCACCCCTAGCCAATGGCCCTGCCCATCCAAATCACCCCTCAATGAAATCGTGCTATGAACATAATTATCTGGAACATTAGAGGTGGAAATAATGCAGAATTTAGGAGGAACTTCCATAACCTAGTTTCTACTTACCAGCCTTGCATGGTCCCCATTCTGGAAACTAGAATGACTAACCATGGTAGCTTGATGAACGAGTTTGATTTTCGGACATGATAGAAGTCCCAGTTGAGGGACAGTCAGGTGGTATGGCTGTCATGTGGAACACAAATTTAGTGCATGTCAACAACTTTGTCAAGCGAAATAATGAAATTCATGCTCTTCTTGAGGTAATTCCATCTCAACAAACTTGGCTTTTTACATTTATTTACGCAAGTACAAAAGTCTCAAAAAGAAATATTATGTGGGACAACATTACTAGCATCTTTGATAATTATAAGGGTGCTTGGTTGCTTGGTGGTGATTTAAATGATGTCCGGTGATTTAAATGATGTCCTAGTAGCGGAAGATAAACTAGGAGGTAATCCTATCAATAGGAGAAGGGCTTTAAAACTTTGGATTAAAATCAATTATTGTAAGTTAATGGATTTAGGTTTCAAATACACGTAATCAAATCACAACAAATTCAACAGTTCCCCTATTATGGAAAGGCTAGATAAAGTCTTAGCAAATGAGAAATGGCTAAGCATCTTTCCTAGGGCTAGTGTTATACACCTACCAAAAACTCATTCGGATCATAACCCTATTCTAATCGAAATTAATCCTAAATATTTAAATCCTCTCCCCAAACCCTGTAGATTGGAATCTTACTGGTGCAGGCATCCCCAATATGGGAATATTATTAATGAATGTTGGGATGCAAATTTTTTTACTAAAGCCTCTAAAACCTTTAGGAACTGTATAGTAGATTGGAAAGACACTACTTCTGGAGACCTTTATAGGAAAAAGAGAATTATTTTAGCAAGATTAGCAGGAATTCAAAATTCAATCTCCTATGGTCATAGTAATTTCCTTAGCAACTTAGAAATGACCCTCAAGAGTGATTATAACAACCTTATGAAAATAGAGGAAGACTTCTGAAAATTACGCTCTAGGATTAACTGGCTTAACGAAGGTGATTCCAACTCAAAATTTTATCACATTTGTGCCACCAACAATAGAAGAACCAATAAAATAGTGTTTTTTAAAGACACTGAAGGCAATTGGATTGATGATCCCCGAGGAATCATGGATCATATCTATAAATATTTTAATAAAATATTTGCTACTAGTCACAAATCTTTAAACTGGCCGGCTACAAACAAAGACCCCTCCAGTTTTATAGATTGTAATCTAACCTCTTTAGACAATCCTTTATCCCAATCTGAACTTAAAAATGCAGTTTTTAGTTTCAAACCTTTTAAACTCCCCGGGCCGGATGGTCTACATCCTTTTTTGTTTCAAATATTTTGGCACTACCTAAATACCTCCGTGACAAATCTTTGTCAACAAGCTTTTGAAACAGGAAAGTTACCAAAAGGAATAAATGATACTTATCTCTGTTTAATTCCAAAAATTTCTAATGCTATAAACCTAAACAATTTTAGGCTAATCGGGTTGTACAATACCATTTACAAAATTATCACAAAATCCCTTGCTAATAGACTCAAGCCTTTCTCAGAAAAATTAATTTGCCCTTACCAATCTAGTTTTCTTAAATGATGACATACTAGTGATAATGCAATCATTATCCAGGAATTAATCCTTCGAATGCATAAGCAAAAGAGTGGTAAGGCTAATATTATCTTGAAAATAGACCTAGAAAAGGCTTTTGACCGGCTCGAATGGTCTTTCATTTATAGAACCCTATGCCACTTTAAATTTCCTCCTAAAATTACTTCCTTAATTATGGATTGTGTCACTACTAGCAATATAACAGTTCTAGCTAATGGTAGTAGAAGCAATTTTTTCACCCCAGTAGAGGCATTAGGCAAGGAGATCCCCTGTCCCCTTATATTTTTATTCTTTGTTTAGAGATGTTGTCCATTCATATAAACATCAGGTTGACATTGGTAACTGGTCCCCCATTATGGCACGACCCGGATTTCCCACCACCGGGTATCGTGATGGCGCCTACTATCGGAGCTAGGCAAGCCAAATATTTAAAACACCTTTCCTGCATTCTTTCAAACAATATAATAAACAAGACAAAATCTAAGCGAAAGACTTTAAATCTAAAGCAACTGAAAACCAAAAGTGCGGAAATTTAATACACATCACTACCCAAGGTCTGGTGTCACTAGCTCACGAACTACTACAGAATACTACAATCAATGTCTGAAGGGAAAATACATCATGTTTGTCTGATACAAGATAAACAAACAAAGAAAAACATGGAAAGGGACTTGGGCCTGCGAACGCCAGCTTGACTACCTCGAGAGTCCCTGGACTGAAGACAGCTCCCAGAAATCCTACTGCTGTGGTCCGTAAGCTGCTCCTTGATCTGTGCAAAAAAATGCGCAGAGTGTAGCATCAGCACAACCGACCCCATGTGCTGGTAAGTGTCTGGCCTAACCCCGGCGAAGTAGTGACGAGGCTAGACAGTACCTACCACAATTAACCTGTACAGATATATATACAACAAGTGCAAGAAAACAATAACAAGATAATACAAAGTAAAACTGGGAGGGGACATGCTATCGGGGAGTAACAGATAAAAATGAAATATCGGAAATAAGCAGAAGAGACTCCGGTTCCCATGATATATATATAAGTGGACGGCGTGCCACACGATCCCATAATATTATATTTAAGTGGACGGCGTGCCACACGATCCCATAATATCATCATATATAAGTGGACGGCGTGCCACACGATCCCATAATATCATATATAAGTGGACAGCGTGCCACACGATCCCATAATATCATATATATAAGTGGACGGCGTGCCACACGATCCCAATTCATCTTTATCACAGTGCACAATATGTCACCGGCAACAGAGGCCAATAACCAAGTGGACGGCGTGCCACACGATCCCATAATAACATATATAATATCTGACTTCATATAGTAGACCCCTTCAGGGAAGAATAACAACTATCCCATAATATCATATATAAGTGGACGGCATGCCACACGATCCCATAATATCATATATATAATCTGACTTTATATAGTAGACCCCTTCAGGGAAGAATAACAACTCAATACCTTTAACCCGGCAAGGGTACAGCTAACAACTCAAAATATCCCGACAAGGGAGAATATATATATATCAGTCTACGCATCCCGGCAAGGGAGTATTCACAACACATTCTCCTTTTATATCATTCTTCCTCAACCCTTCACATTACATGAAACTTATCAAATAAACAAGGAGCTTGTGTTACATTATTCGAATTAAAAGCAATCAAGACTCACGGTCATGCTAGACTCCGGTGCATAGATAACCGTCACCGTGCCTATACACCGTACTCCACATTAGCAAGTAGCAAATATCATCCTAATCCTATTCCCTCAAGCCAAAGTTAGAACAAACACTTACCTCGAATGCTCTCAACTCAACTCACGCTTCTAGTATAGCTTTACCTCTTGATTCCACCACCAATCCGCTCGAATCTAGTCATAAGTTACTTAATCACATTAATAATTACTAAATCAATCATCCCCAATGCATGAAAATAGATTTTTTCAAGGTTTTTCCCAAAAAGGTCAAAAATACCCCCGGACCCACGTAGGCGAAACTCGAGGTTCGGACCAAAACCCGGTTACCCATTCCCATATGAATCCCAATATATGATTTGTTTTTAAATCGGACCCCAAATTGAGGTCCAACTTCTCAATTTGTAGAAAACCTAGGTTCTACCCAAAACACCCAATTTCCCCCATGAAAATCTTTGTTTTGAAGTTGAAATCATATTAAAAGATGTTAAGAAGTGAAGAAAATGAGTTAGAAATCACTTACCAATCGTTTTGAAGAAGAAAAGTTGTTTGGAAAATCGCCTTTTAGGTTTTGGGTTTTTTAAAAGTGGAAGAAATGACTGAAAATCCTGAATTTATATATATGCTGGGGGCTGGCGCGGACCGCGCAGAAATGCATCGCGGCCGCGCCGAGGGAGGGAAGAAGTGGGCTCTCTCTAAACCCACCCAGCGCGGACCGCACTGATTTGGTGCGCGGCCGCGCTGGTCGACCCTCTGAACCCCACCACGCGGACCGCACAGAAAAGCACCGCGGCCGCGTGGCTGCCAGCGTGGACCGCGCGGAAATAGCCGTGGCCGCACTGGGCCTGCAACATCTGAACCTGTATTTTTTTTTTCTAAGTCTAAGACCTCCCGGGCCCCATTCAAAACTCACCCGAGCCCTCGGGGCTCCAAACCAAACATGCACACAACCTTATAAACATCTTACGGACTTACTCGTGCAATCAAATCGCCAAAATAACATCATTTACATAGGGTCGAGACTCAAACACATGATTTTCTTTCTTCAACTTTCATAAATCAAACTCTCCATTTTTAGTCCGAAACACGTCATATGACGTCCGTTTTTAGCCAAACTTTACAGATAGTGCTTAACACATATTTAAGACTTGTACCGGGCGTCGGAACCAAAATACGAGCCCGATACCTATATTTTCTAACTCCTTTTCATTTCAAATTTTCATATCAAATTTCAGAAAAACAATTTCTTTCAAAAATTCATTTCTCGGGCTTGGGACTTCAGAATTTGATTCCGGGCACACGCCCAAGTCCCATATTTTTCTACGAACCCTCCGGGACCGTCGAATCACAGGTCTGGGTCCGTTTACCCAAAATATTGACCGAAGTCAACATTATGCATATTAATACCAAAATTCATCAAATGTTTCATATAATTCACATATTCTAACATAAAAACTTTCTGACTACGCGTCCAAACTGCACGCCAATCGAGGCAAATAAAAGCGAGGTTTTTAAGGCCTCGGGAGCACGGAACAAGGAAGAATTATGGTGATGACCCCTTGGGTCGTCACATTCTCCACCTCTAAAACAACCGTTCGTCCTCGAACGGACAAAAGAAAAAAAGTACCTGAGTCGGGAAATAAATGAGGATAACGGCTCCACATATCGGACTCGGACTCCCAGGTCGATGCCTCAGGAGGCTGACCTCTCCACTGAACACGCACCGAAGGAAAACTCTTCGACCTCAACTGTCGAACCTGCCGGTCTAGAATAGCCACCGGCTCCTCCTCATATGACAGATCCTTGTCCAATTGGACAGTGCTGAAATCCAACACGTGCGATGGATCTCCGCGATACTTCCGGAGCATAGATACATGAAACACGGGATGCACAACTGACAAGCTAGGTGGCAAGGCAAGTCTATAAGCCACCTCTCCCACACGATCAAGAATCTCAAATGGACCGATGAACCTAGGGCTGAGCTTGCCCTTCTTCCCAAATCTCATCACGCCCTTCATAGGCGATACACGGAGCAATACCCGCTCACCGACCATGAAAGCAACATCTCTGACCTTGCGGTCTGCATAACTCTTCTGTCTGGACTGAGCTGTACGAAGTCTATTCTGAATAATCCTGACCTTGTCCAAGGCCTCCTGAACCAGATCCGTACCCAACAATCGAGCCTCTCCCGGCTCAAACCATCAAACTGGAGACCGACATCGCCTATCATACAACGCCTCATACGAAGCCATCTGAATGCTGGAATGGTAGCTGTTGTTGTAGGCGAACTCTGCTAAAGGCAAAAACTGGTCCCACGAGCCTCTAAAATCAATGACACAGGCTCGGAGCATGTCCTCAAGAATCTGAATAGTCCTCTCGGACTGACCGTCCGTCTGGGGATGAAATGTTGTACTCAACTCAACCTGGGTGCCCAACTCTCGCTGAACCGCTCTCCAGAAATACGAGGTAAACCGCGTACCCCGATCCGAAATGATAGATAGCGGCACCCCATGAAGGCGAACAATCTCCCTAATATAAATCTCGACTAACCTTTCGGACGAATAGGTGGCTGCAACAGGAACAAAATGCGCTGACTTGGTCAGCCTATCAACAATGACCCAAACTGCATCAAACTTTTCCGAGTCACCGGAAGTCCAGTAACGAAACCCATTGTAATCCTCTCCCACTTCCACTCGGGAAGTGCAATCCTCTGAAATAGACCACCGGGTATTTGATGCTCGTACTTAACCTGCTGACAATTCAAACACCGAGCCACGTGCGCAACGATGTCTTTCTTCATCTTACGCAACCAATAGTGCTGCCTCAGATCCTGATATATTTTTGCGGCGCCCGGGTGAATAGAATACCGAGAACTGTGGGCCTCCGGTAAGATCAACTCTCGAATCCCATCAACATTGGGCACACAAACTCGCCCCTGCAATCTCAATACACCATCATCATCTAAGGTTACTTTCTTGGCACCTCCACGCTGTACCGTGTTTCTCAAGACACAAAAATGGGGATCCTCAAACTGCCGCTCGCGGATACGCTCTAATAGTGAGGAACGAGAAACCGTGCAAGCTAACACTCTGCTAGGCTCAGAAATATCCAACCTCACAAGACGATTGGCCAAGGCCTGAACATCAAAAGCAAGCGATCTCTGGCTGACTGGAATATAAGCAAGACTACCCATGCTGGCGGACTTCCTGCTCCATGCATCGGCCACCACATTGGCCTTCCCCGGGTGGTATAAGATAGTAACATCATAATCCTTTAGCAACTCTAACCACCTTCTCTGCCTCAAATTCAACTCTTTCTGCTTGAACAGATACTGAAGACTCTTGTGATCAGTGTAAACCTCACACGTCACACCATATAAGTAATGCCTCCAGATCTTCAAGGCATGAACAATGGCTGCCAACTCGAGATCATGAACTAGATAATTCTCCTCGTGGATCTTCAACTGCCTCGAAGCATAAGCAATGACTTTGCCTTCCTGCATCAACACTGCACCAAGCCCAATACGAGACGCATCACAATAGACCGTATATGGCCCTGAACCTGTGGGCAGAACCAATACCGATGCCATAGTCAGAGCCATCTTGAGCTTCTGGAAACTAGCTTCACACTCGTCCGACCACCTGAACTGGGCACCCTTCTGGGTCAATCTGGTCATAGGGGCTGCAATGGATGAAAACCCCTCCACGAACCGACGGTAGTAACCTGCTAACCCCAGGAAACTCCGAATATCCGTAGCTGAAGCTGGTCGAGGCCAGTTCTTGATTGCCTCTATCTTCTTCGGGTCTACCTGAATACCTGCTGCTGATACGACATGACCCAGGAATGCGACCGAACTCAACCAAAACTCGCACTTTGAGAACTTAGCATACAACTGACTATCCTTTAGGGTCTGAAGGACCACTCTGAGGTGCTGCTCATGCTCCTCCTGACTGCGGGAGTATATAAGAATATCGTCAATGAAGACTATCACGAACAAGTCCAAATAAGGTCTGAACACTCGGTTCATCAACTCCATGAACGCTACTGGGGCATTAGTCAATCCAAATGACATGACCAAAAACTCATAGTGCCCATACCGAGTGTGAAATGCTGTCTTGGGGACATCAGACACCCTAATCCTCAGTTGATGATAACCAGATCTCAAATCTATTTTTGAGAACACCCTCGCACCCTAAAGCTGGTCAAATAAATCATCAATCCTCGGCAGTGGATACTTATTCTTAATTGTAACCTTGTTCAATTGCCGGTAATCGATGCACATTCTCATTGAACCATCCTTTTACTTAACAAACAACATCGGTGCACCCCAAGGTGAAACACTGGGTCTAATGAAACCTTTCTCAAGCAAATCCTGTAGTTGTTCCTTTAACTCTTTCAACTCCGGCGGGGCCATACGATATGGCGGGATAGAAATAGGCTGAGTGCCCGGGGTCAAATCAATACAAAAGTCGATATCCCTGTCGGGCGGCATACCCGGCAAGTTTGAAGGGAAAACCTCAGGAAACTCCCGAACAATAGGCACAGAATCAATAGAAGGGGCCTCCGCGCTAGAATCGCGAACATACGCCAAGTAGGCCAAACATCCCTTCTCGACTATACGCCGAGCTTTCACATACGAGATAACACTACGAATACAATGACCAGAAGTCCCTTTCCACTCTAAACGGGGTAAATCCGGTAAAGCTAAGGTCACGGTCTTGGCATGGCAATCCAAGATAGCATGGTATGGGGATAAACAATCCATCCCTAATATAACATCAAAGTCGACCATGTCCAAAAGCAACAAATCAACACGGGTCTCAAGACCCCCAAACACTACGATACAAGAACGATGAACTTGGTCGACCACAACAGAGTCACCCACCGGTGTTGACACATAAACAGGAATACTCAACGAGTCACTAGGCATAACCAAATAGGGTACAAAATAGGACGACACATATGAATATATAAATCCGGGATCAAATAGCACAGAAGCATCCCTATCACAGACTAGAATAGTACCTGTAATCACCGCATCTGATGACTCCGCCTCTGGCCTGGCTGGCAAAGCATAACAACGGGGCTGGGCCCCACCTCCCTGAATCATATCCTTGGGACGATCTGCTGCTGGTTGACCCCCACCTTTAGCGGTCGGAGCTCCACCTCTAAGACCTCTACCTCCACCTCTATGTCCTCTACCCCTGCCTCTAGCTGGCTGGGCAGGCTGTGGGGCAACTGGTGCCTGGATCATCGGGCGAGGACCCTGCTGATGCGAGCGGCTGGAAGCTCGAGGGTAATATCTGGCAATGTGACTCACATCGCCGCAAGTATAACAAGCCCTCGGCTGCTGAGAATAACAAAGTGGTGGTGCACTGATAGGTGCTGATGGTGAACTGAAGAGCTGCTGGTCAGAATACTGCGGCTGAGAACCACGACCACCTGGTGTACTATGAGAAGCCTGGAGAGCTGACTGAAAGGGACTCAAAGGATGGCCTCTACCATAAGAATCCCTACCTCCAGATGAGATACCACTGAATCTACCAGAATGACGGGGCCTCTTATCAGACCCATGACCACCTCCCTGAGAAAGTGCCATCTCTATCCGGCGGGCACCATCTGCCGCCTCCTGAAATGAAATCTCACTACCGGCACTCATGGCCATCTGAACACGGATCGGCTGAACTAACCCATCAACAAACCTCCGCACCCTCTCTCTCGTTGGGGAGTATCACAATGGCATGGTGTGCAAGATCAATAAACTGTGTCTCATACTGGGTAACTGACATCGAACCCTGTTGGAGATGCTCAAACTGCCTACAAAGGGCATCCCGCTGAGTAACTGGGAGAAACTTCCCCAGAAATAACTCTGAAAACGGATCCCAGGTCAATGATGGCGACCCTACTGGCCTGGCTAAACAGAAATCTCTCCACCAAGTCTTGGCGGATCCTGCTAGGCGAAAAGTGGCGAAATCGACCCCATTGGTCTCTAAAATACCCATAGTCTGAAGAACCTCATGACAGTTGCATATGAAATTCTGGGCATCCTCTGAAGGTGTGCCACTATATGTGGTAGTGAAGAGCCTGGTGAACCAATCTAGCCTCCACAGAGCATCCGCGGACATAGCCGCACCATCGCTGGACTAAGCCGCAAAACCTGGCTGGGCTGCCACAGCTGGCTGAACTGCTACGGCTGGCTGAACTGCTGGAACCTGAGCCTGAGGAGCTACCGGCTCTGGAGTACGAGTATCGGTAGTCTGAATTCCTCCCCCAGCCTGAGATGTGGCTAGAGCTACGGGAAGCAAACCCGCTCTAGAAATGCCCTCCATAAAGCCTACCAGTCGGACCAAAGCGTCCTGAAGCACTGGAGTGGCTATGAAACCCTCTGGACCTGAGCTGGGCCCACTGGAACAGCTGGGGCCGGAACCTCCTCCTCAAAATCGACCTGAGGCTCCGTCGCTAGAAATGCTGCTCGGGGCTGAGCTCTACCCCGGCCTCGGCCTCGCCCTCTACCCCTAATAGGAGCTGCTGTTGGGGGCTCGGGCTGCTGCGCGGTAGAAGAGGAAGCACGTGTCCTCGCCATCTGCGAGAGAATAGAGTGGAAAGACAATCAGTACTTGAGAAACAGAATCGCACGACAAGAATGAACAAGGTGAAGTTTTCCTAACTCAGTAACCTCTGCGGGATAAATACAAACGTCTCCGTACCGATCCCTCAGACTCTACTAAGCTTGTCCGTGAGTTGTGAGACCTATGTAACCTAGTGCTCTGATACCAACTTGTCACGACCCGGATTTCCCACCACCGGGTGTCGTGATGGCGCCTACTATCGGAGCTAGGCAAGCCAAATATTTAAAACACCTTTCCTGCATTCTTTCAAACAATATAATAAACGAGACAAAATCTAAGCGGAAGACTTTAAATCTAAAGCAACTGAAAACCAAAAGTACGGAAATTTAATACACATCACTACCCAAGGTCTGGTGTCACTAGCTCACGGACTACTACAGAATACTACAATCAATGTCTGAAAGGAAAATACATCATGTTTGTCTGATACAAGATAAACAAACAAAGAAAAACATGGAAAGGGACTTCGGCCTGCGAACACCAGCTAGACTACCTCGAGAGTCCCTGGACTGAAGACAGCTCCCAGAAATCCTACTGCTGTGGTCCGTAAGCTGCTCCTTGATCTGTGCAAAAAAATGCGCAGAGTGTAGCATCAGCACAACCGACCCCATGTGCTGGTAAGTGCCTGGCCTAACCCCGGCGAAGTAGTGACGAGGCTAGACAGTACCTACCACAATTAACCTGTACAGATATATATACAACAAGTGCAAGAAAACAATAACAAGATAATACAAAGTAAAACTGGGAGGGGACATCCTATCGGGGGGTAACAGATAAAAATAAAATATTGGAAACAAGCAGAAGAGACTCCGGTTCCCATGATGTATAAATATATAAGTGAACGGCATGGCACACGATCCCATGATATCATATATAAGTGGATGGCGTGCCACCGGTTCCCATGATATATATATATATATATAAGTGGACGGCGTGCCACACGATCCCATAATATCATATATAAGTGGACGGCGTGCCACACGATCCCATAATATCATATATATAAGTGGACGGCGTGCCACACGATCCCAATTCATCTTTATCACAGTGCACAATATGTCACCGGCAACAGAGGCCAATAACCAAGTGGACGGCGTGCCACAGGATCCCATAATATCATATATAAGTGGACGGCCTGCCACACGATCCCATAATATCATATATATAAGTGGACGGCGTGCCACACGATCCCATAATATCATATATAAGTGGACGGCGTGCCACACGATCCCATAATATCATATATATAATCTGACTTCATATAGTAGACCCCTTCAGGGAAGAATAACAACTCAATACCTTTAACCCGGCAAGGGTACAACTAACAACCCAAAATATCCCGACAAGGGAGAATATATATATATCAGTCTATGCATCCCGGCAAGGGAGTATTCATAACACATTCTCCTTTTATATCATTCTTCCTCAACCCTTCACATTATATGAAACTTATCAAATAAACAAGGAGCTTGTGTTACATTATTCGAATTAAAAGCAATTAAGACTCATGGTCATGCTAGACTTCGGTGCATAGATAACCGTCACCATGCCTATACACCGTACTCCATATTAGCAAGTAGCAAATATCATCCTAATCCTATTCCCTCAAGCCAAAGTTAGAACAAACACTTACCTCGAATGCTCCAAACTTAACTCACGCTTCTAGTATAGCTTTACCTCTTGATTTCACCACCAATCCGCTCGAATCTAATCATAAGTTACTTAATCACATTAATAATTACTAAATGAATCATCCCCAATGCATGAAAATAGATTTTTTCAAGGTTTTTCCCAAAAATGTCAAAAATACCCCCGGACCCACGTGGTCAAAACTCGAGTTTCGGACCAAAACCCGGTTACCCAATCCACCATGAATCCCAATATATGATTTGTTTTTAAATCGGACCCCAAATTGAGGTCCAACTTCTCAATTTGTAGAAAACCTAAGTTCTACCCAAAACACCCAATTTCCCCCATGAAAATCTTTGTTTTGAAGTTGAAATCATGTTAAAAGATGTTAAGAAGTGAAGAAAATGAGTTAGAAATCACTTACCAATCGTTTTGAAGAAGAAACGTTGTTTGGAAAATCGCCTTTTAGGTTTTGGGTTTTTGAAAAGTGGAAGAAATGACTGAAAATCCCGAATTTATATATATGCTGGGGGCTAGCGCGGACCGCGCAGAAATGCACCGCGGCCGCGTGGCTGCCAGCGCGAACCACACGGAAATGTACCGTGGCCGCGCCGAGGGAGGGAAGAAGTGGGCTCTCTCTAAACCCACCTAGCGCGGACCGCACTGATTTGGTGCGCGGCCGCGTTGGTCGACCCTCTGAACCCCACCACGCGGACCGCACAGAAAAGCACCGCGGCCGCATGGCTGCCAGCGCGGACTGCGCGGAAATGGCCGCGGCCGCGCTGGGCCTGCAACATCTGAACCTGTATTATTTTTTTTTCTAGGTCTAAGACCTCCCGGGCCCCATTCAAAACTCACCCGAGCCCTCGGGGCTCCAAACCAAACATGCACACAACCTTAAAAACATCTTACAGACTTACTCATGCGATCAAATCGCCAAAATAACATCATTTACATAGGATCAAGCCTCAAACACATGATTTTCTTTCTTCAACTTTCATAACTCAAACTCTCCATTTTTAGTCTGAAACACGTCATATGACGTCCGTTTTTAGCCAAACTTTACAGATAGTGCTTCACACATATTTAAGACTTGTACCGGGCGTCGGAACCAAAATACGAGCCCGATACCTATGTTTTCTAACTCCTTTTCATTTCAAATTTTCATATCAAATTTCATAAAAACAATTTCTTTCAAAAATTCATTTCTCGGGCTTGGGACCTCAGAATTTGATTCCGGGCACACGCCCAAGTCCCATATTTTTCTACAAACCCTCCGGGACCGTCGAATCACAGGTCCGGGTCCGTTTACCCAAATGTTGACCGAAGTCAACATTATGCATATTAATACCAAAATTCATCAAATGTTTCACATAATTCACATATTCTAACATAAAAACTTTCCGGCTACGCGCCCGAACTGCGCATGCCAATCGATGTAACTAAAAGCGAGGTTTTCAAGGACTCAGGAACACGGAACAAGGAAGAATTACGGTGATGACCCCTTGGGTCGTCACACATTAGTATAGGAAAAAAACATTATAAGATATCCCATTTATTCTATGCGGACGACCTTATCCTAATGTGCAATGTTGATAATAAATCTCCAAATACCATCCTAAGTTGCCTAAAATCTTTCTGCACATTATCAGGCCAAAAGATCAACTTAGATAAATCTAAACTTATTGTTTCAAAAAATTATCCTACTTCCACCAAAAAGGAGCTGTCCAAACTATTCAACATAAAATTCAATAATTATTTTGGCAAATATCTTGGCTTTTCTATATCAAACACAAAACCTAGACCTTCAGATTACCAATTCATTATTGATAAAATGTCTGCGAAAATGGCTTCCTGGAAATCTAAATTCCTTAACATGGCAGGTAGGACAACTTTAGCATCTGCTTCTTTAAATAACATTCCTAATCATGTCATGCATTATAATTACTTGCCTATCAAGATTCTCAAGAGCATTGACAAAATTCAAAAAAGGTTCATTTGGGGATCCACTACTACTTCAAATAAAATTCACCTCCTGCCTTGGAATACTTTGACTAAGGATAAGAAAGATGGGGGAATTGACAACCACGCGACAAAAGATAAAAACGTAGTGACTCTAGCTAGCCTTTCTTGGAGAATCCTTCACAATCCATTGCTCCCTTGGTCCCAAACTCTTTCATCTCTTTATGGCTCTTCCAAAAATCTAAAAACTTCTTCCTTCATTTGGAAAAGTATCATCAAAGGCTGGGAGATTTGTAACAAAGGACTAAAATGGATTCCTCATTCAAAACTCAACTACGAATATTTGGGAATCCAATTGGATTCCAAATTCCACTACTCTTAGGAATAACATAGAGGGCCCCCTCACCATTTTTACGGAACATCTTAGCATCAAAGATATTTGGCTAGGTAACCATTGGGATTTTTCTAAATCCCCTTTCAACTACCTCCCCATATTCAAAATGTCATTCTCTCTTTTAAACCCAACAACGGTAATCATGACTCTTGTTATTGTGACTTGACTGTAAATGGTATTTTTACTACTAAGACTTGCTATAAACTGATTAATCCTAGAGCAAACAACTTGATTGATCTTGATTGGATTTGAAAAATTGTCCCAATAAGATTAGATTTCTCTTATGGAAATGTCTCCACAATAGGCTCCCTACGCATCATTATTTACACTATATAGGCCTAAATATCGACCTTATTTGTCCAGTATGCAAAAATGGAGAAGAAACTCTTGAACACATTTTCATAACTTGTGCTACTATCAATACGTTCTGGACAACTTTAGGTCAATCTTTTTTCCGGGCAAAAAACCATACTGATTGGTTACTTAAGATTAGAAACCTTTGCCCAAATCCCCCTCCACCCATTTAAACTGGGATAACCTCTTGCCCTTTGTCATATGGATAATTTGGGCAAATAGAAACAACAACAATCACAACAATATGACCCTCAAATATAACCATTCCCATGCAGTCTCCCTTGCTTTAGAATACTACCATTTCACGACTAGGGAACCCATAGTTACCCAATCCCATTCAATTAAAATTGCTTGGCACAAACCCTCTTAAAATTTTATTAAACTAAACATAGATGGTGCTTTCCATTATAACTCAAACTTGGGAGGCATCGGTGGTGTTTTCTGAAACTGTAGAGGAGACTGGTTACTGGGTTTCCAACACTCCAATCCATCGTCTTCCCCTCTCTAATCTGAATTAGAAGCTTTAAGGATAGGGCTTTCAGTCGCGCTCAATTATGGTTACTCTCTACTAATTGTGGAAGCAGATGCAACAGAGCTCATAAAAATCTTACATTCAAATGATATGCCTTACAACTCTATTATTACTGATTGTAGGTGGTTAATGCACCAGCTGAAACACCCGAAGATCATCCATAATTTTCGGGAAGAAAACAAGTGGCTCACAAAATGGCCAAGGAAGGACTCAAGCATGCAAGAAAAAACCAACTTTTTGTCAACCCATTGCCTCTAGTATTAAATAATCTAGCAATGGACAGAAATGGTTATGTGTATTTGACCAAAAAACTCAGTATTAATGTGTGTTTCAATTTAGCCGAAATGGACAATTTAAATGTCCTCAAGGCTTGTTGTTTTGATATGGATGTAGCTATCAGTACTCTGTAATGTTTTTGTAATAAATTATCTTTTTCCGTCAAAAAAGAAGAAGAAAATATCAAGTCTTGTTAGTCTGACAAAATTTTGACTTGTGAACAATTGAGCAGCACCGATAAGTTTTGTCAATCCGACAAGATTTATGAATATTTAGCAAGATAGGTAGAATATATTGTGTACAAAAACTGAAATATGAATATTTAGCAGTTTGGGACACGCCCGGGGCTCGCCCTGAGGCGGAGCACTCGTAAAACTCTCTTGGGCTTATGTTTGGGGCTTAGTTCTGTGAGATTTATACCTCGGTCGCTGGGGCTTACGCCCCGGACACGCCCAACGTCCAACGTACTGAGCTCGCCTAATAGAACAATATGCAATTGTATGTAACTAACCTTGTAAATCCTCAAATTTTCTTAATAAATTGTTGACTATTCAAAATTACTTTTTTTCTTAATGATTAATCATTAAGTTGAGAGTATTTTATTTCATAATTAAAATAAAAATTATTGCACGGTATCCACTAAGACTTCTATGATAGTAAATATTAAATTAATCTTTCATTTAAAAGTATTTATTTATTAACTTTTGTTATGACTTTATTATATAATAGTCCATAATTTGTTTTATAATTATTTTCCTAAATATTATTTTTTCACGTTTACGAGATACAATACAGTAACGATCCGACCGGTTGTTTTGAGCTTTTGCACTTTGATCGCTAGATTTCGGGCATGGTTTGCCCCATGCGATGTATTATGGCTTGTGTAAACCGTTGGTGTTGGTTTTCAGGGTAATCGGAATGAATTCAGAAGATCAGTTCTCAGTTTAAAGCTTAAAATTGGAAAGGTTTGACCAAGGTTTGACTTATTTGTATATGAGCTGGATCGGAGTTTTTATGATTTAGTTAGCTCTGTTAGGTGATTTGGGACTTAGAAGAGTGATCGGAATGCATTTTGGAAGTCCGTGGAAGGTCTAGGCTTGAATTGGCAAAATTGAGATTTCGGCGTTTTTCGGTTGGTAGGTGAGATTTTGATATAGAGGTCGGAATGAAATTCCGAGAGTTGCAGAAGCTTCATTGTATCATTTGTGATGTGTGTGCAAAATTTCAGGTCATTCGGATGTGGTTCGGTTGGATTTTTTATTGAAAGCGTATTTCGAAAGATTTTAAAAACTTATGCTTAAATCCGATGTGTTTTGGGTAATTTGATGTTGTTTGAGGAGTTCTGATGATGGGAACAAGTAGTAGGATTTGATGAGGCCGTCTGAGTTTTCTTCGCGTTCACGAAGTAGGTCCTGCGATCGCGTAGTGTGTGAGGGTTGTGTATCGCATTCGCGTGCGTGTGGTCGCGATCGCGTAGGGTTTTTTGGTCAACTGGTCTGAGGTCGCGTTTGTTCATCACGTTCGCAGGAGAAGGTAAGCGTTCGTGAAATGTAATTTTGTGGAATCATCGCAATCGCGATGTGTGTTACGCGATCGCATAGAGTTATTTTGGGGATCTTAACATTTGTTCTTCGCGATCGCGAGGGAATTGTCGCGATCACGATGAAGGAAAAGCAGGCATGGGTAAAAGAGGGATTCAAAGGGAAACGATTGGAGGTAAGGATTTCGGACCTAAAACTCGATTATATTGAGAAATCCACCTAGAAATTTTTGGAAACTTAAGCTAAAAATGGAAGAACTAAGGCTTGGAATTTTGGACTATTGATTGGGGATTTGGAGGACCATTTAAGGCCGGATTTGAGAACTTTTGATATGTATGAACTCATGGGAAGATGAGGATCTAGTGATGTAATTTTTTTTGAGTTTCAAGAAGTGGGCCCGGGGCTCGGGTTTTGCTAATTTTGGGATTTTTGGTATTTTTCAATTGTTTTCGCTTGGGCTTTGCTTCCTTAGCATATTGTGACGTATTCATTCTGATTTTGGATGGATTCGACGCGCGTGGAGGCCGACTCGAGGGGCAAAGGCGTCGCGAGCTAGAGATTTCGCTGGTTCGAGGTGAGTAATGATTGTAAATAATGCTCTGAGGGTTTGAAACACCGGATTTACACATCGTAGTGCTATATTGAGGTGAGACACACGCTTGATGACGAGCGTGGGGTCGTAAACTATTGGGGATTGTGACTTGGTCCGTCCTGATTGATGATTTTACCGCGTATTTGACTAAAACCTTTTTGCTATCAACATGATTTGGGCTGATTGCCATATTTGGGCTTTGTGCCAACTATTTGAACCCTTCGGGGATTTTTATTGCGATTTCCTCACTGTTTTGACTTATTAGTTGAACTCAGTCATGTTATTTTCCAGTGTTTTACTACTCAGCTATTTTTACTCAGTTTTGAGACTTAAATGATATTTCAAATGATGTTTTGGGCTGAGAAACACTGTTTTACTAATGCACGAGGGGCTTGTGAGTAATTTTGACTGAGTAAGGCCGAGGGCCTAGTTGTGGGGAAACACTAATACTAATTTGAGGCTGAGGGCCTGAGATATATACACCACGAGGTGGCTTGTGATATTGTTTATGAGGCCGAGGGCCTGAGATATACATGCCACGAGGTGGTTTGACTGATATGAGGCCGAGGGCCTAGATTTGATGCCACGAGATTGCTTGATATTGCACTTGGTCCGTAAGGGTCCCCTCCCGGAGTCTGTACACCCCCAGTGAGCGCGGGTACCCATTGTGATGTGAGATATAGCTCGAGGGGTTGATATTGTTCCATGTGATAGCCCGAGGGCTGGTATTGTTCTATGTGATTGCCCGAGGGGCTGGTACCGTTCTATGTGATTGCCCGATGGGCTGGTATTGTTCAGAGATATTGCCCGAGGGGTAGAGTTGTTGACATTGAGCCCGAGGGGCGAACCTTTATATGTTTATCTTTCATATTTATTTGTCATTTTACATGTTAAACTATGGTATTTGTGCCCGAGGGGCGGATTTCTGTGCTTATCTGCACAAATTGTTTTGCACTCATTGCGTAACTGTTGAAAAAGCCATTTTCAAAGAAGTTTAAAATGAGCTAAACATGTTTTAAGAGATTTTTCAGCTTCACTGCTTCTTACTGGTTTTTGAACTGCTTCTATACGGCATCTTGATTGGCTTTATGTGATTTCTTGCCTTCAGTCTTTATTTACATTTGTGACTCACTGAGTTGGAGTACTCACTTTATTCCCTACACCTTGTGTGCAGATTCAAGTATTTATACACCCGGTAGCGTGTTTTGGCTTATCGAAGGCAGAGTTATCGGAGTTTAGCAAGGTGGCTACCAGCGTTCGCAGCACCGCTTTTCTCCTCTTCGATTATTAGTCCTGTTTTGTATATTTCAGACCTATTAGTTGTATTTATACTCTAATAGATACTCGTGACTTGTGACACCGCAGTTTGGGCTGTGTCGGGTTGTACTTCCGCTAATAATTGTCATTAAATCATGTATAGACTACTTATTAAATGTTTAACTATTTTAAAAGGTGAATTGGGTTTATTTGGCTGGCCTTGTCTTCACGAGAGGCACCATCACGACCAAGTCGGAATTTTGGGTCTTGACAAGTTGGTATCAGAGCCTAGGTTACATAGGTCTCATGAGTTATGAGCAGGTTTAGTAGAGTCTCACGGATCGGTACGCAGACGTCAGTATTTATCCTCGAGAGGCTGCGGAACCTTTAGAAAAATTTCACATTCTTGAATTCTTATCGTGCGTCGCTGATTCAGCTTGAAAAGTAACCCTTGAATTTCTTCCACGTGTTCGTATTCGCAAATGAGCGCTCAGTATCAGATGTGCCTTGATGGCTTGTGATTACCTGATCGAGGGGCGAGATGTGATCTTTGTGAGTTTGATGTTGGGCCAGTCTTGAGGACTTGAGGCCGGATCTTTACCTATGGCTTGAGCACCAAGATGCTGATTGTGTGATCAAGTATTTTTGAACTTATACGTTCGGTAGTGTCCCTATTAGTGGGAGTGACGGTTGGATAACTATGTGATGAGCATGTTAGTAATGCGAGAGTTATCCATATGATTTGGAGGCGACGAGAAGGGGCTGCTAGAGGATAGAAGAACTATTAGGTGCTGGAATTCCATCTTGATTCGAGGTATAGCCCCGAGTTATGGGCGTATGAAGGATCTTTTCATGTTTCCCAATTGAGAGTGAAGTAAATTTCATGTTGTAGTATGAGTTCAGACTCAGGAAGACTAAGTGACTGCATTCAGTTTATGACGGTGGAAGGTATACAGAAATGTTAAATTGAAGGCAAAGAATGTGGGTTATCTCCTGCAAAGAGTTCTGGGGTTGTGTGATCCTTATGAGACGGTTAGAAGATCTCATGTGCAAGTGAAATGTAAGTGTTGAAATTTTGCTTAAGAGAGTGGGCTTAACTGTTGCAAGAATGAGTGCGAGATTTGCCGAAGATTTAAAGTACTAGATGATCTGTGTTTTCACAAGCTTACAAAGGATTTGAGTTTAATCTCACTATGGTATTATGGCATCAATAGAGCATATGCGTTATGAGTTGAGTGTAACTTGACCTATGGCTTTGAGCCAAGTGGGGGAGTCTGTTATTGATTAGTTGATTGCATGACGAGGTGCTATGTTGGATTCTAGTTTGAGGCATGCGAGTGAATCAATTATGGCTTGCGGAAATTGAGATCAAGGATGGCTCGAGTAAAGGAAAATTTTTAACAAAGGTTATAAGATGCTTCACAGGTGTGTGAGAATCACGGAATGTCTGGAGTTGTTGTTCATAAAGGATGATCGGTGCATAGAGCAGGAAGTGGCTTGGTTGTATTGAGATGAGGTTGCATTCTGCAGTGTATGAAGTGCTAATGAGGCACAGGTTGTTCGGTTCTTTTGATCGGGCTAACTGCGGTTTGAGGAGAGTGGATGACTTGGTTAGAAACTGGGTTTCATTGGAAGGTGTCAAGACTTGTGGTATTTTCTATAAATTGCGGGATAGCATCAGTATCCGGAAGGTAAAGGTAACAGATTTAGATTCATAGGGAGTCTCTTCAGAGAACGTATCTTGGAATGTGGTGCTTTTGGGAATATTTAAGGGAGTATTCAGCAGTTTATGGGTTTCAGACAGTGTGGTTTTATACTTGGGTCTCGTGTGGTGAGCCTGGGTTGAGGAATTGTGGTGCTACAACAAGAGGGAATATCAAGTTGAAGATGAATCAACAGGAAACTCGGATAAATGGTATAGCTTGGTAGTGGGTCGGATCGGTAGGGTAAGTATATGATTAGCTCTTTGGATGCTTACAGGATAATGAGTCTCTGCAGGTGCTTCGCGGCATTTCTTTTGGGGTTTTAGTGACATGCGTAGCTCAGTTGAGTTAGAAAGATCCAGTCCTGATGAGTTAGTGTTATGCAAATGGAATAGGGAAGTTCTTGGCTAGTGGAATGCATATTTGCTTGCGGTTCGGAAGGGATATGAAGTTCTCATGGTTATCCTAGGATGGTATGGGTTATGCGGTATGTTGTAAATGATTGAGAATTGTGTATGTAAGGCTGTGGTCGGTCCTGAAAGGAAGGTCATAAAATTCTTGGACAACACGGGTAGTTTTAGATGATTAGAGGAATGATCTTCAGATAATTAAGGAAATGGTATTGCTAAATTGGAGTGATTTGACGAGGGTATATGCTTCAGGAAAGGCAATGAGGTTAAGTTGATGGTACTTTGGTAGTATTGCGGCATTTTTTAATTTGATGGACTGCTGGTATTCGAGTTTGCTTGGTGGCACAGAGGAATTTTAGAGTATCTCTCGTGGAATGATTGGGTATTTGAGGTGTGGTATGCATCTGGACGGCGGAATTGGGATCAGGTATGGTGATTTGTGTACTATATGGAGTTGGAGACTGGGAGTCCTCATGTTCAGGCTATATTATGGTTGTGGGTCACGTGTATCAGCTGCCTAGCGACTATCGGGGTTGGGAGACCCGAGCCGATCTTTTGTGCTGGGTATGTTAGATTTTGGATGTGATATTGGGTTCGGAATGGTTGTCTCCGTATTATAGCATTCTGGACTATTGCGCTAAGGCGACGTTGTTGGCTATGCCGGAAAGGCCACAGATTAAGTGGCGAGGTTTGACAGATTATGTCTTATTGGAGTGGTTTCATATTTTGAAGACTCAGCGGACGGCTGGGAAGGATTGTCTTTTTTTATTTGGGCTCTCGTGATGGGTGTCAGTGCAGAGGCTCCTCATATTGATTTAGTTCTGGTGGTGAGGGATTTTTTGGATGTGTTTCTTGTGGTCGGGAAAGGTTGTTGATTTTGATATTGATTTGGCGCCGGGCGTCGTATCGTATGGCACCGGAAGAGTTAAGGAGTTGAAGGAACAGCTTCAGGATTTCCTTGATAAAGAGTTTGTTGGCAGGCCAATGTGGATAAGTGTTCTAGCTTGAGTCGACTTGGTTGGCTCCGAATTGCATTGTTGAAGGAGGTGTTGATTCGACCGTTGTTGAGCTTATCAGTGATCTGGGGGAAGACCTATGAGTTACCTTTCTATGTTGCGAGCTGTTATGACTTGTTGGTTATAGGCACATATGGTGCGGTTCATTTGGGGTCTCCTAGTGGAAGTCAAGCGGGAAAAGTAATTAGGCGTTGCCCAATGAATAGCGTATCGGTTATGTCCTATCGGGTTATGTGGTGTATGTTAATTGTTTCATCGTGGGTGTAATGATTTTCTTTGGTTCCAGACATCAAATTGTGCAATGTTGTCGCTTTCGAGCATAGTGACTTGAGGTGTTTCATGTGGACCAGTGTTTGTTAGGATCGCACATTGTAGCGAAGCGATGTGGAGATATGACCTTGCGGGTTAGATTCGTGTGTTCTGTTTCTATAATGTGAGACGGGTTCTCAGCCTTGTTTTGTGGCGGTACTAGTGAGCTTGAAGTACAACTCTTTCATTTGAGTCGTTTTCATGATTTGAGTATGTTCGGACTGTTGCTTATTGGTGCGCGTATTGTGCCAGTTGAGGCTTAGGCCTATATTGATGTGTCATGTCACCATAGTAGTGTGTTAGATCAGGGGAGATCGTTGGGATCATCAATGCATACAAATGGATTCGATTTCAGCATGTTGGAAGGATAATATCGAGGTTCGGCTCGGAAATTGCTATGGTATTTGCCAGAGGAGAAGTGGCTTCATGAATGGTTGACCTGGGAAATGGTTGTGGTTTATTGCGTGTTTCATTTATCGTTGGCAGTATATGAAAGTGTTGGAATTTGACTTTAGTTGATAAGATATTTTCTACCAGTATTCGGATGTTGTGGGCAGCTGCTGTGAATAGAAGTTATTGCTACGAGCGTTTGAGTTATGTGTTGTATCATTTGATTGCACCTGAGATAGCAGATATGGTTTATTACAGCTGGTTCGGGCCTATTCAGAGTATAAGTGTGAGGTTTTGATCGTATTGATGGTTTCAAAAGTGAAAATGCGGTTCTATGGTTTATGGGCTAGATTGGATTGTGTAATTTCAATTTCAATGCATTATCGGACCTATATGAGATAGAGTGACGTGGGATCACCCTCGGGTATATGCATGGTAAGGTTATTCAGCATTTGGTTGGCTTTTAGAACAACTCTGGTCACGTTCGAGGACGAATGTATGTTTAAGTGGGGAAGGATGTAACGACCTGACCAGTCGTTTTGAGCTTTTGCACTTTGATCGCCAGATTTCGGGCATGGCTTGCCCCGTGCAATGTATTATGGCTTGTGTAAACCATTGGTGTTGATTTTCAGGGTAATCAAAATGAATTCGGAAGATCAGTTCTCAGTTTAAAGCTTAAAATTGGAAAGGTTTGACCAAGTTTTGACTTGTTTGTCTATGAGCTCGGATCGAAGTTTTTATGATTTGGTTAGCTCCGTTATGTGATCTGGGACTTAGGAGCATGATCTGCATTTTGGAAGTCCGTGGAAGGTCTAGGCTTAAATTGGCGAAATTGCAATTTCGGCATTTTTCGGTTGATAGGTGAGAATTTGATATAGAGGTCGGAATGATATTCCAAGAGTTGCAGCATCTTCATTGAATTATTTGTGATGCGTGTGCAAAATTTTAGGTCATTCGGACGTGGTTCGGTTGGGTTTTTGAATGAAAGCGTATTTCGGAAGAATTTAGAAACTTAGGCTTGAATCTGATATGTTTTGGGTAATTTGATGTTGTTTGAGGTGTTTTAATGATGGGAACAAGTTTGAATAAGGTTTTAGGATGTGTTGGTGATTTCGGTTGAGGTCACGAGGGCCTCGGGTGAGTTTCAGGTAGTCATTCAGGTCATTTGAACTTGGAAAATTGCAGAAATATTGCATGTTCAGCTGTGTAGGTTTTTCCCCTTCGCGATCACGTACGGAGCCTCGCGATCGCGTAGTGGGATTTGATGAGGCTGTCTGAGTGTTCTTCGCGTTCGCGAAGTAGGTCCCGCGATTGCATAGTGTGTGAGGGTTGTGTATCGCGTTGGCATGCGTGTGGTCGCGATCGTGTAGGGTCTTTTGGTCAACTGGTCTGAGGTCGCGTTTGTTCATCGCGTTCGTAGGAGAAGGTACGCATTAGCGAAAGGTAGTTTTGTGGAATCATCGCGATCGTGATGTGTGTTACGTGATTACATAGAGTTATTTTGGGGAGCTTAAAATTTGTTCTTCGCGATCACGAGGGAATTGTCGCGATCGCGATGAAGGAAAAGCAGGCCTGGGCAGAATGTTTTTAAGTCGTCTTGTTCGCGAATGTGGGTCTATTTTCACCCATAGCCACTCATTTTGAGAGATTTTTGAAGGAGATTGAAGAGGGATTAAAAGGGAAATGATTGGAGGTAAGGAATTTGGACCTAAAACTCGATTATATTGTGAAATCCACCTAGAAATTTATGGAAATTTAAGCTAAAAATGGAAGAACTAGGGCTTGGAATTTTGGACTTTTGATTGGGGATTTGGAAGACCATTTGAGGCCGGATTTGAGAACTTTTGATATGTATGAACTCGTGGAAAAACGAGGAATCTAGTGATGTAAAAATTTCTGAGTTTCGAGAAGTGGGCCCGGGGCTCGAGCTTTGCTGATTTCGGGATTTTTGGTATTTTCCGATTGTTTTCGCTTGGACTTTGCTCCCTTAGCATATTGTGACGTATTCGTTCTGATTTTGGATAGATTCGACATGCGTGGAGGCCGATTCGAGGGGCAAAGGCGTCGCGAGCTAGAGATTTCGCTGGTTCGAGGTGAGTAATGATTGTAAATGATGCTTTGAGGGTTTGAAACCCCGAATTTGCACATCGTAGTGCTATATTGAGGTGATACACACGCTTGATGACGAGCGTGGGGTCGTGCACTATTGGGGATTGTGACTTGGTCCGTCCTGATTGATGATTTTACTGCGTATTTGACTGAAACCTTTTTGCTATCATCATGATTTGGGCTGATTGCCATATTTGGGCTTCGTGCCAACTATTTGAACCCTTATGGGATTTTTATTGTGATTTCCTCACTGTTTTGACTTATTAATTGAACTCAGTCATGTTATTTTCCATTGTTTTACTACTCAGCCATTTTGACTCAGTTTTGAGACTTAAATGATATTTTAAATGATGTTTTGGGCTAAGAAACACTGTTTTACTAATGCCCGAGGGGCTAGTGAGTAATTTTGACTGAGTAAGGCCGAAGGCCTAGTTGTGAGGAAACACTGATACTGATTTGAGGCCGAGGGCCTGAGATATATACGCCACGAGGTGGCTTGTGATATTGTTTATGAGGCCGAGGGCCTCTTGACTGATATGAGGTCGAGGAACTAGATCTCCCGGAGTCTGTACACCCCCAGTGAGCGCGGGTACCCATTGTGATGTGAGATATAGCCCGGGGGCTGATATTGTTCCATGTGATAGCCTGAGGGTCTGGTATTGTTCTATGTGATTGCCTGAGGGGTTGGTACCGTTCTATGTGATTGCCGAAGGGGCTGGTATTTTTCTGAGATATTGCTCGAGGGGCGGAGTTGTTGACATTGAGCCTGAGGGGCGAACCTTTATATGTTTATCTTTCATATTTATTTATCATTTTACCTGTTAAACTATGGTATTTGTGCCCGAGGGGTGAATTTCTGTGCTTATCTGCACAAATTGTTTTGCACTCATTGCGTAACTGTTGAAAAAGCCATTTTCAAAGAAGTTTAAACTGAGCTAAAAATGTTTTAAGAGATTTTTCACCTTCACTGCTTCTTACTGGTTTTTGAACTGCTTCTATACAACATCTTGATTGGCTTTACGTGATTTCTTACCTTCAGTCTTTATTTACATTTATTACTCACTGAGTTAGAGTACTCACTTTATTCCCTGCACCTTGTGTGCAGATTCAGGTATTTATGCACCCGGTAGTGGGTTTTTGCTGATCGGAGGCAGAGTTATCGGAGTTTAGTAAGGTGGCTGCCGGCGTTCGCAACACCACTTTTCTCCCTCTTCGCTCATTAGTCTTGTTTTGTATATTTCAGACCTGTTAGTTGTATTTATACTCTAATAGATGCTCGTGACTTGTGACACCCCGGTTTGGGCTGTGTCGGGTTGTACTTCCGCTAATAATTATCATTAAATCATGTATAGACTGCTTATGACATGTTTAACTATTTTAAAAAGGTGAATTGGTTTTAGTTGGTTGGCCTTGTCTTCACGAGAGGCGGCATCACGACCGGGTCGGAATTTTGGGTCGTGACAAATATTTATTAATTTAATAGCCCATACACTATTAAAAACCTTATTATGAAAAATGTTCATGTTTTGGTATTTACCCGACCTAAACATATTTTAGTTACAAATATATGCAATCCACCTTAAAAGGTTCCTAATCCATTATTTGTGTCTTAAATCAAGGGATTTAGTTACACCCTTTTCCTTCTTTCTCTCCTCTCTCTCCTCTTCTCTCCAGCAAACCGTTGTTTTTCTTTGCTTCTGCGGAAACTTCACGTCTTTGGAAGTGCACACTCTCCCTTCCAAGCAAAAGAAACCTATTATAGATTAACCAGTTTAACCAAATGGAGTTTTTTAGAAGATGAGTTGGAGAATCAGAAAGACCATAACAGAATATGAGTTGGTTTGAGAAATCTGATTGAATTTTACGCTGAAGACACTCAAAACACATTTCCCTTCCCATTTTCAAGATTCAATTACAGATTTTGATGATTTTTCATCAAATTAGAAGGTTAGTTGTTGTCTTTAAATGCTCTTTGGGCAGAAATTACTGAAGAAGAGAGCAAGAACAAAAACAGGATCACTACTACGTAACAAGATTCCGACTTTCTTCTTCTTCTTTTTTCCAGACAAATCTTTGACTCTGGCTATGTTGATGATCATATGACGTCATTATCACGTTCAACTGTTTCTTTCCGGCCTTGCTTTGTTATATGTCGGCTAAGTTTGGAAATGAAGAACTAAATTAGAAAAGTTAGATAGGGTTAATAAAAATCAGCACGTGAGTGGCACATGGGTGAATGAATGACAGAGATGCATTCTAGAAATGGAGGGCCTAGATTGGATTTTAGCTAACAGAATTGGGCCATCAGCTGAAGGAGCTTATAACCAAATTGGGCCTAACCAATTGGGCAGTTATCATCTGGTATATTCTGTTACTCTCTCTCTCTCTCTATTCTCTTCTCTTTCTGACGTCCTCTCTTCTCTTCAATCTTCTTCTTCTTATTCTAACTTCCCTCCATTAATTCTACAGGTAAAAGCTTGGATTCATTGGAGGATTAGTAGAAGCTATTATTCTCAATAAATAGTTTCAATTACAGAATTTGATTGTACAATTCGAATTACTCAATAAAATCTCCATTTCCAGTCTAAATTCCTTGTTCAATTTCTAAGTACATTACATGTTCCTCGGCTGTAGTTTTAAAATTAATCGAAAATTAGCTACTTTTTCATGTGAAAATAAAATCCAAACGGAAAAACACACTTAAAATCTGAAAGTTTACAATAGGATTCCTGGTTATGTTTTTTAGTGTTGGGAAGTTGGTATTTCTCTAAATGGTGACGTCTGGTTATGCACTCAACTCACATATAATTCATTTACTCACTTCGTCACCTATACATCCACCGAAGGCAAGAGGAAATTTTATCTACGAAATTGTAATTTGGATAAAAGCATATACTTAATTAGACTAGCACGTACAAACAGAACAAGAGATACCTATTAGTACAATTTTATAAAGAAATTGTGACACAAGTAAATTTCTTTTGTATATTTTGTATTTGATTTATACATAATAATTATATATTATAAAACTTATTTATAACTTTCATATATTATTTTTTTCCAGTTAAATATAACTAAAATATCATACATTTTAAATACAATTTTTTACAATATATCTTTTGTATATTTTGTATCTGATTTATACATAGTAATAATTATATGGTATACAACTTATTTACAACTTATCTACAATTTTCATATATTATTTCTACCCAGTTAAATACAACTACAATATCATACAACATAAATATAATTTTTATACAAATTTTATACAATATGTCTTTTGTATGTATTTTGTATCTGATTTGTATATATTTTATATGTGGTGTATTTTTCTTCCTCTCTAAAATTCCAATTAAAACTTCCCCTCTTAATACAATTTTGATATAATGTATGTCATGTCTTCTTCTTCTTCTTCTTCTTCTTCTTCTTCTTCTTCTTCTTCTTCTTCTTCTTCTTCTTCTTCTTCTTCTTCTTCGAGTTTCAATCTGAAATTCAGCCAAAATCAAATTTAATCTTCACCAAAACACCCTCAAAATTGAGATATAAACTCCAAATAATATTCTCAATTGTTTGCAACAAGACCCAATCCAAACAAATAATGATTTTTGAAAATACAAATTCGAATTCAAAACTTCAAAGCTTTTTAATGGCTATCAATGGTAGAATTATTGTTCTCTTTTCCTTTACTTTACATTACTGGAATTAGGGACTTGGAGATAAAAAGAAACGTAAAGAGAATTTTCAATTGTTTGCAACAACACTCAATTCAAACAAATAATATTTTTTGAAAACCCAAATTCGAATTCAAAGCTTCAAAACCTTTTAATGGTTGTCAATGGTGGAATTGCTGCTCTCTTTTTCTTTGCTCTACATTACTGGAATTAGGGATTGAGAGATAGAGAGAGAGCGCATGAGGGAGAGAGAAAAGGATATGAAATAATTGATTCCTAATATAAAGGGATACTCATTTAATTCCTAAAGAGTATATAATTGATAAATTTGTATATAGGAGGTAATTAAATTGAAACTTGAGTAGGGAGAGTAATAAAATTTCCAATAGTGTATAGATATATAAAAATCCCTTTTCAGAATCAGGGGCGGAGGGAGGGTATTATCTACGGGTTCGGACGAACCCAGTAACCTTTTGCTTAGAGCCTGTATTTGTGCTAGAAAATCTATTAAATACTTAATTGCGAACCCAGTAACTAACCAGCTATGGGTTCGATTGTAAATTCAGAATCCATAAACTTTAAATCCTAGCTCTGCTATTCTTTAAATTCAGAATAGTATTAATATAACTCTCTCTTTGAAAATCAAAATTTGCCCGGATTACAAGCTTTCTCCGTTCTAGTTTTTCAAAACTTTCCTTTAAAATAAAAGATTAATCTGATCAATTTTCAGAGTATAATCGCATTAAACTAATTCTATTTTGAAATCAAAATTTACCGAGTCAAACACTACAAATAAATATATGTAAGTTATAATTTTTCTCATAGCAAAATAGCGTATATAAGAACAATTTTTAAACTGCTAGACAAAATCATTTATCATTTTATCCTGACTCTAAGGAAACAGAGTGTCTCAACATTTTCGGACACAAGGATATTTATTCTCTCCAATTTTTAGAAAATGATTAATTGATTTTGTAATAAAATTGTAAGTTAGGTATTACTTCCCCTCCCGTAGAGGGTATCGATCCTTATGTGTCAAGAGAATGTTAGTCATGATTTGTTACGTACTTTCATATTTTCTTTTCTTTTACAAAATAAGATGGACATTATTGAGATTAAACAGAAAATTTAGTTTTATCTTCAATGTTTAAGTAACTTTATTTACCCTGAAAATAAGATTACGTTTGTCAAAATTATAACTGCTCAAAAACAATAATGCCAGAAACAATTAAAGGAGTGGAGCCTGATAAGACAATTATGGCTGATTTAAGAATATGAATAGCATAGATTATATTACAAATCATGACTGTTTAACATATTAACACAAATAAAAAGGATAAGATGGTTCAACATAATCTTTTTATAATTTGAATAGAGGAAATGATCCTACAAAAACTTTTATGTTTCATTTTCAGATTTTTACGTGTAAAAATAAATTTTTTTGAAGAGATTTGACATAAAAGCCTCGGTGATACCCTTACTTCAAATTAGATAAACTTCAAATGTTCACATTATTACCAAATTTTTGCATTATACTTCATAAAAGCTATGTTGCTCCGATATGACAGTTTAGGTGTTGTACTCGTGTCGGTACGATATTAGTATGGGTATGGATATGAGATTTCTACCGAATTTGGTCAACCAATTTTGGGTACTTTGACCACGACATATGAAAAAATTCGAGACGAAATACATTTTGATTCCCAAAATCAAAAATAAAACTAGGGTAACTTTGAAGAAAATAACAAACCTTATCTAGAAAATTAATCCTTTATTTATCTACAACTTAAGAATAAAAAGAAATTCATATTTTACAAGTTATACATAGGTATTCCATAAAGAATTTCATAATTTAGAGATATATTTATGTTTTAAATATTATTTTTAATCGGATCCTCACTACTAGGATCTATATCCTCAAATCTTAGAATCTAAATCTCGAAGGATCGACCTCTAAATCGGCATCCGTGTCCGAAGCAACTTAGCATAAAAGACGGACATCAAAGAATCTGGAATAGAAATGTAACTAAAAAGGATGTTTCATACAGAGACTTATTTCAATGTTTACAGTGCTTGAATTAAAAAAAAACAGTGCTTGAATAAACATAAGACAAACATGTGTCTTCTTTATTGGAACAAGTTCATCAGATGAATGGGAAAAATAATATGAAAAGTAACTGCATATGAAAGAGTATTCTGTTTGTCCCAGCAATGTCACCTTGTTTCTCTGCTACAGAAAAGAGGAAAGAAAAGTATGAGAATGTGTTGCAGATAGGTCTCTTTTGTAAGGGAATTACTTTGTGGTATGGAAATGAACCATTAAATCATTCACTATCAGTTAGAAAAAACTAATAAAAAAATGATATGGTAGTGATCATTGTCTATCACATGTTTAACAAACACAAAAAGAACTGAATGAATTTCACTTACCTTCAACATCTGTCGCTGTGTGGCCTTGGATTCAACTTCAGAAGGGAATATGGTGAGGGTGCATTTCATGCCTTTAGATATCTTGCTCTCCTGTACATCTTTTGCAGATTTCACAGCTTTGCTTGTATTCTCCAGCCTCATTTCTTGAAGGTTAGGTATATCAGCCAACCCAAGTGGCACAGCCTTGAGCTTATCACAGGAGATAAGAACAAGGTGCCTAAGTACAGGAAAGTTAAGATTTGAAGCCTCCCAAGTTTCTAATTTTGTTGCCTTTTCAATCCATAGAACCTGGAGTTGGCTAAAACCTCTGATTTCCGGCTGCCAAGAATCGCCTATAAATGCATCTTCTTTCAATTTTAGGACCTCAAGGGATTCCAACTGCCCCAATTTATTCGCTTCACTCCAAGAAAACCTTGTATTTGCTAAAGTTAACTTCCTCAATGTGCGTAAAAATCTGAAGAATGCTGGAGGGAGGTGAAGCGATGTTTTCATGTAAGCAGCATCGTTCAACAGTTTCAGATGTTCCAGGCACTTTAGCTCTTCAAGATTGTTGATTCCACCCTTAGTTTCAAGAAAAGCCGCCATTTTCCCTTGAATGCTCAATTTTCTGAGATTACACGCCTTGGCGAGCACATCTTTCTTGCAACTTTCTGGTGCAACCATACAAAGAATTTGTAGACAAGAAGGTTTACCTGACGTCGTGGCAGCAGGGGATGGTAATTTTGCAGGTATGTTGGTGTGGAGATGCCTCAACTGTAACATGTTCCATATGTCTGCTTTTATGTCAAGGGTGGGCTCTGATGTACTTGTATTAAGTATAAGAGTTTGTAAATTCCAAAATTTACTAAAGGTCAAAGGAATGACATTGAAGTCACCTGAGATAGCAATATATCTCAAATGAAATAACTGGTTAAAATCCTTGGAGAAAAGAAATTTGATGGATTCAACGTCCAAGACCCTGACAAGCGGAAACGCTTTGTGAATGAGTTTAATGTCATTAGGAGTCAACCCACTGATTTGTTTTTCTTTTGAGGAAAAACAATAGAAAGATCTAACATGTTCTGCAGAAGGTTTTTTGGAGATAAAGTCTTTCAGATTAGAGGGTTGAATGCACAATCGACGGGATTTATTTGGGTCTTCAATAGGAATAGCTTGATCAGGTGTTAGACTGACTTCTTGAAAAAGCCATTTGTTACTAGCCTCCTTTCTGCAGAACTCATGCAACATGTCATGAAGACGACAAGTCTTTATCTGACCATCAGACTTCTTTTGCATCGATATCACTAAGTTTCTGTTGACAAGATCGTTCAAATAAAACTCTGCTATCTCCTCGAGAGTGTAGTTCTGTTGGGGCTTTATTAACCCTTCCGCTATCCACAAGCGAATTAATTTCCATGAAGGGATATCAAAGCCTCGAGGAAAGACACCACAATACAAGAAGCACGTCTGTACTTCGTGGGGCAAACGATCATAACTCATCTCCACAAATTTCAAGCAGCTTTCGTGATTATCCCTTAAAAGATGTTGCATCACATTATTCTCCACTTTTATCCAATCATTTTTGTTCGGACGACCTCTTAATGCTCCTGCAATTACCACTACTGCAAGTGGTACACCCTCACATTTTCGTGCAATGCTTTCTCCAAGTCCTACTAAATCATTAGGACAACTTCTCGTGCCAAAAGCTCTCTTTATCAACAATTCAAAACTTTCTTTTGGGGTCAAGAATTTCAGATCGTGCGGATCTGGATTTGCATAACTAGCCAGACGTTTGTCAACCGTGGTAATCATGATTCGATGCCCCTTTACGTTTTCTGGGAAAACTTTCTTAACAGCATCAATGACTTATATTGCCCATATATCATCTAAACGAATGAGACATCTACCTCTTTTCTTGATAAAACCGGCTATCACCTTAGCTAATGCATTCTCATCCTCATGCAGATAATCTTTGGTGCGTCTTGTGAAGAATTTGAGAATATTAAGAAAAACATCCTTTATTTTGTAAGATTGGCCGACGTAAACCCAATGGACGCCGAAAATTTCATATGAAAGCTTAGGATCATTGTAGATTTTTCTTGCGAGTGTGGTTTTTCCAAACCCGGTCATTCCCACTACTGGGACAATTTCTACACCTGTTGATCCTTCAACAAGTCGCTTGATCACTTTGTTCGCTTCCTCATCAAAGCCGACCACTTCATCATTGTTACAGACTCATTCGTAGGTAAAGTTTATGCAAGGCGGGGCCCTCGAGTTGAGGAAAATAGCAACGTCAAAGAGGATAAGTAGATAGGAATAAAGATGCACCTGACAGATATTTGTGGGTATTTAAATAGTCAGTAGTTTAATTTTACTAGAATTCTTAATTTAGTAGATTTCTTATATCCGTAGACTCCTAGTTATGCTTAATAGCTTTGTAATAAGACTCTATTTAAAGAGACAGAAGGAATAAAGAAAAGGGGGAAGATTATATTAAAAACAAGAGATCTAGGACTCTCTCTAACGAGTTCTAAGGTTATAGGCTCCCTTTAACGAGCTTATTTGTTGTTATCAAAATAGGTTGCTCACGGAATAGAAACAAGGGAAAGGATCTGTTCAACACAGACTTTCCAGTGAATCGCCCTGTGACAAAATCCATTCTGCGTGACCATAACAACTTGGTATCAGAGCCAAACACTATGGGCGATCCAAGCAAACGTGAAGAGTTACAAGCTCTCCTTCAAGAGGCGCAAGCTGCCAACGAAGCACGAATAACAGAAGTAGTGGCACAATCTGAATCAAGGATGGTTAATCAGCTGCAACAGTTATCGTTACAATTGCAGGAGTTCATTGTTGGGTTTAACAAAAATCAAGGAAAGGATTCTGATGCTGGAGCAAGCAACAATGTAGGTAACCAACCCTATAGACCAGAGAATCGGCCTAATCAGCTGACAGGAAATAGTGTAGTACCAAGGTACACTAAGATGGATTTTCCTACTTTTAACGGATCTGAAGACCCATTGATTTGGCTACACCGTTGTGAGAAATTCTTCTCCAATCAGAAAACAAATGAAGTAGATAAGGTGGGATTGGCAGCATTCCATCTTTTAGGTGAGGCACAATTATGGTATCATCAAGTGGAACAAGAGTATCCCTTTGTTGATTGGTCTGAATTTAAAGAATATTGTGCTCTTAGGTTTGGGCCTCCACTGGGCAGTAATCCACTAGGTGATCTGGTTAACCTTAAGCAAACAGGCTCAATTGAAGAATATCAGCGCCAATTTCAAGAACGGTTAGCTAGGGCCAGTAAGTGTGTTCGTGTTGACCAGCAAGTTAGTCTTTTCATTGCCAGGCTGATCGATTCCGTTCGGCTTGATGTTGAAATGCGTAGTCCACCAGATTTGGTTCATGCCATGAATATAGCTCGAGCTTTTGAAAAGAAACAGAAGTTAGTGCGGGCAACATCTTCTCTAAGGGAGACTTGGCAAGGGACTAAAGGCTATTTCAGTACTACTACAAGTTCAACAATTCCAACTCCAAAGGGCAGCAATGCACCAGGTGGTATTACTGAACCAAAGTTGGTAAGTTCATCTGCTCCTTTCATAAAGAAGTTGTCACGAGCTAAAATGGCAGAGAGAAGGGCAAAGGGATTGTGTTATAATTGTGATGAATTGTATTCGATTGGGCATCAATGTAAGAAGCTATTTTGGTTGGAACTTGCTGATCTGGATGATGAAGAACCTGGCCATAAAGATGCACAAGAACCTGAAATTTCCTTATATGCCATCACGGGACAAAAGAGCGCAAGAACAATGCAGTTACTAGCAATCATGAAAGGTCAACCATTGTTGAGCCTGGTTGACTTGGGCAGCACACACAATTTCATTAGTTACACAGCAACACAACACTTGGGGATGCAAGTACAGCCTGGGACAAGTGCCAAAGTATCAGTGGCTAATGGAGAAAAAGTTTACAGCAAAGGAACTTGCCCATCAGTATCCTTCTATATTAATAACCAAAACTTTGAAGCTGACTTCTTTGTTATTCCGTTAGATGGCTTTGACATTGTTTTAGGGGTGATTTGGTTACAAATATTGGGCCCCATTCTTTGGGACTTCATTACACTTGAAATGAGTTTTAATTCAAATGGGAAACAAGTCGTCTTTCAAGGGCAGCAAACCCGTTTGAAATTGCAGCTTCAATTATTGCATGATTTAGATGAGCACCACAGCAAACTGGAGCAGGTCTTGGCTGAATTTGCTGACTTATTTCAAGAGCCTATTGGGCTGCCTCCTATGCGAAATTGTGATCATCGCATTTGCTTATTACCTGGTTCCAAACCAGTGGTAGTTCGACCATACCGGTACCCTCATTTGCAGAAAGATGAGATAGAAAAATAGTGTGCAGATATGTTAAGACAAGGAATCATTCGGCCTAGTAGATCACCCTTCTCATCTCCAGTTTTATTGGTTCGTAAGCATGATGGAACTTGGCATTTTTGTGTTGATTATCGTGAGCTCAATGCCAAGACAGTGAAGGATAAATTTCCCATTCCAGTGGTGGATGAATTATTAGACGAACTGTACGGGTCCAGATACTTCACGAAGCTAGATTTGAAGTCAGGCTATCATTAGGTCCGCATGGATCCCCTAGACATTGAGAAGACAGCTTTTCGCATGCATCATGGCCACTTTGAATTTTTGGTTATGCCGTTTGGATTGTCCAACGCTACATCAACATTTCAAGCACTAATGAATGGGGTATTTAAACCACACTTGCGTCAGTTTGTGTTGGTTTTCTTTGATGACATTTTAATATATAGCAAGACATGGGATGATCATCTCACTCATATTGGCATCGTTTTTGAGTTATTGCGTGCTCATAACCTTTATGTCAAGAGATCCAAATGTTCTTTTGGAGAGACCCAAGTAGCATATCTTGGCCATGTGGTGTCTGACACAGGCGTGGCAGCAGACACAAACAAGGTTCAGTCTATCATTGATTGGCCTCAACCACAGTCCACCACTACCTTGCGCGGATTCTTGGGCTTAGCGGGTTATTACCGTAAATTTATAAGAAATTACAGTCAGTTAGCAACCCCTTTAACTAACATGCTTAAAAGAAATTCGTTCCAGTGGGATGACACAGCTTTGGCTTCTTTTGACACTCTTAAAAAAGTACTTGCAACTACTCATGTTTTACAATTACCAAATTTTAATGATCCATTTATAATTGAATGTGATGCCTCGGGAGGTGGTATTGGAGCAGTGTTGCAACAGAGTGGACATCCTATTGCTTTTTTCAGTCGACAACTAGCAGCTCGACACTTTAAATTGGCTGCATATGAGCGATAATTAATTGGCTTGGCTAAAGCAGTGCAACATTGGCGCCCTTATCTATGGGGCAGGTCTTTCTTGATTCGCACAGACCACTATAGCCTTAAATATTTGTTGGAACAACGACTTACCACTTCACCTCAACAACATTGGATCAGCAAGCTTATGGGGTTTGATTTTTGTGTGGAGTATAAGGCAGGCCACTTGAATAAGGCTGCTGATGCCTTGTCACGTCGTCCTGGTAAGGAGGAATTATTGTATTCCATCAGCCAACCACGTGTACAACTGCTTGATGCGATTAGAGAAGAGATACGCATTGACGCTTCCTTGCAAGAATTAGTCCAACTAGTGCTTCGTCAAGAACTTGTTGCTTCCTGGTCAATCAAAGACGGGCTACTATTTTATAAAGGTCGTATCTACTTGCTGCCTTCTTCCCAATTGATTGCTACTATTCTGTCAGGATATCATGATAATGCCCATGAAGGGGTACAGAAAACATTGCAGCGCATACGACAAGATTTCTACTGGAAAGGTATGAAGTCGGTTATTGGGAATTATGTCGTTGCTTGTCCAGTTTGTCAACGCAACAAGGCTGAACATCTGAGCCCTGCAGGTTTACTACAGCCACTTGCACTTCCTGAGCAGGTATGGGCTGATATCTCAATGGACTTTATTGATGGCTTACCAAAGGCTTGGGGCAAAACAGCCCATACCTGTGGACGCCGATCGTTTTTCCAAATACGCACACTTCATACCCATGTCTCACCCTTACAATGCAACCCGTGTTGCCCATGTTTTCTTTGAGAATATTGTTCATTTGCATGGGATACCCGAATCGATTACTTGTGACAGGAATGTGATTTTTACAAGCACATTTTGGAGAGAATTGTTTCGTCTATGTGGAACAAAGTTGGCATTCTCTTCTGCTTATCACCCTCAGACTGATGGCCAAACTGAAGTTGTGAATCGTACTATTGAAATGTAGTTACGTTGCTTGGTTGGGAATTATCCGAAGAAGTGGGTTGATTGGTTGCCTTGGACAGAGTATTGCTATAATACTTCCTTTCATACTGCATTGCAAACAACTCCCTTTAAGGTTGTTTATGGCCGAGATCCTCCTCGTCTATTATCCTATATGGCTGGTTCTTCACGAGTGGAGGCTATTGACAATGCATTGATGGATCGTGATTTAGTTCTGCTTGACATTCGTAGCAAGTTGCAACAAGCTCAAGTTAGGATGAAAGAATATTATGACAAAGGTCACTGTGAGGTAACATATGAGCCAGGTTCACTAGTTTGGCTTCGTTTACATCCTTATCATCAAAAATCTGTTGCAGGTCAACTATGCCATAAGCTTGCACTTCGGTTCTTTGGGCCTTTTCCTGTGTTGCGGCGAATAGGGGAAGTTGCGTATGAGTTACAGCTGCCCAGTGACTGTAAGTTGCATAATGTATTTCATGTATCCCTCCTTAAAGCTTTTAAGGGTGTTGCTCCTGCAGTTCCTCCTATTCTGCCACCATTAGAGGATGGTCGAGTTGTGCCTATGCCTTATTCTGTTCTACGAGCTCGTCTTAATCGAGGAACTTGGGAACTCTTAGTGCACTGGTATGGGTTTGATTTGTCGGATGTTACTTGGGAGGATGCTGACCATTTTCGTAATGCTTATCCAGACTTCGAGCTTGAGGACAAGCTCTTTAAAGAGGAGGGGGTAATGTTACAGACTCATTCGTAGGTAAAGTTTATGCAAGGCGGGGCCCTCGAGTTGAGGAAAATAGCAACGTCAAAGAGGATAAGTAAATAGGAATAAAAATGCACCTGACAGATATTTGTGGGTATTTAAATAGTCAGTAGTTTAATTTTACTAGAATTCTTAATTTAGTAGATTTCTTATATCCGTAGACTCCTAGTTATGCTTAATAGCTTTGTAATAAGACTCTATTTAAAGAGACAGAAGGAATAAAGAAAAGGGGGAAGATTATATTAAAAACAAGAGATCTAGGGCTCTCTCTAACGAGTTCTAAGGTTATAGGCTCCCTTTAACGAGCTTACTTGTTGTTATCAAAATAGGTCGCTCACGGAATAGAAACAAGGGAAAGGATCTATTCAACACAGACTTTCCAGTGAATCGCCCTGTGACAAGATCCATTATGCGTGACCATAACAATCATCCTCCAAACAAGGACCCTTTTATAAGAAAATAAAATGGACCGCATTAGAAAATAGAGTGGATATTCTTCTTAATTTTTGCAATTGTATAACTAAAAAAAGTCTAAACTTCGTGCAGTACTACAATGGCCTACATGTAAAATAGAAAAGAAAAAGATTATAACTATAAAATGTACTGGTTATTCTTAATAGTATAAGATATTTTGGGGAAAACTATTCGCGCTTGGCCTAGAGGGACAATATCATACTATGTTTAATTTTAAGTCAGTTAGTTCAACAATTTATGTGGCTATAAAATTGCTTCTAATTTTTTACTTTTAAAATAAATTTTTTAAAGTTAAATAGTACTCCCTCCGTTCCAATTATGTAAACCCGTTTGACTGGCACATAATTTAAGAAAAAAATAAGACTTTTGGAATTTGTAGTTCTAAATAAGTCAAAAAGGGATCTAGAGTATTTGTGTGGTTATAAAAGCTTCTCATTAAGAGTAGAATTGAATTTTTAAGCTAAATTGTTTCTAAATTTAGAAAGGGTTCATTCTTTTTTTGAATAGACCAAAAAAAAAAAAATGTTCACATATATTGAAATGGAGGGAGTATCTAGATAAAAAAAAAAAAGTATCATTCTTTTCTGGACAGACGAAAAAGGAAGTTTACTAATATTGTGTCTTCTCTTATTCTCAGTCTGCCAACTTACATTCTTTGTTGCTGCAAACACATTTCTCATTGAACTTTAAATTATTTAAATGTATTTTACCAATTAAAAGAAATTATATGTATTTTCAATGATATCACTACTAAAATAATACTAGAGTCACTAAATACCTTAATAAAATGACTCACTTATGGATAAATAACATGTATTTCAAAATTAAACATGGTATCTCCCCAAACAATTTTAGTTTCCCGTAATTATTTAATTAAGATATAATTACAGGAATGTATAGGTGGGTTACTTTCCCAAACAATTTTAGCTTATATTCTTTTTTTTTATACCTAATTTAGCCTATTTATTATAAAATTTGAAACTTCTTTTCACCTATTAACATGGTACTAAAAAGATCTGTATTAAAAATTTATTTACGTGTGATATTCATGTTTATTATCACAGATTTAAATATTATTGAAAAAATTAAAGTAAAAAAATTAAAACTACATTATTGGAATTTTTAGAAGCTTGAAAACTCATATTTTGTGATATATGATTGTGGTTCGTTGAGGGTGTCATTTTGACATTCACTACTAGAAATCCGGTAAAAAGCGACCACAAAAAGCGATCAAAGTTGGTCGCTTATAAGCCTAAAAGCGACCAAACATGCATGGTCGCAATATTGCTGGTCCCTTTATTTTAGGGACCAAAGTTGGTCGCTAATTAACGACCAACTTTGGTCTCTAAGGTAAAAGGACCAAATATTCTGGGTAAAGACTATAGCGACCAACTTTGGTCGCTTTATTATTTTAATAATATAATTTTAGCGACCAAAGTTGGTCTCTAAATGTAAAATACGTTATTTATTTATTTATTATTAATCATAAAAAAGCGACCAATTTTGGTCTCTAATCCAAATATTATATTTTAAAATCTAAAAAATAGAGACAAAGATTAGTCGCTTTTTTATTTTTTTTAAAAAAGCGACCATAGTTGGTCACTAACTTCAAGAAATAATTTTTTTTTAAATTATAAGCGACCAACTTTGGTCGCTATATGTCACGACCCAAAATCCCAACCCGGTCGTGATGGCGCCTCTCGTGAGGACAAGGCCAGCCAATCAACAAAACAGTACATCTCTTTATAATTACTTAGCAGGAATAAGTCTAAATCATGGGCAATATAATCTTAAATGAGAAATAAACGTGATAGAACAAGGAAAACCCTCCCAACTCAGCCCGAAATCGGGGTGTCACAAGTCATGAGCTACTACAGAGTTTACTAATATTTTACAAAGTCTGGACTTATCATAAATAACAAAGATAAGGGAGAAAACGGGGTTGCGGACGTCAACAACTACCTCGTTACTCCTAGTCACCGCCTGGTCTGGAAAGAATCAGCGCTCAGGAGCGAATTCAGCTCTGCCTGTATCTGCACACATGGTGCAGGGAGTAATGTGAGTACTCCGACCCAGTGAGTAATAAAAATAAATAACGACTGAAAACATGAAATCTCATAACGGCACAATATAGCGCTATCCCAAGCAGTAAAATCAGTTATACAGTAAAATAGTGAGTATCAGATAATTCTTCTTTTAAAACAGTAAAGACAAATAATTTCCACAGTAGGGATAAATCAAAAGCTTGCCCCTCGGGCTCAATATGTAAATCTCAGTATAGTATCAGTCCCTCGGGCTCACTCCCAACTCACCAGCACACAACATCAGCCCCTCGGGCTCACTCCCAACTCACCACACACAAGCAACGGCCTCTCGGGCCCACTCCCAACTCACCCGGGTACCCTGCGCTCACTGGGGGTGTGTACAGACTCCGGAGGGGCTCCTACAGCCCAAGCGCAATATCAATAGGCCTGAAAGCCTTCACACATCATACATGAGGCCTGAAAGCCTCCCCATATAACACTTGAGGCCTGAAAGCCTCCTCATATCACTCAACATATCCTCACGTATGACCCTCGGCCTCAATCAGTCCAGAAAATAATCATAAGCCTCTCGGGCATCAGTAAAACAATAGTGCTCAGCTCAACAGCATTATAAATATCATTAAATCTCGAGTTGAGTATAAATGTAGCTGAGTTCACAAAATAATATAATTCAATTGGACTGAGTTCAAATAATATTTCAATTCGTGAGGAAAATAGTGATGTAAATTCACAAAAGATTTCAAATAATTGGCACGAAGCCCAAATATGGCAATAAGCCAAATCATAGTGAAAAACAATAAATCTTTATCAATTACGCGGTAAAAATATCAACTGGGATGGATCAAGTCACAATCCCCAATAGTAAATGACCCCGCGCTCGTCATACAACGCGTGTCTCATCTCAACATAGCAGTATGTTGTGCAATCCGGGGTTTCAAACCCTCAGTGCATCATTTAAAATCATTACTCACCTCAAACCGGCTACTTCTTTAGCTCGCGACGCCTTTGCCCCTCGAATTGGCCTCCACGTGCGTCGAATCTATCCAAAATCAGAACGAATATGTCATACTATGATAAGGGAACAAAGCCCAATCAAAACAATCAAAAAATACCAAAATTCTCGAAATTAGCAAAAACCCGAGCCCCGGGCCCACGTCTCGAAATTCAAAAAAATTTACATCAACGGGTTCCTTATCTCTCCACGAGGCTAACCATACCAAAATTATCAAATTCCCATAACATTTCGACCCTCAAATTCTCAATTCTATCCGAGAGGGTTTCTAACTTTTCCCGCTAAATTCACGGATTAAATGCCAAAAATTGTACTAGATTCGAGTAATCTAACCAAAATTGAGTTAAGAATACTTACTCCGTTGTTCTCTCCGAAAATCTCCCGAAAAATCACCTTATCCGAGCTCCAAATCGTTAAAAATGGAAAATCTCCCGAACTTAACATTCTGTCCGGTACTGTTCGCGGATCACTGTTCACTGTTCACCCGCGCGATTACTGTTCACTGCTGCAGAAAATACAGCAGCTTTTAAGAATTTTGCAGCACAGCTATTTTTCACTAAAATGGCTCTAACTCCATCATACGAACTCGGAATTAGACAATTCGTATTCCTATGAGTCACAAATAATAATACGAACACAACCCTTCAATTGAAACTTAATTCGGAGCTCGTTTGCCCAGTTCAATACCCATTTCGCTCGTTAACCAATTAACTCACATTTCACGTCAAAAACCCAATCGCGACTTGATGAAATTAAACCAAAATTTCCAGATCAGTCCTATAATTCATGATTTAAATTCTGGAAGTCTCGAAATCAAATTTTGATCTCTAGAACTAAAAATAAACCTTTAGATCATTACATTTATACTCAAAACGGCAAAAATCTTCCAAAAATGACCCGTTGGGCATCCGAAACACACCCGAGGCCCCAGGGACCCCGACCAATAATACCAACCAGTCCCAAAATACATTACGGACTTGCTCGAGGCCTCAAATCACATCAAACAACGCTAAAATCATGAATCAACCTCCAATCCAAGTTTTATGAACTTTATAATTTCCAACTTCTATTTCCGATGCCGAAACCTATCAAATCACGTCCGATTGACTTCAAATTTTGTACACAAGTCCAAAATAACATAACGAAGCTACAGAAATTCTCAGAATTCCATTCCGACCGTCGGATCAAAATTTCACCTATCAACCGGAAATCGCCAAAATACTAACTTCGCCAAAATGAGCTAATTTCTTCACCGGACCTCCAAAATTAATTCCAATTGCGCTCCTAGGCCTTAAATCATCCCCTGAAACTAACCGAATCATCGGAATTCAATTCCGAGCCCTCTAACTCACAAGTCAATGTCCGGTTGACTTTTCCAAACTAATTCTTCCTTAAAGAGACTAATTGTCCCATTTCATACCAAACTCGATCTGAATTGACTCAAATTCACCAAGTACACATATTGAAACATGAATAAGCATTTAACGGGGAATACGGGACGAAAATACAGGAAATGACGGTTCGGGTCGTTACATTCTCCCCAACTAAAACAAACGCTCGTCCTTGAGCGAGTTAAGAAACATACCTGGAGTTTCAAATAGGTGCGGGTACCTGCTCCACATCTCCTGCTCGGTCTCCCAAGTAGCCTCCTCCACGGGCCGACCTCTCCACTGTACTTTCACTGATGCTATATCTTTTGATCTCAATTTTTGAACCTGTCGACTCAAAATAGCCACTGGCTCCACATTATAAGTCAAATTTTCATCTAACTGTACTGTACTGAAATCTAAAATATGAGACGGGTCCCCAATGTACTTCCGGAACATGGACACATGGAGTACCGGATGAACAACCAACAATCTAGGCTGCAAAGCAAGCTCGTAAGCCACCTCTCCAATCCTCTTAAGTACCTCAAATGGTCCAATAAACCGCAGACTCAACTTCCCTTTCTTTCCGAACCTCATAACACCCTTCATCGGTGAAACCTTCTGCAAAACCTTCTCGCCCTCCATAATGACACATCTCGGACCTTCCGGTCCGCATAACTCTTCTGACGCGACTGATCTGTGCGAAGTCTTTCCTGAATCACCTTCACCTTTTCTAAGGCATCCTGGACCAAATCTGTCCCCAACAACCTAGCCTCACCGGGCTCAAATCAACCCACTGGAGTTCTACACCGCCTCCCATATAAGGCCTCATACGGTGCCATCTGAATACTGGACTGATAGCTGTTGTTGTAAGCAAACTCTGCAAGTGGTAAAAATTCAACCCAAGAACCTCCAAAATCAATCACGCAGGCACGCAACATATCCTCCAATATCTGAATAGTACGCTCGGACTGTCCGTCCGTCTGAGGATGAAATGCTGATTTCAACTCCACCTGAGTGCCCAACTCGTGCTGAAAAGTCCTCCAAAACTGAGAAGTGAACTGAGTACCTCTATCCGAAATAATAATAACTGGAACACCATGCAACCGCACAATCTCCTCAATAAAGATCCTAGCCAGCCGCTCCGCAGAATATGTGGTACACACCGGAATGAAATGCGCTAACTTGGTCAGCCTATCCACAACGACTCAAATCGAATCAAAATTCTTCAAAGTCCGAGGAAGGCCACTCACGAAATCCATAGTAACTCTCTCCCATTTCCACTCAGGAATAATCATCTGCTGAAGCAAACCGCCCGGTCTCTGATGCTCATATTTCACCTGCTGACAGTTGAGACACCGAGCCACATATCCCACAATGTCTTTCCTCATTCTCCTCCACCAGTAATGCTGTCTCAAGTCCTGATACATCTTCGCAGCACCCGGATGGATGGAATACCGCGAACTGTGGGCCTCCTCAAGAATCAAATCTCTAAGCCCATCAACATCGGGCACACAAATATGGCCCTGCATCCTCAATACGCCATCATCACCTATAGTCACATCTTTGGCATTATCATGCTGAACTCTGTCCTTAAGAACAAGCGAATGCGGATCATCATACTGATGCTCTCTGATGCGATCATATAAGGAAGATCGAGAAACCACACTAGCCAATACCCGGCTAGGCTCAGAAATATCTATCCGCACCAATTGATTGGCCAAGGTCTGAACATCAACTGCAAGAGGCCTCTCCCCAACTGGGATGTAAGCCAAACTCCCCATACTGACTGCCTTTCGGCTCAACGCATCGGCCACTACATTGGCCTTTCCTGGATGATATAGAATGGTAATATCATAGTCTTTAAGTAACTCAAGCCATGTCCGCTGCCTCAAATTAAGATCTTTTTGTTTAAATAAATGCTGAAGACTGCGATGATCAGTGAATACCTCACAATATACGCCATATAAATAGTGCCTCCAAATTTTTAAGGCATGAACTATAGCAGCCAACTCCAAATCATGAACAGGGTAGTTCTTCTCATGGGGCTTCAACTGACGAGAAGCATAAGCAATAACTCTACCCTCCTGCATTAGCACACAACCAATCCCAACTCTGGAAGCATCACAATATACCGTGTATGAACCTGTAGCTGATGGTAATACCAACACTGGAGCTGTGGTCAGAAGTGCCTTGAGCTTCTGAAAGTTCTCCTCACACTCGCCGGACCATACAAATGGGGCACCTTTCTAAGTCAACTTGGTCAAAGGCGATGCAATAGAAGAAAACCCCTGAACAAATCGACAATAATAGTCTGCTAGCCCAAGAAACTCCGAATCTCTGTGACTGAGGACGGTCTAAACCAACTCTGCACTGCTTTTATCTTTCTTGGATCAACTTGTATACCCTCGCTGGACACTATGTGTCCCAAAAATGCCACAGAACTTAGCCAAAATTCACATTTGGAGAATTTTGCATAAAGCTTCTCCTCTCTCAATCTCTGCAACACTACACGCAAATGCTGGGCATGCTCCTCCTGGCTACGCGAGTACACCAGGATATCATCAATGAATACAATAACAAATGCATCCAGATAAGGCTGAAATACACTGTTCATCAAATGCATGAACGCTGCTGGGGCATTGGTCAGCCTGAAAGACATAACCAAAAATTCATAGTGACTATATCTAGTCCTGAAGGCAGTCTTGGGAATATCCGACTCCCTGATTTTCAACTAGTGATAGCCCGAACGGAGATCAATCTGAGAAAATACCCTCGCTCCCTGAAGCTGATCAAATAAGTCATCAATGCGAGGCAAAAGATACTTGTTCTTCACTGTTACCTTATTCAACTGCCTATAATCAATGCACATTCTCATTGTGCCATCTTTCTTCTTCACAAATAAAACAGGTGCACCCCACGGGGACACGCTAGGCCGAATGAACCCCTTATCTAGGAGTTCCTGAAGCTGCTCCTTCAATTCTTTCAGCTCTGCTGGTGCCATACGATATGGCAGAATAGAAATGGGTTGAGTGCCCGGCACTAAGTCAATGCCAAAATCAATATCCATGTCCGGTGGCATGCCCGACAGGTCTGCAGGAAAAACATCGGGAAAATCCCTCACAACTGGGACAGAATCAATACTAGGAGTCTCAGCTCCAACATCCCTCACAAATGCTAGATATTAAAGGCAACCCTTCCCAACCATACGCTGGGCCTTCAAGAATGAGATCACTCTACTAGGGATATAATCAGTCACACCACGCCACTCGATCCGCGGTACCCCCGACATAGCCAAAGTGACTGTCTTAGCATGACAATCTAGAATAGCACGACACGGAGATAGCCAATCCATGCCCAAAATGACATCAAAATCTACCATGCTCAATAGCAATAGATCCACTCGGGTCTCCAGACCCCCAATAGTCACCACACATGACCGATACACACGGTCTACCACAATAGTATCGCCCGCTGGGGTAGATACATGAACAGGTAAAGCAAGAAACTCACGGAGCGTACCCAAATAACGAGCAAAGTATGATGACACATAAGAAAAGGTGGAACCGGGATCGAATAATACCGAGGCATCTCTGTGGCAGACTGGAACAATATAGCTCTTAACCGTGCAATCAACTAAATTAATAGCAAGCTCCCCAACTTGGATCAAAGCCATATAACAAAACGCACTCAATAAATCATAAGGCACATACTCTATTGTTGCTGTAATACCATAGTGAGATTGAACTCACTCCTTCATAAGCTTGTGAAAACACAAATCATCTGGAATTTTTAACTCTTCTGCAATTCTTGTATTCACTCACACAACAGTTAAGCCCACTCTCTAGGCAGCACAATTTAGATTTCAACGCATATTCTTCACTTGTAAATGAGATCTTCTAATAGACAACATAAGGATCACACCACCTTAGAACACTCCGCAGGAGAAAACCCACCTGTTTTGCCTCCAATTAACATTTTGTATACCTTCCACTGTCATACACATTACGCAGTCACTTAATCTTCCTGAGTCTAAACTCATACCGTAACATGAAATTTACTTCACACCAGATAGGAGACAAAGATTATTCACGCGCCCATAACTCGGGGCTACACATCCAATTACAATGGAAATCAAACACTTAATGGTTCATCTATCATCCAACAGACCTTCCTCGCCACTTCCGAGTCATATAGATACTTCTCGTAGTACTGACATACTCATCACGTAGCTATCCAGCCGTCATTCAAACCAATAGGGGCAATACCGAACATATAAGTTCAAAACACTTGCTCACACAATCAACACCTCGGTGCTCAAGCCATAGGCAAAGATCCGACCTCAAGTCCTCCAGAACGGCCCAACATCAACTCATAGAGATCACATCTCACCCCTCGATCAGGGAATCACAAGCCGTTGATGCACTTCTGATACTGAGTGCTCATACGCGCATACGAACACGTGGAAGGAATTTCAAGAGTTACTTTTCAAGCTGAATCAAGGACGCACGATAACAATTTCAAGAATATGAAATTTTTCCTAAAGGTTCTGCAGCCTCTTGAGGATAAATACAGACGTCTCCGTACCGATCCGCGAGACTCTACTAAACCTGCTCATGACTCGTGAGACCTAAGTAACCTAGGCTCTGATACCAACTTGTCACGACCCAAAATCCCAACCCGGTCGTGATGGCGCCTCTTGTGAGGACAAGGCCAGCCAATCAACAAAACAGTACATCTCTTTATAATTACTTAGCAGGAATAAGTCTAAATCATGGGCAATATAATCTTAAATGCGAAATAAACGTGATAGAACAAGGAAAACCCTCCCAACTCAGCCCGAAATCGGGGTGTCACAAGTCATGAGCTACTACAGAGTTTACTAATATTTTACAAAGTCTGGAATTATCATAAATAACAAAGATAAGGGAGAAAATGGGGCTGCGGACGTCAACAGCTACCTCGTTACTCCTAGTCACCGCCTGGTTTAGAAAGAATCAGCGCTCAGGAGCGAACTCAGCTCTGCCTGTATCTGCACACATGGTGCAGGGAGTAATGTGAGTACTCCGACCCAGTGAGTAATAAAAATAAATAATGACTGAAAACATGAAATCTCATAACGGCACAATATAGTGCTATCCCAAGCAGTAAAATCAGTTATACAGTAAAATAGTGAGTATCAGATAATTCTTCTTTTAAAACAGTAAAGACAAATAATTTCCACAGTAGGGATAAATCAAAAGCTTTCCCCTCGGGCTTAATATGTAAATCTCAGTATAGTATAAGCCCCTCGGGCTCACTCCCAACTCACCAGCACATAACATCAGCCCCTCGGGCTCACTCCCAACTCACCACACACAAGCAACGGCCTCTCGGGCCCACTCCCAACTCACCTGGTTACCCTGCGCTCACTGGGGGTGTGTACAAACTCCGGAAGGGCTCCTACAGCCCAAGCGCAATATCAATAGGCCTGGAAGCCTTCACACATCACACGCGAGGCCTGAAAGCCTCCTCATATAACACTCGAGGCCTGAAAGCCTCCTCACATCACTCAACATATCCTCACGTATGACCCTCGGCCTCAATCAGTCCAGAAAATAATCATAAGCCTCTCGGGCATCAGTAAAACAATAGTGCTCAGCTCAACAGCATTATAAATATCATTAAATCTCGAGTTGAGTATAAATGTAGCTGAGTTCACAAAATAATATAATTCAATTGGACTGAGTTCAAATAATATTTCAATTCGTGAGGAAAATAGTGATGTAAATTCACAAAAGATTTCAAATAATTGGCAGGAAGCCCAAATATGGCAATAAGCCAAATCATAGTGAAAAACAATAAATCTTTATCAATTACGCGGTAAAAATATCAACTGGGATGGACCAAGTCACAATCCCCAATAGTAAATGACCCCGCGCTCGTCATACAACGCGTGTCTCATCTCAACATAGCAGTATGTTGTGCAATCCGGGGTTTCAAACCCTCAGTGCATCATTTAAAATCATTACTCACCTCAAACCGGCTACTTCTTTAGCTCGCGACGCCTTTGCCCCTCGAATTGGCCTCCACGTGCGTCGAATCTATCCAAAATCAGAACGAATATGTCATACTATGATAAGGGAACAAAGCCCAATCAAAACAATCAAAAAATACCAAAATTCTCGAAATTAGCAAAAACCCGAGCCCCGGGCCCACGTCTCGAAATTCAAAAAAATTTACATCAACGGGTTCCTTATCTCTCCACGAGGCTAACCATACCAAAATTATCAAATTCCCATAACATTTCGACCCTCAAATTCTCAATTCTATCCGAGAGGGTTTCTAACTTTTCCCGCTAAATTCACGGATTAAATGCCAAAACTTGTAATAGATTCGAGTAATCTAACCAAAATTGAGTTAAGAATACTTACACCATTGTTCACTTCGAAAATCTCCCGAAAAATCGCCTTATCCGAGCTCCAAATCGTTAAAAATGGAAAATCTCCCGAACTTAACATTCTGTCCGGTACTGTTCACGGGCACTGTTCACGGATACTGTTCACTGTTCACCCGCGCGGTTACTATTCACGCGCGGGTACTGTTCACTGCTGCAGAAAATACAGCAGCTTTTAAGAAATTTGCAGCACAGCTATTTTTCACTAAAATGGCTCTAATTCCATCGTACGAACTCGGAATTAGACGATTCTTGTTCCTATGAGTCACAAAAAATAATACGAATACAACCCTTCAATTGAAACTTAATTCGGAGCTCGTTTGCCTAGTTCAATACCCATTTCGCTCGTTAACCAATTAACTCACATTTCACGTCAAAAACCCAATCGCAACTTGATGAAATTAAACCAAAATTTCCAGATCAGTCCTATAATTCATGATTTAAATTCTGGAAGTCTCGAAATCAAATTTGGATCTCTAGAACTAAAAATAAACTTTTAGATCATTACATTTATACTCAAAATGGCAAAAATCTTCCAAAAATGACCCGTTGGGCATCCGAAACACACCCGAGGCCCCCGGGACCCCGACCAATAATACCAACCAGTCCCAAAATACATTACGGACTTGCTCGAGGCCTCAAATCACATCAAACAACGCTAAAATCATGAATCAACATCCAATCCAAGTTTTATGAACTTTAGAATTTCCAACTTCGAAACCTATCAAATCACGTCCGATTGGCTTCAAATTTTGCACACAAGTCCAAAATGACATAACGAAACTACAGAAATTCTCAGAATTCCATTCCGACTGTCGGATCAAAATTTCACATATCAACCGGAAATCGCCAAAATACTAACTTCGCCAAAATGAGCTAATTTCTTCACCGGACCTCCAAAATTAATTCCGATTGCGCTCCTAGGCCTTATATCATCCCCTGAAACTAACCGAATCATCAGAATTCAATTCCGAGCCCTCTAACTCACAAGTCAACGTCTGGTTGACTTTTCCAAACTAATTCTTCCTTAAAGAGACTAATTGTCTCATTTCATACCAAACTCGATCTGAATTGACTCAAATTCACCAAGTATACATATTGAAACATGAATAAGCATTTAACGGGGAATACGGGATGAAAATACAGGAAACGACGGTTCGGGTCGTTACACTATATTTCCAAAAATTATTTTTTTAAAATAGAATAGCGACCAAAGTTTGTCGCTTTTGAGAAATCTGGGTTAAATAGCGACCAAGGTTGGTCGCTATTGCCCAGGAAATTGTTTTTTAAGGGAAAAGTGACCAATTAGCGGCCAAAGTTGGTCGCTTTTCTTGGTATATTTTTGCCAGAAAATGCCTGTTTTGGCAGCTATACCACCTGCCAGCTTACCAAAAATCCTAAACATGCATTTTATGCCAACAACAACAACAACAACAATAAACAACAACAACAACAACAACAACAACAATAAAAAGCAATAAAGTATAAAGTTCAATAGAACTAACACATTAAGCTAACAAAACTAAGTTAACGTTTCTTACAAGCTCATTCGAAAACTGGTTCTATTGTCTAGTTCAAAGTATATAAAGTACTCAAGGAGTGTTCTTTCAGCATCCTCATCCGAAAGTTGGATTGCCTCGCCCGACTCATTAGGTGGCTGACTGCATATGAATTCCCCCACATCAGCTGTGAAGCGAACCTATAAGAAAAATTATATTGAATTAGTATTTCAAAATTTATATAAAAGTAAATCAAAATACTTAATGAAAAGTAAAAAACTTACATGTATAGTCGAGGCTCGACCCTCGACCCACCTTTCTGGATCAGTCTCTTTCTTCTTCTTTACAATACGAGTCTTATTGAATAACTCATCTTACTTCATTGGCATCATAAAGTTGTCTGGTGGCTTTGGTGATTATCCTCGTGGTACTATTGCTCGGGATGAACTTAGATACAAAGAGTAACTTGGATACAGTACCCGACAGGGTGTGTCTTTGATCAATTGTTATTCTCATTAGTGACAATGATGATGAGAAGACAATGACATGTGTTTCAAACAGTGATGGTGTAGGTAAGAATTTAACATTTTCTAAGCAGATAAAAGAAGAGGTTATAGAGGAATTCTCTACTTCCTCTAGGAAAATGAAGTAGAGAATTCCTATATAACCTTTTCTTTTATCAATTTAGGCAATGTTAAATTCCTACCTACACCATCACTATTTGAAACACATGCCATTGCCTTCTCATCATCTTTGTCGCTAATGAGAACAACAATTAAAGGCACACTATGATAGGTACTGTGTCTAAGTTATTCTTTGTGGAAGTTGCATTGCATGTCTAATAAAGTCATCAACCCCTTCCACAAAATCCTCCCGCAATCCTAAATTTCAATTCATATCCACAAAAGTTCAATTCATATCCTAAAGGCTCAATTCATATCCTAAAAGTTTAATTCATACACAAAAATTTCAATTCGTATCATAAAAGTTCAATTCATACACAAAAATTTCAATTCATATCCTAAAGGTTCAACTCATATCCACAAAAGTTCAAGTCATATCCTAAAATTTCAATTTATAAACTAAAATTCCAATACATAAACCAAAACATTCAATTCATATCCTAAAGGTTCAACGCATATCCACAAAAGTTCAAGTCATATCCTAAAATTTTAATTTATAAACTAAAATTCCAATACATAAACTAATATCCAAAAGGTTCAATTTCATATCCTAAAGGTTCAACTCATATCCACAAAAGTTCAAGTCATATCCTAAAATTTCAATTTATAAACTAAAATTCCAATACATAAACTAATATCCACAAAAGTTAAAGTCATATCCTAAAATTTTAATTTATAAACTGAAATTCCAATATATAAACTAAAAGTCCAATTCATATCCTAAAGGTTCAATTCATATCCTAAAGGTTCAACTCATATCCACAAAAGTTCAAGTCATATCCTAAAATTTCAATTTATAAACTAAAATTCCAATACATAAACTAAAAGTCCAATTCATATCCTAAATGTTCAATTCATATCCTAAAGGTTCAACTCATATCCACAAAAGTTCAAGTCATATCCTAAAATTTCAATTTATAAACTAAAATTCCAATACATAAACTAATATCCTAAAGGTTCAATTTCATATCCTAAAGGTTCAACTCATATCCACAAAAGTTCAAGTCATATCCTAAAATTTTAATTTATAAATTAAAATTCCAATATATAAACTAAAAGTCCAATTCATATCCTAAAGGTTCAATTCATATCCTAAAGGTTCAACTCATATCCACAAAAGTTCAAGTCATATACTAAAATTTCAATTTATAAACTAAAATTCCAATACATAAACTAAAAGTCCAATTCATATCCTAAATGTTCAATTCATATCCTAAAGGTTCAACTCATATCCAAAAAAGTTCAAGTCATATCCTAAAATTTCAATTT